>NC_091994.1:22987764-23289051 GCF_044704955.1 Pristiophorus japonicus
AGTGAGAGGGATGGGGGGAGTGAGAGGGAGGGGGGGGGAGAGAGACAGGGAGGGAGGGGGGGAGAGAGAGAGGGAGGGAGGGGGCAGAGACAGGGGGAGGAGAGAGGGGGGGAAGAGGGAGGGAGGGGGGAGAGAGAGGAGGGAGGGAGGGGGGGGAGAGAGAGGGAGGGGAGGGGGGGAGAGAGAGAGGGGAGGGAGGGGGGGGAGAGAGAGTGGGAGGGAGGGGGGGAGAGAGAGGGAGGGAGGGAGGGGGGGAGAGAGAGCGAGGGGGGAGAGGGAGGGAGAGGGAGGGAGAGAGAGGGGGGGGGAGAGGGGGGAGGAGAGAGAGGGAGGGAGGGAGAGAGAGAGGGAGGGAGGGAGAGAGAGAGAGAGAGGGAGGGAGAGAGAAAGAGAGAGAGGGAGGGAGGGCTGGGGGGAAGAGGGGAGGGAGGCTGGTCGGAAGAGAGAGAGACGGAGGGAGGCTGGCGGGAGGGAGGATGCATTTGCACTGGGATAAGGCTCTTCAGCTGGGGAGGCATGCACTTGGACTGGAGTAAGGCACTTCAGCTGGGGGAGGGATGTACTAGAAATGCGGTAAGGCACTTCGGCTGGCCCTTGCTGCCTTCTGGGGTGCTCAGTCCTCTGTCACCTCAGAAAGTCAAAGTGGGTCGAGTTACAATTTGCAAAGTCAGTGAGACCTTGGAATGGGCAATTCCAGTTACACGTTCCTGTGAAACTTCAGGGTATGACTTATTCTCCAAAGGGACCAATCAGAATCAAAGGTTGGAGCATGTTGGCTATTTTTGCAGTACAAATAAGCACATCCCTATATAAATGTTCGTTGTTTTGATCAGTTTCTTCCCACCCCATTCAAAAAATAAATCTCTGGTTCCATGACAAATATAAGATCATGGTCTAATGCAAACAACCTCAACTTGTGTATATAAGTAAATACGTGAATGTTTTCCTTCCCTGTGGTAAGAGAATATATTCGAGGTAACATGCACATGAGTTAAGGATACACTGATGTTACCCTTAAGAGCCCATATATCAGAAATGGGTGCAATCTCCGTCCCAACTAAAGCTTTCTCCTGACTGAAGCGATTGTTTCATTCTAGGATTGTTTGTTTATGGGGTCGCTCAGAAATGCTAACTTGTTGCACACCTGCTGTAATGTGATTGGAGGCATAACTAAAGACTGCTGAGAGAGAAATGGGAGGGAAATTTCAGATATAGTTTTGTGTGGCACACCAACTATTGTTGTGTGCCATTTACCATTGAGGATAGATTGGTGACCCCCCCCATTTTTCCCCCAATCAGGTTTCTGTTAGTGTCACTTTTCAAATAGCTATGACTGAATAGAAGAATCTAGCTTTGAAGGTTTAGACTTTTCAACTTCTCCATACCAAGCACTTTTAAACTTCACCTTCTATTCTGTGTCTGTCCTTGTGGTATGATTGTAACTGGGAACTTGCTATGTGGTAATGTATCTACTGGTATGCGGCACAACAAAATTGGAACATTCAGCACTGCAACATTAACTATACAGAGGCTTTGATGTCTCTTGGTTGACCTAGAATCAGCTTAGATCCCAAAATCAAAAGTAGCATAAGGAATTTTCAGTTTTCGTACTGCATTATGATTTATGAAGTGATTCAGAAGTGGTTCCGACAACTCAAGATTAATTTTAGTGACATACCAGTGTCAGCTGTGGCTCAGTGGGTAGCACTCACACTTCTGAGTCAGAAGGTTGTGGGTTCAAGTTCTGCTCCAGAGACTTGAGCACAAAAATCTGGGCTGACACTCCAGTGCAGTGCTGAGTTAGTGCTGCACTATCAGAGGTGGCGTCTTTCAGATGAGACATTAAACCAAGTCCCAGTTTGCCCTCTCGGGTGGACATAAAAGATTCCATGGCACTATTTCAAAGAAGAGTCGGGGGGGGGGCGGTTATCCCTGGTGTCTTGGCCAATATTTATCCCTCAGTCAACATCACAAACACAGATGTTCTGGTCATTATCACATTGCTGTTCAATTTTCTACATTACAACAGTAACTACATTTCAAAAGTACTTAATTGGAACATCCGGTGGTTGTGAAAAGCACTTTATAAAATGCAAGTTTTTTTTCCCCCAAGGGAGGTGGTTAACTAGCAAGTTGCTGATATCCGAGAAATAAAAAATCTATTTCCTTTTAACATTATTCTGAAGCAACAATGCATTCCAAATAGCCACACTACATATTGCAACCATTTCTGAGATACTGACTTGTGCACACTCAGCTAGAAGACGAGGTAGAGAACATCTGAAATTCAACGGTATCGTGCTCTGTGGTTAATAAATCTCGCAATGGTGAATGTTGTGGTGTGCTATAGAATGATGTCAGGTGAGATGGCATCTGGCTTTGTCAGAGGGATGTTTTCACTCACCACCAGTACAGAGAGAGTCACTTTTTTGACTTCATGTACTGAGATTCCAGTTGCTGTGCCTGAATATGCTGTACATATTGTTTCTAAAATGGTGCCTGGTGTGTAGAGAACTAAAAGAAAGAAAGATATGGTGGGTGATATTGAGGCTTTGGGAAAGGCTCCAAGGAGGGCCCTGAGAATGAGCCCCAGTTCAAAACACCTTAGCGATCCAGATTTTTAAAATTTATTTATTTACAGGATGTTGGCATCACTGGCAAGGCTGGCATTTATTGCTCATCCCTAATTTCCCTTGCGAAGGTGATGGTGAGCCGCCTTCTTGAACTGCTGCAGTCCTTGTGGTGAAGTTTCATAGAATCATAGAAATTTACAGCACATTCGGCCCATCGTGTCCATGCCGGCCGAAAAAGAGCTAACCAGCCTAATCTCAGTGCTCTCCAGTGCTGACTTTTGTTACAGTGGTTTGGTACAACTGAGTGGCTTGTAGGCTATTTCAGAGGGCAGTTAAGAGTCAACCACATTGCTGTGGGTCTGGAGTCAGATTGGGTAAGAAGAGCATGTTTCCTTCCTTAAAGGACATTAGTGAACCAGATGGGTTTTTATGACAATCTGGTAGTTTTATGGTCACCATTACTGACACTGGTATTTTAATTCCAGATTTTGTTTTTTAATTAACTGAATTTAAATCCCCCAGCTACCATGGTGGGATTTGAACTCATGTCGCCAGGCCTCTAGATTACTACTCCAGTACATAACCACTATGCTACCGTACCCCAAGATAGGTTGAACAAGTTGGGTCTATATACTTTAGAGAAGCCAAGACTCAGGCAATTTGTGACGTTTTTGTGCACGCTGACAAATTATTTCAATTACACTGTGGAGGACCAGGGTTCATGTGTTTAAATTAAACAAGGGAACAAATAGGTTAGATATTAGGTAGTTATTTCTTCTCAGAATAGTGGATCTATGGAACAGGTTGCCGGCTTTGTGGTGAGTCATCAGCATCATAGGCAGTCCCTCGGAATCGAAGAAGACTTGCTTCCACTCTAAAAATGAGTTCTTAGGTGAACTGAGTTCGTATTGAACAGTCCAATACGAGAACCACAGTCCCTGTCACAGGTGGGACAGATAGTCGTTGAGGGTAAGGGAGGGTGGGACAGGTTTGCCGCACGCTCCTTCTGCTGCCTGCGCTTGATTTCTGCATGTTCTCAGCGATGAGACTCGAGATGTTCAGCGCCCTCCCGGATGCACTTCCTCCACTTAGGCCGATCTTTGGCCAGGGACTCCCAGGTGTCAGTGGGGATGTTGCACTTTATCAGGGAGGCTTTGAGGGTGTCCTTGAAACGTTTTCTCTGTCCACCTTTGGCTCATTTGCCGTGAAGGAGTTCCGAGTAGAGCACTTGCTTTGGGAGAATCGTGTCTGGCATGCGAACAATGTGGCCTGCCCAGTGGAACTGATCGAGTGTGGTCAGTGCTTCAGTGCTGGGGGTGATGGCCTAGTCGAGGACGCTAACGTTGGTGCGTCTATCCTCCCAGGAAATTTGCAAGATCTTGACAATGAGATTCAACACCGCCTCCAGTGCACCAGTGCAGCCTTCGACCGCCTGAGGAAAAGAGTGTTCGAAGAACAGGCCCTCAAATCTGCCACCAAGTAGTAATACCTGCCCTGCTGTATGGCTCAGAGACCTGGACCATGTACAGTAGACACCTCAAGTCGCTGGAGAAATACCATCAACAATGTCTCCGCAAGATCCTTTGTGGTGAGTGCTGAATCACTGTATACCTTCAAGAGAGAGCTGAACCTGGTGCCTGGCTGGAGCAGTCCCTGGTGTCACAGTGTATTGACATTAGTAAATAAAGCCAACACTGCAAGTTCTGGATATGTCAATAACAGAGTAAAATGGATCATCCCACAGGAAAATATTCAGATTGTGGTTCATAATTATTGAGTGAGCTCCGTGATAAATTTAAATATGCATCTTTACTTGCATCAGTCACTACAGCCAATCATTGTATGGGACGGTTAAGGACAATGATGAGGCACGACAGAAAATGTATTTCTTGAAAAAAATGGAAAAACTACAAGTAACTTCCATTTCAAATAGTGTTGAGATTTTGTATAAATAAAATTTAGGATATTTTGCTGAAAAAAAAGACTGAAAAACTCGACTAAAATCAAGTGCCTGTAAAATTGTGTGGAAGCAATATGCAAAAGAAAATATAAATTAAAAAAAAAAATCCTAGAGGTCTACTTTTGATTTACCTGTGAGGTGGTTACTTTAGTAATTCGGGTTCTTGATTTAGTTTCATCATTGGCGAAGCAGGAGTTGGAACTGAATCTGTGATTTCCAACCCCTTATCCACTTGACAGAAAATAGCAGAGACTCTCATATTTTTACATCTGTAGGTTTAAAAAAATAAAAACTTGCATTTATATAGCACCTTTCACCACCACCCCCCAGAAGTCCCAAAGCACTTTACAGCCAATGAAGTACTTTTGAAGTGTAGTCACTGTTACGCAGCAGCCAATATGCGCACAGCAAGCTCCCACAAACAACAATGTGATAATGACCAGGGCATCTGTTTTAGTGATGTTGATTGAGTGATAAATATTGGCCAGGACACCGGGAATAGCTTTTCTTTGAAATAGTGCCATGGGATCGTTTACATCCACCTGAGAGTGCAGACAAGGCCTCGGTTTCGTCTCATCTGAAAGATGACACCTCCGACAGTGCAGCGCTCCGCTGGAAAGTCAGCCTGGATTTATATGTGCTCAAGTCTTATGGGCGTTAAACCCACAACCTTGTGATTCAGAGGCGAGAGTGCTACCTGCTGAGCCACAGCTGATAGCAAGAACCAGGAAGCGGCGGAGGTCCCGCCCCGATTGCTGGTTCATTGGGCTGCGGGAGCCGGAGGGCGGAGGATCTGCTCTCTGTATCCAATGGGGCGGTTGTGTGTAAGGAGCCCGGGCCGGTTATATAAGCGGCTCATTATTTATTGATTGCCAGGATTTGCGGCGGCACGTGAAGCGCAGCAATAACACTCAGCAATGTTACAGGGACTATGAAGCCGGGGCAGGAAGAGCAATGTATCTCTCTGATCCGTCTGTACAGCCTGCTTCTCTAGCTATTGGGTCGGCTCTAAGGCTTCCACCCCTCCTGCGCTAAAACCAATTGTTAGCTGGGTTTTAAAAGGGGCTGGCTAGTTTCGTTTTGCAAAGCGACTCGCCGCAGAAAGTGGTCAGTTTCCGCGTCAGTAGGGGGGAGGGCTGGGGGGTTTGTGGTCTTTGGCGGTGTGCGCTTTGACTCTTTGCATTCATTAGGAGCTTTATTTATCTCAGTGTATTTGTATCATGGCTGATGCGCTGCCTTCGTTGCCGCTGTGCGTCCGCCTGTCCTATGCGGTTGGACACTTTCTGAACGATTTGTGCGCGTCCATGTGGTTCACTTATCTCTTGGTGTACTACCACACGGTCCTGGGCATCAACAACTACAACGCCGGTATCTTGCTGCTGATCGGGCAAGTGGCGGACGGGCTCTGCACCCCACTCATCGGCTTCGAGTCGGATCGCACTCGCGGTTGCGGGCGATACGGGAAGAGGAAGACGTGGCATCTTATTGGTGAGTGCAAAAAGCTGTTTTTGTTTTCTCGTTATTGCACCGTGTGTGTATTTAAACGTGTATGGGGCTCGTCAAGCTAAACCAATCGATCCGATCGCCCTCCCCTCCTGTGTGCTGGAGCCACCCACACAAGGTGGTGGTGGTTCAGTGTTTACATAATGATCCTCCATGCGGGTAGATAATGGCTGTGATTTATACTGTCGCCGTCAACATTCTCAAAATGAGTTTTTAAACCAATTGATGGACCCAATGACCATTGAAAATAATGCTTGGTTGAGGAATTTAGATGCAGGGTCAAGGCTCCATTTATGTCAATGAAAGCACCAAGGTTGAATCCAGCTGGGGAGGAGGTGAATCGAGTAGTGATGAGACCATAACAACTTGTATTTATATAGTGCCTCTAATGTAGGAAAGCTTTACAAGAATGTAACAGGATTAAAAATTGACACTGAGCCAAAAGTGGAGACCGACTAGCATCTTGGTCAAAGAGGTCCTGAAAGGAGGAGAGAGCAAGATGGAGAGATTTAGGGAGAGTATTCCAGGGATGAGGGCCAAGGCATGGTGGCCAAAGTGAACATATCCATGGCTGGAGGAGGTTACAGAGATGGGAAGGGGGCGAGGCCTTGGAGGGATTTGAACATGAGGAACAAAGGGACCTTGGAGTGTGTGTCTGCAGATCCCTGAAGCTAGCAGGCCAGGTAGATAAGGTTGTTAAGAAGGCATACGGAATACTTGCCTTTTATTAGCCCAGACATAGAATATAAGAGCAAGGAGGTTATGCTTGAACTGTATAAAACACTGATTAGGCCACAGCTAGAGTACTGTGTGCAGTTCTGGTCACCACATTACAGGAAAGATGTGATTGCAAGCGAGGGTGCAGAGAAGATTTACAAGGATGTTGCCTGGAGTGGAGAATTTTAGTTATGAGGAAAGATTGGATAAACTGGGTTTGTTTTCTTTGGAACAGAGGAGGTTGAGAGGGGACCTTTTATTGAGGTGTAGAACATTATGAGGGGCCTAGTTAGAGTGGATAGGAAGGATCTATTTCCCTTAGCAGAGGGGTCAACAACCAGGGGGCATAGTTTTAAAGTAATTGGTAGGAGGCTTAGAGGGGATTTGAGGGGAAATTTCTTCACCCAGAGGGTGGTGGGAGTCTGGAACTCACTGGCTGAAAAGGTAGTAGAGGCAGAAACCCTCACCACATTTTAAAAAGTACTTGGATGGGTACTTTAAAGTACTGTAACCTATATGGCTACAGACCAAGAACTGGAAAGTGGGATTAGGCTGGGAAAGCTCTTTGTTGGCTGGCGAGGACACGATGGGCCGAAATGGCCTTCCTCCGTGCTGTAAATTTCTATGATTCTATGTGTGTTTTGGTTGAGCTCAAGTTTATGGAAAGTGGAAGATGGGAGGCTAGGAGAGCATTGGAATAGTCTAGTCTGCAGGTAACAAAAGCATAGATGAGGGTATCAGTAATAGATGGGCAGGGCTGAGACATGCTGTCGTGGAGGTCGGTGATATCTGATGGAGAGGATATGTGGGCAGAAGCTCAGCTCGGGCTCAAGTAGGATGGTAAGGCTGCAATCAGTCTGGTTCAGCCTCAAACTGTGGCTAGGGAGGGCAATAGAATCGGTGGCTAGGGAACAGAGTTTGTGGTGGGCTTCATTCTTCCCAATGCTTAATTAAAGGCAATTGCAGCTCATCCAGGACTGGTTGTTTGACAAGTAGTCCGACAAAACTGATGCAGTGGAGGCAGGGCCGGATTAAGGCTGTGAGGGAAGGGCCTATATATTGCATACAATTCATAAAATCATCAAACAAATATAAATGTATATTTATCCAAATTTAACAACTAACTAAAATCAAAGCTATGTAAAATAAAAAATAAAAAAACAGCATACAATTCAAACTGAGAATGGTTTCTTCCTGGCTTTAAACTGTGATATCAAACACACAATTCTCTGAATACATATTTTCAAAAAAATGCTGGTAAGCTCCTGGCCTTGACTGTGGCAAACATATGACAAAAATCAAAGCCTATGCACATTTTTCTTGCTTAAACTGCAATATCAAACACACGATTCTCTGAATACGTCTCTTCAAACAAAGACTGCTTTATTCCTGGCCTTAGCTGTGGCAAAGTCGTGAATAATATCATCAAAATTTAATGACATTAAAAAAAAAACTATTAAAAAAATAGTTTGGCACACATATATGAATAATCTAACAGTAGATAGTGTGTTGTCATTCTGATGGTATGAGGACAAATATTGACCAGTTGGATAAAATGAGGGGATGGCAAAGCCTAATCCTCACACAGCTACATGAACTGCAAAATTTAGAAAAGCCAGGTTAGAAAGTATTTGAATCAGTTTTTCCCCAAAGAAAACAGTATTGAGATGACTTATCTTGACAAAAACTACTTGGCTTGAGAACACAGGTCAGAATAACATAAGAGTATAGGAAAAAGAAAGCAGCTAAGGGTCACAAGTGCTTATCGCAGCTGCCCTCCCCCCAAAAAACAAATGCATAATTTCAATATAATCTTTGAGACTTAATTTATAATATTCATGTTTTACCTCTAGTAGGGGTATTACTTTCAAAAGATAGATGAAAATTCTTCTTCATCCTTTTGTAAGCATTCACAATGATCAAACCTGATGTTATTTATGCATTTATCCTATGAACTGCATACATAACTCTCTGGGTGAATTTTTTTGATATTTATGCGTGTTTCAAGATTGTCACAGAATTTTTTGCACACTTTGAGCCATAAGGATCTGATATTTTGCACCTCCTGAAGATCTAATTATGCAGTTATAGATATTGCTTAACTAACCTTGTGACAAAGCTTTAGGGCTGAAAGTTGAGGGCCTAAGGCTCCAGCCTTATTAGCCTATGGGTTAATTCGTGGGGGAGGCAGTACTTGCACTAGGGTAAGGGACTTTGGCTGGGGGAGGGATGCACTGGCCTTGTTTTATTCATTCAGGGAATGTGGGCATTGCTGGCAAGGCCAGCATTTATTGCCCACCCTTAATTACCCTTGAACACAACTGAGTGGCTTGCTAGGCAGTTAAGAGTCAACCTGAATCTGACGTCACACATCGGCCAGACCGGGTAAGGACGGCAGATTTCCATCCCTAAAGGACATTAGTGAACCAGATGGGTTTTTACGACTGGTCACCATTACTGACACTAGCTTTTTATTCCAGATTTATTTTAATTGAATTTAAATTCCCCAACTGCCGTGTGAGATTTGAACCCTCATCTCTGGATTACTAGTCCAGTAACATAACCATTATGCCACCGTACCTACCTATTTCAAGATATTGTGACAGTGATTTGCATATGTTTTTAAAATGATTTATACTCTTCCAGCACAGATATTTCAAGGAGGACAGATACTTGGGGAAAAACGGGTATTGAGCAATATGGAGAAAGGATAGGCCATCGGGAATAAAAAGATAAAGCTGACCTGGCTAATAATATGGCAGATCAGGTTTAATGGACTCCATGACCGACTGCTGACTTGTCTTGTAGCAACCTGGTATCAGAAGCCCCAAGAACTGACTGCATCGTTGAATCCCCAATATGCAAAGTGTGCTGATTCCTCTATAATCTTGCTGTTTGATGGCTGTCAAATATATAATTTAGCCCAGTCTCCATGGCTCTGTTTTTGTTGGGCCAATGGAGTGACAGTATCACTGGGACAAATGTCTTTACAGATGCTGTCCCTCCCCCATCCAGAGGTGGGTAGCACTAAAAGCAAAACCAGTGGGTCAGTCAATGAAACACACATGCAAGATTATTTATATGGTAATTTGATTCTCTTTGCTTACAAGGCACCGAGGTTAACAACTGTATGGATGAGGGTTTCAACATCAGATAAGGTGAGGCGGGGTGGATATGGGTGATGTTATAGGGAGAAATAGGCCGTCTTTATAATGGAGAGGAAACGGAAAGCTACGGCCTCCACATAGCCCCAGCCTCCACCACTGTATATTTTGCCAGTGGCATTTTTATTTAGGTTTGTGAAGAAAAGTTGCATTCCCTCGTTTTATTTTTCATTGCACATTCATGATGTTGCATTGTGTATGGGCATGATTTATAGAAGAGATTACCTATTGCATTTCATTTAAAACTGGACTTGGAAAGTTCAGTTAAAATGAACATTTTTGTTTAGGATTTTGTTTTCTATAGTGTTCTAATACATTGGTATTTCAGTACCATGTGCCACAATATGTTGGAATGGAGGTTCATGTCTGCAGGTGCCTCTTGTGCAAGTTCCAAATCATCAGATGGAGTCATGATAGTCATTTGCCTTCTACCGGGGAGGGAAGATTGGAACCTTTGGTCCCCAGCCATTCTTGCCCACTTTCCAATAGCACTAAGGGAGAACTGGGAAATTCTAGCCGAATAATGGTGTGAGATAGGGAGAGAAGACTAAGATACAAGGTAAGGATTCCAGCAATCTAAAATACTTACTGAGCCTTTGTATTTTGCGGGATAAAATCAACAAATCACTATAAAATAGCGTTTGATCCAGAATGTCTCTTCAATGAACCTATTATTGAACTTGAAGCATGTTTCACAGACCTGAAAGCAGTCAGATTAAAATAAGATGAACTTGTTGTAATGTATGCACCTCTGAGTATGCTCACAGGTTTGTAGAGCTATTGCCATGTGAGTGGGTTAGCCAGTCATGTGATGTTCACAAGACTCAATAAAACCCCAGTCAGTTGGGTCTCAGTCTGCCATGATGAGGAATGCAGTTGTGAGCCTAGTGGATGAACTGATGTGTAGTGTGATTGCTAAACCTTTGTTAATAAACCAACTAGTTCTTAAAAGCAACGTGTTGCTATGAATTCTTAAGAGCCCATGAAGCAAATACATTATACTTGCTTCCTGTTACAAGTTTCGGGTCTGCCTTCGGATATTCTCTAGGGCACGGCTGGTCCCTCCCTGTTCCTTCTGTGGGTGAGCTGACCTGGTATATCTATCTAGACAAGATCTAACCACCTTCATTTCTTTTAGCTTCCAGCTGTTGCAGAACTTTGTTCAAAACCCAACTTTCATCTAACTATGGATTTTCCTTTTTCTATTAATTCTGACTAGGAAGTAGATGAATGGTATGCCTGATCGCTTCTCATTGTAGGGATTCACCAGCCAGCCTGTCAGCATAACTGATTACTGCTTCTCCTTGGATCCTATTTTCTTCAGATACCTCATGCACTGTCCACAATACATTAGGTGTGGAGATTTGCTAGCCACCACATTGGGATGAGATGATTTGCTTAACATCCTTGATTTTCCTGGGTAATGGACGTGTGATGAGACAATAGACTCTCGTACCAATTTGAAATAGACTGAGAATGTGATTATTTTCCAAACAGTATTTTGCTTTTGTGATATTTTCCAAACTGTCTTGTCTGGCTTCAATGCAAATTCTACAATGCCTGCAGCCTTTCTTTCTAAACCTTTGCAAATTCATTTTATATATTAAAAAAAAAAAAATCTGTGAAGGAAAGAGTCAAAAATCCCAAAATGTGCCACTTGGATAATACAACCTTACATTTTATGACTTCTCAAAGCAATATTTTTAGTGTTATCTAAATTATATTCTCACCCATGCAGAATTAAAAAAAAAGACTTGCATTTAAATAGGAGCCTTTCCCGACCACTGGATGTCCCACAGTGCTTTACAGCCAATGAAGTATCTGTACTTTTTTGAAGTTGTAAGAGTAATGGGAATGGAAATTTTACCAAAATTTGCATAAGTTTATATTGTGATTTCAAGTTACCGCATGATCGAGTTAGATGTTTCGCGTGTAGTTTGAATCATTGCAATTTGCAAGAGGACTTCTGTAAAGGGGAAGCTGGACAAGCTTGGCTTTTTAATATAATTTCCTAACAACAGCTTCTAAGCATATGCTGAAAATTAAATAAACTTTTTTATATAATTTAAGTTAGGGTATTTATCGAGAAATACAGCTCCCCAATAACCCAGTGGGTATACCTATCATCTAGTGTGATACTGAGGCATTTAGAATAGGAAGATCCCTGCTGGCAACATATTTGCCTTCAAATTCTTGCGCTAGGGTGTCCTGACTGGAATGTGCACATGTGGCGTTGGTAGATTTTTATATTCATGTAGGATGTGGGTGTCGCTGACCATTCCTAATTGTCCTTAACTGAGAGGCCTGCTCGACCATTTCAGAGGGCAGTTAAGAGATAACCACAACTGTGGGTCTGGAGTCAGAGGCCAGACCAGGTAAGGACGGCAGATAGGATGGTAGATTTCCTTCCCTAAGGACATTAGCGAACCAGAGTTTTTACGACATTATATAGTCACCGTTACTGATACTAGCTTATAAATTCCCCGCTGGTGGGATTTGAACTCCTGTCTCTGGATCGTTAGTCCCGGCCTCTGCATTACTAGTCCAGTAACATAATCTCTGTGCTACTATTCCCCTGAAGACATACGCAGCTCAGCTACGACTTACGACTTCCCATCTCTTCTCCACCCCCCCCCCCCCCCCCCCCCCCCCCCCCCAGCTCAGTATTCATTGTCCCGTCTCATCCATTAAGAATGGCCACCAGTGTAGACTGCTACTGTTGTGTGCTGTACTGTACCCTAGCACCAACAAGTATCATCAGAATGTGAGATGAGAAAGATGGTGATTATTTTAACTGAACCGTTCTCCTCCTCCCCCAACCTGCCCACAACTTCAATGTGATGCTCATTTAGTTTCTCGGGTTTAAAAAAAAAATTCAAATTCACAGGAAATCTAATGAGCTGAAAGCAGAGAGCACAATTAAATGATTAACAACAATCTTTGAGATTTTAGAACTGGAAAGGGTGATATCATACAGAACAAAATGCAATGGCTTTGGTAGACTGTAACTAGGTGGGTACAGCAAGGATAAGTGATTGGGCCTCTACTGTACACAATCTATAATCAGTGATTTGGTAATGATACAAAGCTAGGTGGGAATATAAGTTGTGAGGAGGATGCAAAGAGACTTCTTCAAGGGGATATAGACAAGCTAAGTGAGTGGGCAGGAACAGGGCAAATGGAATATAATGGTGAGAAATCTGAAGTTGTCCACTTTGGTAGGAAAAATAGAAAAGCAGAGTATTTGTTTTTGAAACAGTGAGAAATTGGGAAATGCTGGTGCTCAGTGGGACCTGTACACTTTTTCAGTGATTTGTGAACACACAGGTATGGCAAGCAATTAAGAAAGCAAATGGTACGTTGGCCTTTATTACAAGAGGATTTGAGTGTAAGAGTAAAGATGTCTTACTGCAGTTATATAGGGCCCTGGTGAGACCACACTTGGAGTATTGTGTACAGTTTTGATCTCCTTGCCTAAGGAAAGATCTACTTACCATAGAGGGAGTGCAATGAAGGTTCGCCAGACTGATTCCTGGGATTGGGGATTCTCCTATGAGGAGAGATTGAACAGACTAGGCCTATATTCTCTAGCGGTTAGAAGAATGAGAGGTGATCTCATTGAAACAAACAAAATTCTTACAGGGTAGATGCAGGGAGGATGTTTCCTCTGGCTGGGGAGTCTAGAACCAGGGGTCACAATCTCTGAATAAGGGGTTGGCCATTTAGGACTGAAATGAGGAGAAATTTATTCACCCAGAAGCTCAGTCGTTAGTA
The DNA here is from genome assembly GCF_044704955.1 of Pristiophorus japonicus. Taxonomy (NCBI): domain Eukaryota; kingdom Metazoa; phylum Chordata; class Chondrichthyes; family Pristiophoridae; genus Pristiophorus; species Pristiophorus japonicus. Next base: position 23,001,456 of record NC_091994.1, read on the forward strand.
TATTCAAGACAGAGATCAATAGAGTGTTAGATATTAAGGGAATCAAGAGACTTTGGGATAGTGCAGGCAAGTGGAGTTGAGTAAGATCATCAGCCATGATCTTATTGAATGGCGGAGCAGGCTCGAGGGGCCGAATGGCCTACTCCTGCTCCTAATTCTTATGTTCTTATCTGTTTCAACCTGTGTAATTTCCTTTGCCTTTTTAGAAGATGCTTTTCAGTAGTTTTCTATGCTGTATTTTCAGTTCAATTATAAATATTATCTGACAGCTCGCTCATTGATATCTGAAGCATTTGTTTTTTTAAAAAAAAAGCAAATGTTAAATGCAATCCACTGTTGCCCCTTTTTACTACAATCTGTACATAGTTTTGTTAACATTAACCATGGAAGTAAGTGGTTTTACTTTTCATGTTTTGAGCAGTGGTACTGTTTATGAATTAGCACACACCATTGAGACCTACAAAATCTTTAAAATAACTGGTAAACTAATCTCATTAAAGCATTTGGAATGTTTGCATTTCTGGATAAATGATTGAAAGGGATCTATTCATGTACTGTTACAAAGCCTCCTAAAATCCATTGCTGAAAGGATCCTGTGATACTGTTGTACTTGTCACATGGCAATCTTTACCTACAGAGTTATTTCACTTTCTACAGGATTATTGCTTGTTGAACATGGTCCTTACAGATTTACCGCCTTGTAACTTGCTGCTGTTTTCTGATTTTTAAATCTTTTCCTGAGTTCTCCTAATGGCAAAAGTTCCATTTTTGTGCTGTGCACTTCAGGTAATTGCTTCATTTCCCCACTACCCAACTCCAACTGCTGCCCGGCAGTGGACTGAGGAAACACTGATCATAATCAGCCGTCCTTCCTCCTTTGTCAGGAGCTCAAGCTATGAAATGTACACGTACAGTAGCAAACCTAGACAACAACAACAACAACAACTTGTATTTCTATAGCACCTTTAACGTAGTAAAACCTCCCAAGGTGCTTCACAGGTGCATTATCAAACAAAATTTAACACCAAGCCACATGAGGAGATATTAGGGTAGAGGACCAAAAGCTTGGTCAAATAAGTAGGTTTTAAGGAGTGTCTTAAAGGGGGGAATTCCAGAGCTTGGGGCCTTGACAGCTGAAGGCACAGCCACCAATGGTGGAGCGATTTTAAAATCAGGGCTGCTCAAGAGACCAGAATTGGAGGAGTGCAGATATCTCGGAGGATTGTGGGGTTGGAGGAGATTAGAAATAGGGAGGGGTGAGGCCATGGAGGGATTTGAAAACCAGGATGAGAATTTTAAAACCGTGGCATTCGACTAGACATTGGGTTAAAATAGACATGCAGCAAATACTTTTTCAGTTTCCCTTTTTTAAAAAAAAAAAAATCTGTCGCCTTGCTTTAGTAGCATCTGAAATATTTCCGATTTTTAATGAATGTGATAAGTTTGGTGATGGTCTTCATTCAAATTCATCTGTGCACCAACTGATCATTACTGTCCACAGCTCTGGTCTCCATGTTATTAAAAAATATATAGAGGCACTGGAGAAGGTGCAAACAAGATTTACAGTATTGAGACCAGGAAAGCTTGAACAGGCTGGGATTCTTGGGAGGAGGCTTGTGTGGAGCAGGAACACTGGCATTGGGCCAAATGGCCTGTGTCTGTGCTGTATATTCTATGTATTGTAATTGCGCACACAGGCACCGGGGCTTGTTTTTCCGAGAGATTTGCAACATGTTGAATAATTTGGCAATACTAGGAATCTCCTGTGTGTGTGCTACTTGATGCCTGCTGTCCATTGGCAAGAATGTATTGAGATTTGAACACATCCTAGTCTGTCTTCCAGGTGCTTTGACAATGGGAGAAGGTAAGGCGGCTGGCTGGTGGGTGTTGGTGGCTCCACTTTAGATTGAGATGGCCTGCATCTCCTTGTGCTGGTCAGGACACGGCCCTCTAACTGAGTCAGCTGTGTCTGCTGCTGTGGGGGCTGGCTGGTCTTGGGGCGTCTTATCAATTGGAGTGGATGGATGTGACTTATGAGACAGCAGCCTTGTCTTAATCTGAAAGACAATCATATCTCAAGATTCTTGTGGGGTTTTGTCATACTTCTGCTCAAATGAGCTAATTGTTAACAATAGGGATGCTAAAGTTGGTCTCGAGGGGACGACTTAGCTAGAGGGAAGTGAGAGGAAATCAGTCCGAGTTCCTGCTCTCTGGCTGTAATGGCCCTCTCGCGTGAGAGGCCTGCTGGCACTCGCTGTCTAGGCTTGTGCGTAAAGCCTTGACTTGCGATTTTATGAGGGCTGTTGGCATCTGTGGAGCCATTTCCAAACAAGAACACACCCCTTGAGCAGAGGAGCACTGCAAATTGCCATATGACAACATTGTGCAGAACTGACTCTGGCAAGTGTGTGAATTCAGAATTGCTCTTGCACAAGACTTTCATATCACTGAACGCCCATTTGTTGGGGCTTTATCAATGCTCTTGCCCTTGTTGAGACTTACACTGGTTAGTCAGATGTGTGAGGATGCCCCGTGCTGACTCTCCCTTTTTTTTAGTTCCATTAGTGCCTTGACCCACTCCGCAGTGATGCACCATCCTCGAGGACTCAGTCAGCATAAGAACAGAAACCTGTGATCACCAATGAAAACCTGCCTCCTTCCACTCGATATAACACGTGTGGTGCAGCTTTAAAAGCTTTTGCCTCCTGTTCATCCTGGCCCCATACAGTCTAGGACTAAATACATTTGGCGCACTTCTCAAGCTTTAAAAGGTTTTAGAAAACCAGGCGCATAGTACGACCAGCACATAAGGTGATCACTAAGCTTTACAGAATAGGAAAAAATTGGGTAGCCAGAAAGCAAGCAGTGTATTAAAATTATTGGGTATTTATTTAAAAGAATTGTATTTATTACTGCAAATAAAGAGAAGAAAGCTGAAAATACAGTGTCGGTCAGTCAGCATAAGAGGTCATTGTTAATGTCCTACTGAACTGTGTTCATTCTGTTAGTTGGCGTTTGTTTCTGCTGATAACCCTTCAACTAAGCTGGAGTTAATATTTTGATATTTCAACTAAGTGTTGATATTTGATGTCTCCAGATAAGAGGAAACTAACTGATGTCCTGTTTCTGACTGCTCCATTTTTGATCGGGGCGGAGGACCAGTGAGAGATCGGGGCCCAGGGGCAGCACGGGCCAGCCCACACTGCGATCTGTGGATAGTAGGAGCATGTGTGCGCACTAGGTCCATGCAGCAGAGCTTGGTCTCCGGTCGTCTTGGTTAACCCTTGCCACTGGATCAAGGCTTAGCTCTGTCAAGCCCGTGTGGTGGCTGGTGTGCAACGGTCACCCCACGTTAAAAGAATCCACGCCCAGGCATCTTCCACCCTTCAAGATGTAATTTGGGACCTAAAATGTCAGGATCCTCATTGAAACACCTGTGAACTAATCCCTTTATACTATACTACTTTGGTGCACACACTTCCCTTCTGACTAAGATTTTACATTTGATATGTTAACTTGTCGTTTCTCTCATCTGTTTCTTCCTGTTTTTTTTTTTGTTTATGCTGTCCCTCGGTGACAAAGCACAGGGGTCAGCTTTTAACTGTGTGTTTCTCTCATTTGTTATCTTGTTTTTACAAAGCTGGCTTTGTTTATCTTAGGTCTACTTTAGGAACATTGGTACCTTTTTTTTTAACTGGTTTAAATGAGAACATATTTCCCCTTCATTCATCATCAAAGTTCCCCTCGGCACAAAATGTCTGATGATCTAAATGTCATGCACAGCCTTCAGTGAAAGCAGGGAAGTTACATGGGGACTTCCTGGAACAAGTGTCATTTGTCGGCTGTTTAGTATAATTAAAGTCCATTGTAAATTCCTTCAGGAAGTGTGGGCTTGAACTTGACCGCGTGAGTAGTTCTGTAGCAGCTTGGGCATATGCCAGCAAACCGGCCAGCAGCTTGTCCTTGTATTGGTAAATGTGTTTGGGGGCGGGGTGGATATTGGGCCATGGCAGAGTTTATAAATTGGGGGAGCAGTAAGGGGATGAGAACTTTGTTCTAGTTTCAGATGGGTTAGGTTAGATTTATTCGATTCCATACGCCCTGTTGGGGTATTGCCCACACTGCTTGGTTGTTTTTGCAGTCCCAACTCTTGTCATTTGCAAATCTCCCCCACTTCCCCCCCCAACCATCCCTTTAATGTTCACGTGGATTCAACTTTTGTTTTTAGATATTTTGCTTGAAACTGGTAGAATCACATTTCCTATTATAATATCTTGAGACTTCTGACCATCCAGCCGTATCTCTAATAAGCACCTCTGCACAACGTGTTGCCACAGAAACCGCCCCAAATATGTTGGCTGTTTTATGAAAATGGGAATGTTACCAGCTTTTAAACGGGTTGTTTGGTGCAGCATTATGATAAATGTCACTATTAGCGATGAGACCCAACATGCTGGTTTTCAAAGATTTCAGTGTTAGGGAACCGCTGCACCCCCGCCCCCCCCCCCCCCCCCCCCATCCGACCACACTTATTGAGACTGCCTAGGGCACTCTCTAGAACCTCTGAAAGAATGTCCTCTATCAAAAGAAAATTTATCACACAGAAAATGTTTATTAGAATAGTGATAATTATGTGCTATGTAAGATTTAAAAATGAGGAAAGTAGAATATAGAATTCTCTGTTCTGCCCACAGTGTATGGTTTCTCTAAACCGAGATGGGTCGAAATATAATGAACAGTGTGGGATCACTTGTGGATAACCCAACCTGTGATCTAACTTTGTTTCTATAATGTCTGCAAACTGGACATTTCTGCTATTTTAAAGTTGTGTATTGCCCAGGACTTAAATCATCATCAACTTGCATTCATATAGCGCCTTTTAATGTTTCAAAGCGCTTCACCGGAGGAGCATTGATTCCGTTGGGGAGGCCTTCTCTTCCCGAGCTGCGAAGCGCGCTCCCGTCCTCCAGGTTCGGATGCAGAAGGTGCAGTCGTGTGTGACTGCTCAGCCAATCAGGTACAGTATTCCACAGCTTTCTCATTAATAGCAATGAGAGCTCTTATCTACTCAGAGAAAAAAAAACAAACACACTAAACACCATCATAAAAAATAAAAAACAATCCTTACATAATTGAAATTAAAGTTAGAGAAAAATATTTTTTAATATAATATATATATATATATATATTATATATATATATATATATATATATATACACAAGTTTTGTAATTAGGGTTAAAAATAAACTTGCCTTAGTGGGCAGGGTTTTTAAACAAAATGTGTTTTTTTTTAAACTAAATTTAATTGTGTATGTTTTAAAACTCTTATGCCTGTAAAAGGCTATGCAAGAGTTTTGAGGACATTTGCTGGACAAGATATGGGTAAAGCCCGCAATCTTGCCCTTGCCAATGTCCTCGCTCCCGATAAGCGTTGGATCTGTCCAGCTCCAGCTTTCTAGATCGGAAAAGCCGGTTTTCAGCGCATGCGCGTTGTGCAATGCCTTCCCGGGTCCATAGACACTCGGTACAGACCCGGGGAGGCTGGGATTGTTGAGTCCGTAGGACTTTCCAAATGAAAGCCGATGGAATGCTGACTTAAAATTGAGTTTGCCTTATTCTTTGGGTTCCTTTTAGAATTTCTTGGCTGATGAACAAATGTTGGGGATCCAGAAATCCATTTATTCTTTCTATTCTGGAACCTGACCATGTGCCAACAATTACCTTGCACAATGTGCCGCTTGGTGTGATCTTGTACCTAGAATAAATGTGCTGTTGGTGCTTGTCTATTTAGGAGGAATTATGCCACTGTTCATGTACTCTCTTAAATAGTCTGTCAGTCTTCAACAGTCGAACTGTCTTTAAAATCTGATTTAAATTGATCTTCCTTTTAAAAACAGATTTAAGCCGGAACACTTTTGAAATAGGGTTGCAATCCTTTTGCAATCGAAAACTAGGAACGCAGGAGATTGGATTGTGACATGCTCTTTGTTTTATTGACTGGAAATTTATTGAAACGCTTACTGAAGAAAAAACTTGGATTTATATAGTGTCCTTTACACCCTCTGAATATCCCATAACCTTTAATATCTAAAGTATCCATGTCACAAGACCCCGCATTGGGTGGGCTATTATTTCTAAAATCATACTGTACGTTAGAAATTTGTGCACAGGTTGCTCAAAAACAAGGTTCTGGTAACTAAGGAACAGTTCTTTAGTATTATCACAGGATACTGATGCTGTAGAAATGGATCTACTTTATATTATGGTATGGATTTCACAGCAGTCACAACACATTTATACACACATGATATTGAAAGTGTCCCTCGTACTGTTTGTTTCTACCTTCTGTGCCCTCGTCATTGGCAGGAAAAGCACATCCAAGTCAGTGTATGGTTTTATTTGAGTGGCTCAGTGAAGCGCTTCACTTTAATCAGCTGGTGACCAGAACATGTGGCTGCTTCATTTCCAATAGCAACAACCATTAGGTGCTCTGCTCCCTCTGAAAGTGCCTGCAGAAACTTCCTCTTTTGGTGGGCCTTGGAAGGTAGCAATGTCCATTTTACCACATCCTATTATGCAGTAAATCTTGCATCACCCTTGGCATCCAACTACCACTGCCTCCCTGCTTCCTACTACGCACAAAATTGACCACTAGTCTACAAATCCCTTCATTGACTGCACCTCGCCCTACATCTGCAACCTCCTTCTGCCTTGGATCCCAGTCCAAACCCTTTGTTCCTCTAACTCCTGGATCATCATCATCATCGGCAGTCCCTCGAAATCGAGGAAGACTTGCTTCCATTCAGTGAGTTCTCAGGTGGCTGTACAGTCCAGTGTGGGAATTACAGTCTCTGTCACAGGTGGGGCAGACAGTGGTTGAAGGAAAGGGTGGGTGGGGAGCCTGTTTTGCTGCACGCTCCTTCCGCTGTCTGCTTGATTTCTGCATGCTCTCGGCGATGAGACTTGGTGCTCAGCGCCCTCCCGGGTGCACTTCCTCCAGTTTGGGCGGTCTTGGGCCAGAGATTCCCAAGTGCCATTGGGGATGTTGCACTTTATCAAGAAGAGCTTTGAGGGTGTCCTTGAAACTTTTCCTCTGCTCACCTGGGGCTTGCTTGCTGTGTAGGAGTTCAGAGTAGAGCGCTTGCTTTGGGAGTCTTGTGTTGGGCATGTGGACGATGTGGCCCACTCAACAGAGCTGGTCGAGTGTGGTCAGTGCTTCAATGCTGGGGATGTTGGCCTGAGCGAGAACACTGACATTGATGCATCTATCCTCCCAGTGGATTTGCAGGATCTTGCGGAGGCAGCGCTGGTGGTACTTCTCCAGTGCTTTGAGATGTCTGCTGTATATAGTCCACGTCTCTGAGCCATATAGGAGGGTGGGTATCACTACTGCCCTGTAGACTATCAGCTTGGTGCCAGATTTGAGGTCCTGGTCTTCAAAAACACTTCCTCAGGTGACTGAAGACTGCGCTGGCACACTGGAGGCGATATTAGACCTAGTCATCGATGTTTGCCCTTGCTGATAGTAGGCCCTCGAGGTATGGAAAATGGTCCACGTTGTCCAATGCTGTGCGGTGGATTTTGCTGTGTGGCGGGGTCAGGTGTGGAGGACCTCTGTCTTACGGATGTTTAGTGTAAGGCCCATGCTCTCGTACGCCTCGGTGAAGATGTTGACAATGGCTTGGAGTTCGGCCTCTGTGCGCAGACGTAAGCGCTGTCTGCGTGCTGTTGCTCAATGACTGAGGATGGGACCACCTTGGATCTAGTCTGGAGGTGGTGAAGGTTGAACAGGCTCCCATTGGTTCTATAGTTTAGTTCCACTCCAGCGGGGAGAATATACATCTCACTTCTGAATATTCTTACCCGACTCCCCCACTCCAGTCTTGCTGCTCTTTTGTGGAATATTCTAAATGTTCTCGTATTGCTGCCCCCCTCCCTTCCTTTTTTTAAAAAAAAAAATCTCCCAAAACCTGTTGGCCATGCTTTCAGTCATTGAATCCTGCAATGGTTACAGCACAGAAGGAGGCCATTCAGCCCATCGAGCCCATGCCGGCTTTCTACAACAGCAATCAGCTAGTCCCACTCCCCTACCCTTTCCCCATAGCCCTGCAATTTTTTTTCCTTCAGATACTTAACCCATTCCCCTTTTTGAAAGCCATGATTGAGTCTGCCTCCACCACCCTTTCAGGCAGTGCATTCCAGATCCTAACCACTCGCTGCGTAAAAAGGTTTTTCCTCATGTCGCCTTTGGTTCTTTTGCCAATCACCTTAAATTTGTCTCCCCTGGTTCTCGACCCTTCCACCAATGGGAACAGTTTCTCTCTCTCTACTCTGTCTAGACCCCTCATGATTTTGAACACACATCAAATCTCCTATAAATCATCTCTGCTCTAAGGAGAAGCCCAGCTTCGCCAGTCTATCCACGTAACTGAAGTCCCTCATCTCTGGAACCATTCTTGTACATCTCTTCTGCACCTTCTCAAAGGTCTTCATATCCTTCTTAAAGTGCGGTGCCCAGATTGTGCACAATACTCCAGTTGAGGCCAAATCAGTGTTTTATTAAGGTTCATTACAACTTCCTTGCTTTTGTACTCTGCCTCTATTTGTGAAGCCCAAGATGCCCTATGCTTTTTTAACCTTTCTCAACCTGCCCTGCCACCTTAACAATTTGTGCACATATACTCCCAGGTCTCTCTGTTCATGCACCCCCTTTCTCTTTCAACATCCTTCCTTCACTGTCTGCTGTGTCCTGATATTAAAGGTGTTATATAAATACTTGTTCGTACTACAACAACAACAGTGAATTATATTGCACTGGCTGAGAATAGCTAATGTAGCAGACACTGTAGATTGAACCCGGAGTCTCGGGACTGCATTTAGCTGCAGAGCTATTGGGTGACTATAAACCTGAAGCCCACACTGCCAGCTACATTATACTTTTCACAAAAATGTTTGTTGCCTTACAACTTGCCAAGATTTATGGAGGGGAAACCACACAACTGGTGCTGAGTGTATGGGAAGGAGTTGTGAGCTTCCAGTGATCTGATTGGTGGCTGTTCATCGTTAATTTTTTTACCAACTGGAGAGTAAAGCAGTAAATCTGCAGAAGCTGCAGTTAAAATGACTCTGAAATGGCTAATGAGAAATGTTTGTCACTTCGTTTTAATTTTAGAAAGCTCTTGTTACATGTTGGGCTTGACTCCCACTGCCCTGCTGGTTAGTGGAATATGGGAGCATAACAAAAGGCAGCTATTAAAATTAAATCTAGCCTGGATTTCCAATTCTTGAGTACATGTATTCCTTAAACCTCTCCAAAGACTGACTTAAGACTGTGTTCTTTGTCAGCACCAAGGTGCTAGATGTCTTCCTGAATGACCAGGCATGGGTAACACATGTATCATTGTGTAGGATCTGTGCAAAGCAACACCCTCTCATTTTAAATCCCCTTTCCTCTGCCTTTGGGTAGCCAACTCAGCATGGGACTGGCTGGGAAATGGAAAAGGAACGAACTTGCATTTATATAGCGTCTTTCACAACCTCGCGACAAGTGTTTTACAGCCAATGAAGTCATTTTTGAAGTGTTCTTACTGCTGTAATGTAGGGAAACATGATTGCCACTTGGTGCACAGCAAGGTCCCACAAGGAACAATGGGATCTCACTCAACCACCATCACTAGAAACAGGCTATCACATTGCTGTTTATAGGAACTTGCTGTATGCAAAATGTCTGCCGCATTTCTGACATTTATAGCAGTGACTAAACTTCAAATGAATTTGATTGGCAGTGAAGCGTCTTGAGATCATGAATGGCAAGTTTTGCATTTTCTTTTAACCTTGGTGCAAGTGGAATTGTTTGAGATTTAGTGTCTGTATACATGCTCATAAAACTGTTCCTCTGTTATTTCTCAATTATACTTGAGTTAGATCATTAAATTAAATAAACATTAGTGTCAAACTCAACTCAATTAGGCTAGCCTAATTGAGTGAGTCATGAGAATACGTACAGGCTATTTTACTTCCCTTTCACATGAAGTGAAATATTACTGTTGATTTCGATCAGCCAGGGCATGACTTACCTCCAAACAGCTTAAAGAATACCCGATCTTAAGAGGTGTTGGTCATTTGCTGGAATGTTTTGAAAAAACATTAGGAGCAGCTTTGGAAAGCAGAGTTGATTTTTAATTTGTACCCAAAACACAGACTTGTGTTGCTTCTGTCAGTGTCAGCTGTGGCTCAGTGTGTAGCACTATTGCCTTTTGAGTCAGAAGATTGTGGGTTCAAGTCCCACTCCAGAAACTTGAGCAAATAAATCAAGGCTGACACTGCAGTGCTGAGGGAGTGCTGCACTGTTGGAAGTGCCGTCTTTCGGGTGAGACGTTAAACCAAGGTCCCATCTGCTCTCGGGTGGACGTAAAAGATTCCATGGCACTATCTGAAGAAGAGCAGGGGAGTTATCCCCAGTTTTATGGCCAATATTTATTCCTCAATCAACATAACAAAAACCGATTTGTCTGGTCATTATCACATTGCTGTTTGCGGGTATTTACTGTGTGCAAGATGGCTGCTGCGTTTCCTACATTACAACAGTGACTACACTCCAAAAGTACTTCATTGGCTGCAAAGTGCTTTGAGATGTCCAGTGGCCATAAAAGGTGCTATATAAATGCAAGTCTTTCTTTCTGGCCAAGTTTTTTTTTTCTCATGGAAGAGGAAAAAGGGTGAAGAATTCAGAACTGTCGCACCATTTTTGCCAGAAATGCCTGTAGTAGTGTTGTCCAATGGCCACATTTAACCAATTTTAATTTTTGATTAGCAAATAAAAACTGAGTAAGATGCACCACATTTGGACATGTGATCTCCATGCCCATATCCGCACGACAGATGTATGTATACTTTAAACTTTTTTGTGTTTGTTGGTAAAATGGTAAGACAGGAGGCAGTGTGAGTGTTTTATGATCATCATGTGTAGTTTACTTCCTTGGGTTATCCACTGAAATGGTGTGTAACATGGGTGAAAATGCTGGACTTTTCAGCACTGGAAACACCAGGAGCGTGGTATGGAGGCGAGGGTGGGAGGAGCTGTGGTTGAGGCAGGAGCATGGTCCAGCACGTCTCGTGCAAGTCAACATTACCAGCAATCACTCTGATGAAGTCAAATTACCACTCGCAACTGCTGCACTAAGATGTAATGTGTCTGATAATTTCGTGGTAGAATTCCAAACTTTGGTGAAGGAGAAAGACTGCACAGTTTTGCACTGAATGGTGGTAGATGTTTGTTGAGTAAGTGTACAAGTGAAATACATGTACCTATATTGTATGCAAGGCATTTTCTACTAAAATTAGTGCACGTGGCTAAAGTAGTCCATGATTTCTATTGGGCGATATTGTTGTAATACAGTTGACTTGCCAAAGAGTCTCCTATCTCTCCATAAATTGGAATGTACTATGGAATTTTACCCATTTTTCCTCTTTCCCTATATTGCGACAGTGACTGCACTTCAAAAAGTACATAATTGGCTGCAAAGCACATTGGGACGTCCTGAGGTTGTGACAGACGCTATATAAATGCAAGTTTTCTCTCTTTTTTTTTTTCTAACTCATGTATGTGTGCATACAAATTCTCTTAAACTGAGCTGTACTCCCAGCCGCTTTCCATTGCAGTAACTGCCCGGCTGCTGTAGTACATGTCTTAAACTGGCATTATTGCATGTCTCGGGTGCATGAAATGGAAACCAATACACAACCGTTGTTAGATACCTTATCGAGCACCCTCTGTAAATCTATATGTACATCTACTGTATTATAATCTATCAGTTCTTCAAAAGATACTCTTTAAATCTGTCATATATCATACGTGTCTAGATGATCCAGACTTGGCTGCAGGAACACAATCTCCAAATTAGCTGACCACACAAAAGCATTGCTGTGACTAACCAGTGAGGAGGGATATGAGCAAACTGGTTTCGGGTGTAGCTTGTTCTGGAAAAGTGTTAATATTTTTGAAATCAGGAATAGCCATATCTATTTAATGCAAAGACCGAGGTGTGTGGGGAAAACTGAGACAAAGGGGTTCAAATAAATAATCCCAGCAAGTGTTGCTGGAGCTTGGAATGCTGTGCTGTAGGAAGTGGTTGGGGTGGAGGCGATTGCATCTTTCAAAGGAGAGTTGGATAAATAATTGAAACTAAAGGATACAAGGCATAGAGAGAAATCCAGGCAATGGGATTGGTTTGGGGGCTCCAGCAAAGAGCGGGCACAGGCATGATGGGGCTGAATTGAGGCTGAATCTCAGTCCTGCTGAGATTGCGCCATTTAGGATGGACTGTGATCTGATAATGCAGCTGACTTGGTAGACATTGCCTTTGACATAAGACTGTTTTTCATCACTGCTTAGTGTCTGCTGTTTGCCTCCTTGGTGAAATTGAGCCCATTTACTGCCTTTGTCTCTTCCTTATACTTTTTGTTTTGATTTTCTTTTAAGCTTAGTTCCCATGCCTTGGACCTGATGTATGTGTCTTAATTGCCATTCATATATATTATATATATATTTTATATATAAAAAAAAAATTCTCGATGGTGCATTTGTTGACCTGTGATGGTGGAGATGGGCCTTCTCCTTGAACCGGTGTAGTTCTTGTGGTGATGGTGCTTGGTATGGAATTCCAGGATATTGACCCATCGACCATGAAGGAACGGTGATGTATGTCCAAGTCAAGATGGCGTGTGACTTGGGGATACTGTTCCTGCATGCACTTTGATCATATTTATTGCAGTTTTAGGTTGCCACTGGGGACATCAGCAACCTCGACTAATCTGTAGTCTATGCTTAAACCAAGAAAGCTGTGCAAAAGGAGCTTTTTATAATTGATGATTTTACTGTGTTTTGTTTATAATTCTGTGTGGACTGTATTCATAAGCCGATTTACGCTATAATTTAACCAGCCGAAAATAATTGTTCACCGTGTTCCAGGATGCATAAGTTGTGCATAAGACCGGTCTGTTGAAATAGCTAATCTGTAAATGCTCTTGGGCAAATGTTTTGGAATGTGTCTCATGACTTGGACTTCCTTTTTCGTACGTAGTAATTCACTGGAATTATTGGGTTGTTCAGCAGTGAAATTATCTTTTTCACACATACGATGACTCACTGCATTGTCACAATGTGAAGAGTTGGGGAAGAATATTTTGTACCACTTATATTCTTTGGACTCCTCGTCCTCTTGCAAAGATAAACTATTTAAAACATATAATTAGCCCCTCATCTTTAAGATGTATTTGCCCCAGCCCAGATGAAGCCCCTTCTTGGAGTGGAAGCCAGCTATAGTGCTAATAAATTGCCCTTCACCCCTCCGTTCCACTTCTTCTCCTTTGCTGTTTTTTTCCCACTAGCTTGCTTCCCTTTACTCTGAATCAAATGGGCATTTGGAGATGTCGATTTAGTTTGAACCATGTCAGTTCTTCCCTCTGATGAGCAATACCTGGAATCAAGAGATAGATGTCTATCCAGTGAGTACATTTTGAATACGATTCTCTTCCCAGCTCTGCAGATAGCATGCAGCTGGAAGATGTAAGTGATACATATTTTAAGGGTGTTCCTATACTGTGTTTGTAGTCCAGGTAAAATGGAATGCAACATTGGTGGCCCTGTTTTTAGCTAAACTCCAGTACAATGTTCTTGGAAGTTGCTACATTTATAAGAATTATTTTAACCTTCTCTCTTATTTTAACAGGGAGCATCAGTGTTATCCTATCCTTTCCGTTCATTTTTAACCCTCCAGTGGGCAGCAGTGAAGACCTTCCACAGTGGGCTGAGCTCATTTACTTCATTCCGTTCATCATTATATTCCAGTTTGGGTGGGCTGCGATACAGATCTCCCACCTGTCCTTGATACCGGAGCTCGTCGCCAACAACCACGAGAGGGTTGAACTCACTGCTTTTAGGTAAAAACAATTCTTGCTACATTCTTCTACTACTACTTGCATTCTCAGTGTCTGCTGTGGCTCAGTGGGTAGTACTCTCGCTCGGAGTCAGAAGGTTGTGGGTTCAAGTCCCACTCCAGGTTAAACCGAGGCCTCGTCTGCTCTCTCAGGTGGAGCGTAAAAGATCCCATGGCACTATTTTGAAGAAGAGCACGGGAATTATCCCTGGTGTCTTGGCCAATATTTATCCCTCAATCAACATCATTAAAAAAACAGATTATCTGGTCATTATCACATTCCTGTTTGTGGGAACTTGCTTATGTGCAAATTGGCTGCTGCATTTCCTAAATTACAACAGTGACTACACTCAAAGTACTTTATTGGTTGTAAAGTGCTTTGAGGCATCTGGTGGCCGTGTGAGGTGCTATATAAATTCAAGTTTTTCCTGCTTTCTTTTGAATTCCCATTTGAACAAAAGTCAAAGATTGACATTCATAAGAACATAAGAAATAGGAGCAGGAGTAGGCCAGTGGCCCCTTGAGCCTGCTCTGCCATTCAATAAGATCATGGCTGATTTGATCATGGACTCGGCTCCACTTCCCTGCCCGCTCCCCATAACGCTTTATTCCCTTATTGTTCAAATCTCGCTCGCTCTCACTCGCGCGCTCTCTCGCTCTGCCTTAAATATATTCAATGATCCAGCATCCACAGCTCTCTGGGACAGAGAATTCCAAATATTTACAACCCCCAGAAAGGCATCCTCCTCCTCAGTTTTAAATGGGCGGCCTCTCTGATTACTTGCTGTACCTGCATACTAACTTTGTGTTTCATGCACAAGGACTCCCAGATCCCTCTGTACTGCAGCACTTTGCAATTTTTCTCCATTTTAAATTATAATTTGCTTTTCTATTTTTTCTGCCAAAGTGGATAACCTCACATTTTCCCACATTATAGTCCATCTGCCAAATTTTTGCCCACTCACTTAGCCTGTCTATCTCTTTTTCAGATTTTGTGTGTCCTCCTCACAATTTGCTTTCCCATCCATCTTTGTATCATCAGCAAGTTTGGTTACATTACACTCTGTCCCTTCATCCAAGTCATTAATATAGATTCTAAATAGTTGAGGCCCCAGCACTGATCCTTGCGGCACCCCACTTGTCACTGTTTGCCAACCGGAAAATGATCCATTTATCCCGACTCTGTTTTCTGTTGCTTTGGATAGAGTATTGGCTAACTAATATATTACCCCCAACCCCGTGAATTTGTGCAGTAACCTTTTTATGTGGCACCTTATCGAATGCTTTCTGGAAATCCAAATACACCACATCCACTGGTTTCCCCCGTATTCAACCTGCTTGTTACATCCTCCAAGAACGCCAACAAATTTGTCAAACATGATTCCCTTTTCATATAACCATGCTGACTCTGCTTGATTGAATTATGCTTTTTCAAATATCCTGATACTGCTATATGTCTCTGCACTAGGTCCATGCAGCAGAGCAGGTCTCCAGTCATCCTGGTTTACCCTTGCCGCTGGACAAAGGCCTAGCTCTGTCAAGCCCGTGTGGTGGCTGATGTGCAACGGTCACCATACGTTTTTAAAAAAAAAATCCACGCACTGGCATCTTCCACCCCTGGAGTTCAGGACTGGAATATCTGATCCTTCATTGAAACATCCCTTTTTGGTGTGGGAGCAAGTCATCCTCGTTCGAGGGACTGCCTATGATGATGATGATGCTTCTGCTTCCTTAATAATGGACCCCAGCATTTTCCTAACGACAGATGTTGGGCTAACTGGTCTATAATTTCCTGCATTCTGTCTGCCTCCTTTTTTTTTATTTAAATAGGGGCATTGTATTTGCGGTTTTCCAATCTGCTGGGACCTCCCCAGAATCCAGGGAATTTTGGTAGATTACAACCAATGCATCCACTATCTCTGCAGCCACTTTTAAGACCCTAGGATGTAAGCCATCAGGTCCAGGATACTTGTCTGCCTTTAGTCCCATTATTTTACCGAGTACTACTTCATTAATGATTGTATTATGTTCCTCCCTCCTTTTATAGCCCTTGATTATCCACTATTGGAATGTTTTTAGTGTCTTCTGCCGTGAAGACCGATACAAAATAATTGTTCAATGTCTCTGCCATTTCCCTGTTCTCCATTATTAATTCCCCAGTCTCGTCCTCTAGGGGTCCAACACTTACTTTAGCCACTTTTTCCTTTTTCTGTACCTAATAGAAACTCTTACTATCTGTTTATATTTCGTGCTAGTTTACTTTCATAATCTATTTATCCCCCACTATCATATTTTTTTAGTCATTCTTTGCTGGCTTTTAAGTTTTCCAATCCTCTGGCCACATTGTATGCCCTTGTTTTCAATTTGATACCATCCTTTATTTCCTTAGTTAGCCATGGATGGTTCTCTTTTCTTAGTCTTTCCTTCATATTGGGATATATTTTTGTTGCGAGTTATGAAATATCTCCTTAAATGTCTGCCACTGCTCATCAAACCTCCCATACTTGAATCTTATTTTCCCAGTCCACTTTAGCCAACTCTGCCCATGCCTTTTGTAGTTTCCTTTTTTATTTAAGCTTGGGACACTGGTTTGAGATCCAACTTTCTCGCCCTCCAACTGAATTTGAAATTCAACCATGTTATAGTCACTCATTCTTAGAGGATCCTTTTATTAGGAGATCGTTTATTAATCCTGTCTCATTACACAGTACCAGATCTAAGATAGCCTGCTCCCTGGTTGGTTGCGCAACGTACTGTTCAAGGAAACAATCCTGGATACATTCTATGAACTCTTTCTCTAGGCTACGCTGGCCAATTTGCTTTGTCCAATCAAGATGAAGGTTAAAATTGTCCATGATAATTGTCGTCCCTTTTTTTTTTACAAGCCTCCATTATTTCTTGATTTATACTCCGTCCAACAGTGTAGCTATTGTTTGGTGGGCACAGTCTATAGGCCCCCTATGACTTTTTCTCCTTTTATTATTCCTTATCTCCACCCAAACTGATTCAACATCTTGATCTTCTGAGCCAATATAATTTCTCTCTGACGCACTGATCCCATCCTTTATTAACAGTGCTACCCCGCTCCCTTTTCCTTTCTGTCTGTCCTTCGAATTGTCAAATACCCCTGAATATTCAGTTCCAGTCTTGGTCATCTTGCAACCATGTCTCTAATGGCTATCAGATCATACCCATTTGTTCCATCAACTCATCTATTTTGTTACGAATGCTATATGCATTCAGATAAAGAGCTTTTAAATGTATTATTTTACCATTTTTTGTTGTTGCTTTGACCCCACTTTCTGATTCACCTTTGTGTCTCCTTTCTCCTTCCTGGCATGCTCTGGTTTTAATTACCCCAGTGCTACCCTGCTCTATTGCCTTCTGCTTATTCTTTGACTTTTAAAAATTTTTGTTCACCTGAACCCTCCCCCTCACTAATTAGTTATTTGATTCACCCGTCCGAATGCAACAGCTCCCTTTTACCCCAGCACTGATGCCAGAGTCCTACGAACCAAAACCCATTTCCCCCATTCCAGTCTTTGAGCCACGTGTTTATAACTCTCTGATCTTATTTACCCTATGCAAATTTGCTTGTGGCTCCGGTAGTAATCCAGAGATTATTACCTTTTGTGGTTCTGCTTTTTAATTTGGCCCCTAGCTGCTCATAATCCCTCTGCAGAACCTCTTTGTTTGTCCTACCAATGTCATTGGTACCCCTGCGGACCACGACAACTGGATCTTTCCCTTCCCACTCCAAGTTCCTCTCCAACCCAGAGGAGATGTCCTTAACCCTGACACCGGATAGGCAACACAGCCTTTGGGACTCACGCTCTCAGCTGCAGAGAACAGTATCTATCCCCCGAATGATACTGTCCCCTACCACTACAATGTTTCTTTTTACTTGTTTCCCCCCTCCTCCTCTTTCTCTCTCCCCCCCCCCCCCCCCCCGCCACTTGAATGGTAACCCAATCCTATTTTGCATGCTGGTCACAAAGTTGCAGTTAGAAACGAGTGGTCCATTTCTTTAACCCGGCAGTTGCTGCGAAAGTGTAAAAATAACGTAGTTCTTGGATTTTTGCTTTGGTAGTTGGGGAAATACCAGGAATCTCGGAGGCCCAGACATCCTTGTGGAAGATTCCGTAGATAGGATTTTCCTATCTCAGGAGCTCGAGGAAAGGTTGTGCCATGATGGCTGCTGATCCATTGGACAGCTTTCCCGTAGCTGCGGTGAGATGGAGCATGAGGAGAACATTAGCGTTCTGATTCGATGCTGAGTGTATTCTGAATGCAAACTTCCCACGCTGCATATTGAAATTGGCTCTGGGACACATTTTATTTTATGGATTTAAATATTTTTAGGGATAATTTATTTGCCACTTTGAAAAATCCTTTTAATGGAATTTGCAGATTATGGGCAATCGCTGTCTACAGGTGAGCAGAAGCTGCTGTGTGTGATGGTGGTGGTAACTATGCACTGCCTGCATTTTAAAAAGTGGTCAGCAGTTAACTTTTTTTTAAAAAAATTGTCTTGAAGAGAAGGACATATATTCTGTTTATAAATAAAAATAAATTAGATAAAAATAGTTAAGCAGCAAAACTGACGGCAATTTGGGAAATAGAGGGGTTTCTCTGCAGTACAAGCAGTGGAGCAACAGTGCCACCCCTGTTGAGAGGTTGTAATTACATTACAAATTTTCATTATAAATATGAACCTAGGAATTTATAATGGGGGTGAAGTGTGTGCAGACATGAGAATTTAGTAATCGTAGCTGACTGCCAGTGATTTTTGTGGTGCTATATTGTGGTTTTGGAATAAACATTCATTTGAATGAAAGCAGTGTGGAATTTTCTTAAATGTATACAGCACACGAGACTTTCTGATTATCAACTTTACTACAGAAAAAAAAATCAGTTTGTCTTTCTAACTTGTAATTTGGGGGGTTTGTAATCGAATTTGAATCTGAAGCACTGTCATCCTAACTGCCCTCTCCCAAAGCTCTCCAGCTATATTGCATACTATCAACTGCAAAAACACTTAATGTTGGGGAGAGGAGGGTGAGTCTGCCTGGTGTATATAGTTGACTGGTGTGTTACAGATGTGACTGCAAACTGTTTATTTGCATACATGAAAATAACTTGATCTGTGTGCAAATTAAGTCTGTTCTAGTACTTTTCTCTGCTACATAGAATTTTTTTTCGTTCATGGGCTGTGGGTGTCGCTGGCAAGACCAGCAATTATTGCCCTTGAGAAAGTGAGCCACTTTCTTGAACCGCTACAGTCCATGTGGTGAAGGTTCTCCCATAGTGCTGTTGGGGAGGGAGTTCCAGGATTTTGACCCAGCGACAATGAACAAATGGCAATATACTTTCAAGTCAGGATGGTGTGTGACTTGGAGCGGAACGTGAAGCTGGTGGGACCTGGTGCCCTTGTCCTTCTAGGTGGTAGAAGTCACAGGTTTGGGAGGTGCTGCCGAAGAAGCCTTGGCGAGTTGCTGCAGTGCATCTTGTAGATGTTACACACTGCAGCCACGATGCGCCGGTGGTGGAGGGAGTGATTGTTTAAGGTGGTGGATGGGGTGCCAATCAAGCGGGCTGCTTTGTCCTGGATGGTGTTGAACTTCAAATGTTGTTGGAGCTGCACTCATCCCGGCAAGTGAAGAGTATTCTATCACACTCCTGACTTGTGCCTTGTAGATGGTGGAAAAGCTTTGGGGAGTCAGGTGAGACGCTCACCACAGAATACCCAGCCTCTGTGCATTGAATGTACAGCCGAGCTGGTCTATGTCGGTGTTTATGCTCCACACAAGTCTCCTCCCACTCCTCTGCATCTAACCCTATCAGCATATCCTTCTATTCCTTATCTCACTTCCCTTTTAAAAGCATCATATTTAGGCTTCTTTACAGCAGGAAATCTGAAATAATCTTGCATTCATTAGACAGACTTTACAGAATAATTAAAAAAGATGGCTGCTAATGCTTTTCAACCATTTTAGAATTAAACACATTTGGAACCTGCGTTTCTTCTTTTTTGTCTCTGCTTGAATAATTTCCACTCGCAGCTGCTTGGCACGTTTCGCGGTGGTTTCTTGTGAACACTGCTCACCTTTGCTCTGCTGCAGCAGCGCTCTGGCAGTGACCAGGAGGAATATTCAACTAAAGGGCTGTTGCTCAAAGTGCGGGAGAACAATCTGGGTCTTGATTCTGCAATGACCCTCTAATCTGTAGCCATTCTGTTTGTTTCCCTCCCCAGGTATGCTTTTACTGTTGTAGCAAATATTGCAGTATATGGGATTGCGTGGCTGCTGTTTCACTTTCAACGGTCGGAGGATCCAGACACTAATAATAATCTTGGCAAACAGGATATTCCGCTGTTCAGGGTAAGCAACCAATTAAACACTGTTGCTTTCTCTTTCATCCAACTCTTGACTGTCTTACCCCACCCCCCCATCGCATTCTCAAGTTTTCACTTTCCCTGGACATTGACGCAACAACAACAATAACTTGAATTTATATAGCTTTTTTAACATAGTAAAACATCCCAAGGAGCGCTACCTGACACAATTTGATACCGAGCCACACGTGAGATATTGGGATCGGTGAACAAAAGCTTGGTCAAAGAGAGGTTTTAAGGAGCGTCTCGAAGGAGGAGCGAGAGAAGCGTAAAGGGTTAAGGAAGGGAATTCCAGAGCTTGGGGCCTAGATAGCTGAAGGAGTGGCTGCCGATGGTGCAGCGAAGGAAATCGGGGATGTGCCAGAGGCCAGAAATGGAGGAACGCAGATTTCTCCTGAGGGTTGTCGGGCAGGAGCAGGTTGCAGAGATGGGGAGGAGCAAGGCCATGGAGAGATGTGAACACACACACTCTCGGGGATATATTTCCACAGGGTAATTTTGAAGTGTCTGCTCCTGCTCTGTAGTCTGTGGGTGTTGAGGCCAGTTGTAACGATCCGACTGCCCTAATCTGTGTGGCTTTGTGTTTGATCAATTGGATGCTGAGCCACTGGGGAGTCTTTCCCCAAACTGCACCTCACTAAAGGGGGCATAATCAAGTTTCGGCAAATGTATTTGCATAACTTTAAAAGTTTTTCCTCTTTCTGTACTTTCATCACCAAGATATACATGCAAGTTTTAAATCATAATTTCAGTCTTCCTTGAGTGAAAAAGCTGCAGTGCTTTCAAAGTCTGTTAGTGGAAGTTTGCTGAAAGCTGTGAGATCTCTGGGAGAAATTTCACCCATTCCCAGCAACCATATGGTTTGAATAGTAAACAGAAGGAAGCAGTAATGCGAAGAGTAAACAGGCAGACTGTAGCTGTGACTGGATTTGATTAGTGAAAATGGCCTTTCTAACTGTCGCAGCAAACAGAGGATAAAATGGTCGGTATTAGTCTGAATGATAAACTGCTCAACAACTTTAATGCAGAATTGTGTTGGCAAACTTTTTTTTTTGCTGATATGCCAGTGTTATAAATTGCTTTATCTTTCCAGCAGTTGGTGGAAGGCGGGGATTTCTCTAACCTCTGGCCTGATCTGTAGACCGATGTAACTGCCCCTGTTCACTCTGATTCAACTGGCATAAATGGTGATGACCAGGATACTCATTTAGTAAACAAGAACAGTTTATTAGACACACACAGCATGCATTAAACAAACTTTGACAGTAATTAACTGGTTAAAGTACCATGCTTTACTTCCCGGACAACCCAAGGATGACAGAGCGCTGACTCGAGACTGCTTGGCTGGTCCCTCTTTTCTTTGTCTATGGGAGACAATCGGGGATCGGTCTGTTTTTTTTTTTTTTTATATACCTTTTTTTAAACAACCCGTGATCACCACGTTCCCAATCCTGATATCATTAACGGTTGGTTGGAGCTCAGCGTGTTCAGTTGGTGGCTGGTCGTTCTGTAACACTGGGTCGGTTGCTCACGATAGCACCTGCATGCGCCTCAACTGCCCTTGCGATTATCGGTGAGCATTCTGTTCTCTGACAACAATATTGTAAAACATTTCTGCAAACTTGGCAGTTTCACCCCAGATATAACCTGTCTTGTCACACCACAAGACTGAACTTGTTATTGTGACTTAGAAAAGAAAAGACTTGCGAAAAGAAAAGACTTACAAAAACAATGACCATTATTCATTTTAAATACAACTTTTAACCCTTTACAGTCCCCAGCTTGAGGAGGAGGTTTTTAGCGATGATTCTTCTCTTGTTTAGGGCCGATATTTTTAACATACTTTGATAGGCGGAAGGGTGATAGTTTACAGTGGTAGCGATCACCATCTTAGTTTTTTACCTCCTTAACCATAGCTTTCAAGCGACATATAATGATATTAGTACAAATACTTGTAGGATAATCAAAGCATGAGAGAAAATGTGGATACATGGAGAAATTTTGATATCTTGTCCCAATGTCCCACCATGGTATGTCATCACCTACTTCTGAAATTTCTTCAGACACTTCCTTATTTTCCTGCTGTAGAGTATAATGACGCTGTGTGACATTGACACATGCCATCAATTCCTTGAGAGCCTCTGGCAGCTCGGGAATGTCATAACCAAGTGTTGTGATATACTCGTAACTCTTGTTTCAATACATCTCTAACCTGTAGGTTTACCTTCGTGGGAGTTCCTACATCAATGAGGGTTTTCATCCCAATTATAACTGTCTTGGGGACAAAGCAGACCGTCCCTCAGGTAATAACACTCCTGCTCTTCCCGTGATGGGAATAGTCCTGCAAAGTGGTAAAGCAGCATTCTCCTTTTCCTTTGCAGGCTATCTTTGTCCTAACATCCGAAGAGCCCATCACCTCCATAGTACAATTCTAGCTCTGTTGATTCCAGTCAAGACCGCATGTCATCAGTGCATGATTGGTTGTATAGATCATCTGGACATGTATATGCATCCCTGCATGTTTGGTTCCAACCAGGTCAATTCTCTTAGCCCCGCAGTGGGTAACGCAGCTGTCAGGAACCGACTGATGGCGTTTGCTCGTACTACTCCTATATTTTCCATTCTAAACCGAGGATTAGGTGTGGTTCAGTTCATAAGACTGGGGAGTTGGCTAGCCGTTCCCCAATAGTCCCTGATTCCCCACCTCGTGGCATTCATGTTTTACTGGGTACAGTCTCGTAATGGTCGAGCTTGGTGGCTGTGGTTTTCCCTTTGTATATAGCTGTAATGGTTATGGCGAGACAGGCCAAACCAATTATCATTAGTAATGCCATTAGTCTTTGGTTAATCGTCGTAGCTCCTTGTTGCACCTAAAAAAGATAATGTGTAATATTCATTCTTTCACCGTTTTTAACTGATTTATGTGATGCCACTTTCTTGCCTTTGTCCCCTGTTTCTCTGGGAATTAAATCCGAGAAACTGCTGGATTCAGCCTGTCCACAATTGGGTAGGGTCCCTCCATTTTAGGCTCGAAGGTGTTCTTTTTTCTGTAATTTAAGACCATGACGGTATCTCCCACCTGATATTCGA
This sequence comes from Pristiophorus japonicus, assembly GCF_044704955.1. Lineage (NCBI taxonomy): Eukaryota > Metazoa > Chordata > Chondrichthyes > Pristiophoridae > Pristiophorus > Pristiophorus japonicus. Next base: position 23,024,878 of record NC_091994.1, read on the forward strand.
AAGGCTGTACTTTCTTGTCAAAATGCTTCTTAATTCTGGGCCAGAAGCCGGTTCATTTGGTTGGTGTATTCCACCACTTGTTCCAACCACTTAGAACTACACGACTCTTGTGTTAGGGGGCGTGTCCTGGTTAGGGTTGGGTGGCCTGGGGTTCTGAATAGCCTATCTGTCATGGCTTGGTATGGTGAGATAACCGTTGCTTTGTGAGGTGTTGATTGTATAGCGATTAAGCACATGGATAACATTAGCCCATTGAGTGAGTGGGGTGGTCTGCATATAACTCTCTTTAACATGATCTTCAGGGTTCAATTTCCTCTTTCTACTGCTCCAGATGACTTGGATGATGAGAAATATGTCCTGTAAAGTGTGACCCCTGATCGCTGTCCATCTGTAATGGCAGTCCCCATCTGCAGAACGCCACAACAGAATCTTGGCTGCTGTGAGCGTGGTGTTGGATCAACACAGGAACGTCTCCATCCATTTAGTAAACTGGTCGACTACCACCAAGCCATATGAGAAGTTGCCCTGTGTATTGGGTCTTGAAGATGAGGGATGTTAATTATCTTTAATACAACAGTCTCCCTCCAAATACTTTTGTTAACACAGTTTAAATGGAACTACATAGAGAACATTTAAAAAAAAATGTTTTAAATTAAACTATCTCCTTAAATTTCCCTTCCCAAATGCTTGAGCAGCAACTCATCAATTTATCTAATCAATTTTAATTTCACAAAAAAGCTATGTCCAGGCTTTGTGATTTAACAAACTCATTTGCAATGTGTTTGGATGCAAGTCCTTTATCTTCCCTCTGGAGCAATCTGTCTTCGAAGATAACACACGAGTCAAATTTTGTCACCATGCTGCAACATTCAAGATCCATCACTGTTTGCAGATGTTAAACTCTGAATATTACTGGAGCTCATACTGCACTGTTCCAGCAAAGTTCAAGCTCTAACACCTTAAACTCATTTCTATATCAAAGAACCCCTCTTGGTAATCTTGCACCATCAGCACTCATATATGGTCCCCTGTTTTTAAAAAAAACCCCAGAAAATCCATTGTGGCTTTCCTGCGAACCCAATGGGTTAATTCGTCAAATCCTAAAATTCCTTCCCAAATATTCATTTAAAATTAAGAAACTTTTGTTTAATAATGTCCGATATCTTTAAAATGTCATTCAGCAATCCGTGGTTCCTCGCTGAATTAAGAACATACCTGTCATCAGTGGAAAGCGTTAACTTCTTTCTAAGTTTATAAGAAGGCGGAGCAAAACCTTGTCTGACATTATGTCACTTCACATAAATGTAAAACTTTTCCAAACAACCAAATGGCATCTTTTTATTTTAAACTTTCCCTTTTATCCTTTCTTTTTGCATCCAAAACCTGTTTCTTCCTACTGTTGTTTTTAAACACTTTCATAGAAACTTAGAAAATAGGTGCAGGAGTAGGCCATTCGGCCCTTCGAGCCTGCACCACCATTCAATATGATCATGGCTGATCATGCAACTTCAGTACCCCATTCCTGCTTTCTCGCCATACCCCTTGATCCCTTTAGCCATAAGGGCCACATCTAACTCCCTTTTGAATATATCTAACGAACTGACCTCAACAACTTTCTGTGGTAGAGAATTCCACAAGTTCACAATTCTCTGGTATATGCTTACAATTGAAAAGGCAGTGCATTATAATTCAAATTTTTTTTTTTAAGCAGACACCATAGCAACTTACTTCAAAGCTGAAGCTTATCTTTTGCAGAACAAACCGTCCTCTGCATTTCATAACTGCGTGAGTTATATCTGCACCTGCATTTGTCTTTTCTGGAGACACAATGAACATTTTAACAACTTTTTCACACTTTCTTAAAACTTCTAACATCCAGGACAACACTACAAAAGGTTAAAACAGCTTTCGCACAAAAGTGGGCGAAGCTAAAACAAACATAATGGACACTTTCTTTTAAAGTCAGACTTTCAACCAAACACACATTCACAACCGGTAAGTTTAATTACAAAAACACATTTTCCATACAAAACTTTTCCAACATCCCTTAAGGTTCCTTTCACTCAGTAAATTATTGTTGCTGCCATAAAAATATGGGCGGGTGGTTTAATTAATTCTCAGCGTTAACTTGATGCTGAAACTAACTGGCGATTTAAATGGATGTTAGTTTCCATTTTGGGGGAAAACGGGCGATAAATGGCTGTTATACTTCATCTCAGCGTCTTAAGTGGGTGGTAGTGAGGCGAAACTAATGTTTTTTTATTCTGCTCAAAATCTGGTAGCTTAAGTGTCGATTACAAATGTAAGTTTCTTTTTTCCGTCTTATAAACTCTAGTCTTATCGCTGTAGTTCCTTCCCGGGCTATGAAGACATAGTAAACACAATGCTTCTCTGAATCCCTTACCCTGCAACTCTTTGAATTTCCTTTTTGGATTCTGCATGGTCCGTCTGCCCACCTTGTTTCACAACCTGTTTCTGTACCGCCCTAATGGCAGCTTTCAAATCCTCATCAGTTCGGAGACTGCCCATTCCTTCAGAAACTTTTAAATGCTTCTGAGTAAGCTTCTTCCACTGCTTTAACCTCTGACTGTTTATCCTCCAACTCCTTTTCAAACTTCTCCTCCTCTGCAAACTTTTCCTTTTGATAACTTCTTGACTCCTGTTGGGTCTGTTGCGTCTTAGCCAGAACAGCTCCCGCATTTAAACTAGAGGCTTTGTTGCTGCTGAGGAGGTGGGGACTCGACGGGTTTTTGTTTGATCTGGTGTAGCAGACCAACTAAATTTAAGTCGTTGATGCCCAAAGCTGTGAGGAGACATGTACAAGCCTGAGCTGCTGTGGTCTCAGCCTGGTGGATGGAATCCGGCAAACCGTCCTGGGGGCAACTCGTGCAACTGGCGAGAAGGACGCATTTAAGGTCCGCATCATCCGATTCTGGGTGACCCCGTCTTAAAATATTGTGCTGTTCCTGCTGCGTGTCCCGCCGTGTTTGGCTGGGTGCTTATTGTAAAGAGTACCACCGGCACATGTTGACCCTCTGGTGCACGCGGCCCCTTTTCATCCGGCCACCCGTCCTTATTTTTGTTTTTAAACTCTTCCTTCCCCCAGTGACCCTAATCAACTTGGCCACCGACCCTCCACCCCGATCGACCGGCACACCCACCATAACGTCCGAGACAAACGCCTGTTGTTTCCCTAATTTCCCAGTAAGTTCTAGAATCTTAAGTTGACATTGGGTATGATCTGCTTGCCCACGAGGCTGTTGATTCACTTCCCTCAATGCCCCTCGCATCATCTACTTCTTGTTGCAACTGAACATCCACTTTTTGGCATTTTAATTCTCGCAGGCCCTGCAGTGCCTCTTCCAAGGGTATATACACTCTGTGTAGTTGCAACAGCACAGTGACACTTTAGCACCCAACTTTAATGCACGGACCTGTCAGCTCAGTTTATCAACTTCCTGGTCTTTCTGAGAATTAGTCATGCAACTGTTGTTTAATCTCTTGTTTAATCTCTTGTTCCTTTTCTTTAAATAACTCATCGTCTCTGAGCACAGTAATGTGGTCTGTAGGCCAAAAGGTTTCTGGCCTTGTCTGTTTTTAAAAACATTTTTCCTTGTTTACCCGTTCCTGAATAAATGCAATTACTTCTGAAAATGCCGTCCTCTCTGTTGGTGAGGCACGTCACTAACAAGTCCTACACGTCACTTGCGGTCAACTTCTCTAACTTCTTCTTGTGCACTGATGCTACATCCTTCGATGCCATCCTACCAATCCCCAAGTCTTGCAATGTGTCTTTGAATTACTGGCAGGTCTCAGCGAGTCTCCGCACTCCCGTTTCCGGTTTCTTCTCGCTCGTAACTTCGAGATCCTGGAATATCTCAACGAGTGACCCAAAGTCGTCACAAGCCAGTCCTGCCGCGGCGGGCACCAATTTGTACGCAGATTTAACTGCCCTTGTTCACTCCGATTCGACTGGCATAAATGGTGATGATCAGGATAGTCGTTTAGTAAACCAAAACAGTTTATTAGACGCACAGCATGCATTAAACAAACTTGAACAGTAATTAACTGGTTAAAACACAGGCTTTACTTCCCGTACAACCAAGGACGATGGAGCGCGCTGACTCGAGACTGCTGGGCCTGCTCCTCTGGTCCCTTTTCTTCTCTGTCGTCAATCAAAAGTCTCAGCTATTTTTTTTTATACCTTTTTTTAACAACGTGTGATCATCACGTTCCCAATCCTGATATCATTAATGGTTGGTTGGAGCTCAGCATGTTCACGTCGTGTCTGGTCCTTCTGTAACACTGGGTCGGTTGCTCACAATAGCACCTGCATGCGCCTCACTGTCCTTGCAATTATCGGAGAGCATTCTGTTCTCTGACAAAAACAATATTGTAAAACATTTCTGCAAACTTGACAGTTTCACTCCAGATATAAGTTATCTTGTCACACCACAAGACTGACCTTGTTATTGTGACTTAGAAAAGATTTGCAAAAACAATGACAATTATTCATTAAATACAGTATTTAACCTTCATTTTATTTAGTGCTATAAGGCTCAAGATACAGATTACGAAGGCCATTTGTCTCACCTTGGCCCATCCATCAAGGTCATACCGATCGTTTGTACTCCCTTGCCCATCGCAGCAATTTCTGTTTCTAAAATGATTCCAGATTTGTATTTCCGTTTCAACACAGTGTCAGCCGGTGGCCCAGTGGGTAGCCCACTCACCTGAGTCAGAAGGTCGTGGGTTCAAGTCCCAGTCCAGGGACTCGTGCACACAAATCTAGGTTGATACTTCAGTGCAGTGCTGAGGGAGTGCTGCACTGTCGGAGGTGCTGTCTTTCGGATGAGACATTAAACCAAGGTCCCGTTTGTGCTCTCGGGTGGACGTTGAGTCGCATGGCACAATTTCGAAGAGCAGGGGAGTTATCCCTGGTGTCCTGGCCAATTTTTATCCCTTAATCAACATCACAAACAGATTATCTGGTCATTATCACATTGCTGTTTGTGGGAACTTGCTGTGGACACATAGTATGCTGTGTTTCCCACATTATAACAGTGACTACACTCAAAGTACTTAATTGGCTGTAAAGCGTTTTGAGATGTCCGGTGGTCATGAAAGGCACTATATAAATGCAAGTCTTTTTCTCCTTTCTCCTTTCAAGGCTGGAAAGGCCAAGGAGAATTTTTTCCTTTGCGTAATCTATCCGTATTGTATTAAAAATCTTGCGCTCTATGCACTTCCCACCATGAGAAAAGCCCCAGTGGTGATGAGCTTCAGGAACTTGTGTCAAACGGAAAGTACCATATTGTTGCAATAGTTCTTCTGAAGTTGAAATTAGGGCACTGTACTCCTCCTGCTTTCCTGTTCCTCCATTCAGAATTGCTGACAAACACATTAGAAAGATTGCTTCATGGCCATTTCGAGAGACTGATCACCTTTACAGTTTGACCATTGTTCAAAGGTCTGATGTGTGTTTTGTGATTTGTTTGTACTCTTGGTTTGAGGCCACCAGTGCTTTGAAAATGGAGAGTACTCTTGTTCCAGACACCTTGTGATGAGCAGTCACAGGTCATATGGTTATACACCAGACAACTCTCGCTCTCGCTCTCAACTGTTGCCGACACAGTTGCCCTGTAGCTTTTCTCCAATTATCAATTAGTTGTGTATTAGGGACAGTTTTGCATGGTGGCTCCAGCTCACTAGGAACGATACTGAGACTGCTGAACTCGACTAGCACACACAACCAGCAAACGAGACTTTTTAATCTCCCCAGTCAGGTCTGGATATAAACATGTTGCCTGAGATGATAGGCACATGTCTTACCCACTGTGCCCGTCACCACCACCCACAGCCTGCCCCCAACCACAATCTCCACGGAAATGATTTTCCTGGGCATTGGTGGTCCAAATACTAAGGAGTGAACTAGCACCTTGAACTGTGCTGTGATTCAAATAAGATTACTCTCGCTTTGGCCGCCTTTAAATGGGGAGGTTTGCAATTTGTGTTTTCCGTTGAAAATCTGCCCATGTTTTCTTTCTTTTAGTCACAACTTGAGAAACCGCACAACCTCATTCTCCAAATACACTTTCTTTTTTGAAAACCCTCTTCAGTCCCATGAACAGTTTGTTCAATTATCTCCTCTTACACTTTGCACTAATGGTGAATGCCGTGGATCTCATCAGTGGAGTTAGGTTGAGGAAAAATTGCTCAACCCAGTGTTGAGGGAGCCCAAGCAACAACAGAGTAGCCATTCACCGCACTTATTAACTCGGCTTCCTTGTAACATCTAGCTCTGTGACCTCCCTAAGCCTCAGTGCTCAATGTTAAACCAAAAAGTGATGCAAAAAAAAAAAGGCCGCAACTTATTTAAGCTAGGTTTTGATGTTAAAACACTTCAATTGTGCTCTTGTCTCCATCTGGAAAAATAGTTGGATTGCCACAGCTCTTCCATATGAATGGAGATGGTGGATTCCAGGATCAAACTTTGATGAAGAAAATAGATGTCTTTTTTTCCTGAATTTTCAAATATCAGTTAACATTTTTAGTAAACTTTTTATTTTAGCCCTTCACGTTCTTTCTATGGATTTCTGTTTCTGTGTTCTATTTGAATTTTCAGCAGACACAGGTATGTTGTTGGCTGAGGGATTCTTTCTGGTGGCTATCTGCAGTTACAGCAAGTAATCAGGAAGGCAAATGGAATTTTGGCCTTTGCAAGGGGGATAGAGTATAAAAGCTGAGAGGTCCTGCTACAACTGTACAGGGTATTGGTGAAGCCACATCTAGAGTACTGCGTACAGTTTTGGTCTCTGTATTTAAGGAAGGATATACTTGCATTGGAGACTGTTCAGAGAAGGTTCACTAGGTTGATTCTGGAGATGAGGGGGTTGTCTTATGAGGATAGTTTGAGTAAGTTGGGCCTATACACATTGGCGTTCAGAAGAATGAGATGATCTATTGAAACATAAGCTAATGAGGGGGTTCAACAAGGTGGATGCAGGGAGGATATTTCCACTCATAAGGGAAACTAAAACTAGGGGATATAGTTTTAGAATAAAGGATCGCCCATTTAAAACTGAAATGAGGAAGAATTTCTTCTCTCGGAGGGTTGCAAATCTATGGAATTCTCTGCCCCAGAGAGCTGTGGAGGCTGGGTCACTGAATATATTTAAGATGGAGATAGTCAGATTTTTGAGCGACAAGGGAGTAAAGGGTTATGGGGAGTGGGCAGGGAAGTGGAGCTGAGTCCATGATCAGATCAGCCATGATCTTATTGAATGGCGGAGCAGGATCGAGGGGCCAAATGGCCTACTCCTGCTCCTATTTCTTATGTTTCTTATTTAAACCTTTCTTTGTTACTTGTTTGCAGACACTGGCTCTTATTATTGTTGGGATTGGCTTCATCTCTTCAATGCTGTTCCATATTGGAACACAGGAGAAGCAAATCACTGAGGAGGAACACGTTGCTGAACGGACACCACTCATTGATGATTCCAAAAAATGCCCCAGCCGGCCGCTGCTGCTGTGGAAACATTGGCTGAAGGAAACGGCTTTCTATCATGTAAGTTATCCTGTGGTGTTGCAGACTGCTTTTCCTTGAAGAAAGGTATAACTGGAATGTAACAGCATGGATAAAAAGTTAGTTAATGGACCAGAAACAAAGGATTGGGATTGATGGATGTCGCTTGAATTGGAGAAGGTCTGACAATGCTGATCCCAAGGGTCACTGCTAGAATTACATAGAATCTACAGCACGGAAACCGGCTGTTCAACCCAACTGGTCCACGCCCGTGTTTATACTCCACGGGCCTCCTCTCACTGATTACCTCTTCCCACCCTGCCTCCATTTATCTGCCCCTTCTCCCTCATGTATGCATCAAGCATCCCCTTAAAGTGTCCATGCTATCTGCTTCAATCATTCCATGTGGCAGCAACTTTCACATTCTCACTGCTATAGCTCCTTTTTGAAGAAAAAAATTGGATAATAGTGGAAGAGGAGGAAGATACAAGGCTATTGGGAAGAGGGTTGGCAGTGGGATTGTTATAGCAAATGGCCTTTTTGTGCTGTGAACGTCCAAGGTTCTCTGTCGCGTATGCTTATTCTGTTTTTGTTTTAATTGTTGGGCACGAATAATTATTGAGCTGTGGTTCAGTGTTAACATTCCGAAAGTTAACATGCAAGTATAACAAGCAATTAGGAAAGCAAATGGCATGTTCGCCTTTATCAAAGTTACAAATGACATCCTATGGGACTGTGCCCATAGTAAACTATCTCTCCTCAACCAATCTGCAGCCTTTGACACGGTTGACCACACCATTCTCTTTCAATGCCTCTCCTGAAGTCCAGCTGGGTGGGACTTCACTCACCTAGTTCCATTCTTTCAAGAGAATCACCTGCAATGGCTTCTCTTCCTGCTCATGCATAGTTACCTCTGGAGCCCCCCTCCTAGTTCTCATCTACATGCTGCCCCTCAGGACATCTTCCAAAGACATGACATCAGGTTCCACATGTACACTGACGAAGCCCAGCTCTACCTCACCACCACCTCTCTCTCGACCCATCCACTGTCTCTAATTTGTCAGACTGCCTGTCCAATATCTAGTACTGAATGAGCAGAAATTTCCTCCAACTAAATAGTGGCTCCGGTATTTGCGTTCTGTCGTAAATGTCGCATGCGCAAAAAACTGGCTCTTGCAATCTGTCAGGATTCTGCTCGACATCGTATAATCGTACCCATCAGCAGGAAATGGACATTCACTGGCGCAGAGTTGGGCTATTTGTCCAGTGAATGCCCATAAAACCCTTGCGCCTGGTAAAAGCAGGCGTACGGCTGCCTTTTACCAGCATAAGGATTTAAATAAATCAAAATAATAAAAAATGATTTAACCATATAAAAACCTTTAAAATTAATTTAGGTTACTTATTGGCCCCCTGAAAAATGTTTAAATTTTTCAAATCAAATTTTTGTATTAAATGTTTAAATTGTATTTTAATAAATTTTGACCATGTAGTTTATTTTTATTTGTGTTCTGGAAGTGTGTTTTTTAGGGGTTTATTATTATGCTCATGGGGATTCTGTATGTAAACGGAATCGCCCTCTGATTGGTTGGGATGGCCCACGTGATCCCAGGGACACTTGCGAACCACCTGCACTCCTGGGATACGTGGGCCGTTAAGCAGGTCCAGGAGCGCGAGTCTTCGAAGATACGGAAGCACCAGGTAGGTGCGGAGTTTACTTGCGGTTCGGAAGTATTCACCTGCAGGAAGCCTCCAACCGAAATTTACAGCCCTCTGTCTTTGGTCCCCGCTACAAACTCTGTTCCCCAGCCACCGACTCCATCCCTTTCCCTGGCAACTGTCTGAGGCTGAACCAGACTGTTCGCAACCTTGGTGTCATATTTGACCTTGAGCTTCCAACCACATATCTGCACTAACATTGCCTGACTCTGCCCCTGCCTGAGCTCATCCATGCCATTCACCCATAACCCCTGTGCTCATTGACCTACATTGGCTCCCGGTTTAGTAACACCTTTATTTATTTTTTTTGATTCTCATCCTTGTTTTCAAATCCCTCCCGATCTTTGTAACCTCCTCCCGCCCTACAAGCCTCCAATTCTGGCCTCTTGTGCATCCCCAATTTTTAATTGCTCCACCATTGGTGGCTGTGCCTTCTGCCCCTTGGCCCTAATCTCTCATTCTATCCCTAAATCTCTCTACCCCTCTTTCTGCCTTCAAGAGGTTCTTTAAAACCTACCCCTTTGACCAATCCTGACCTAATATCACTCATGTGGCTCGGTGTCAAATTTTGTTTGATAAAGCTCCTGGGAAAAGCCTTCGGATGGTTTACTACATTAAAGGCGCTATATAAATGCAGGTTGCTATTGTAAGGGTGTTGGCGTATAAGAGCAAGAAGTCTTCCTGCAATTATAAGGCTTTGGTGAAACCACAGCTTGGAGTACTATGTACAGTTTTGGTCTTGTGCAAGGAAGGATGTCATTGTCTTCGAGGGGGTGCAAAGAAGGTTCACTAGATTGATTCCTGGAATGAGAGGGTTGTTCTTTGAGGAGAGATCGAGTAGATTGGGCCTATACTCTCTGGCGTTTAGAAGAATGAGGTGATCTCATTGAAATGTTTAAAATGTTTGGAGGGCTTTAAAGAGTAGATGTTTTGGCTGGAAAGTCTAGAACCAGTGGGGCACGGACTCTGGATAATGGGCCGTCCATTTAGGGCTGAGTTGAGGAGAAATTTCTTCACTTGGGGTTGTGAATCCATAGAATTCTCTACCCTAGAGGTCTGTGGATGCTTAGCCATTGAGTTTATTTAAGACTACGATGGATAGATTTTTGGACTCCAAGGGAATCCAGGGATAGGGTGGGAAAGTGGAGTTAAGGTAGAAGATCAGCCATGATATTGCATGGCGGAGCAGGCTCGAGAGGCGTATGGCCTACTCCTGCTCCTGTTTCTTGTGCTCTATGTTTCAGCAGGAATTTTTATGTTTTGCCAATTCTACTAGAATGAAAAGTAGATCCTTGTATATTCAAATTATTTAAACGTTTGAGATTTTGTCCCCTTCAGAAGCACAAATTGATCAGATTGAGGAAGAGTTTAGAACTGAATTTCAAGAAAAATTTGCTCACAGCAAGGATGAAAGTTAAATGTCTGCTCAGAATGCAACCAAATTCAAATCAAGTTCATTTGATTGTGGGAGAACAATTCAAATAATTTGCATTCCTACTTAAATACAGTGAATAAAGGTATGTAGGTCAGTTAGCAGCAGCTGCAGAAGGTCGGTGAGGAACTGGAGTACAGTGTGTGTCATACTCCCAAGGTGTGCACTGAATCAAAATGGCCGACTCCATGCACCCTGCAGAGCAGGGCTATGTTCTCTCCTGGAGTTCCTGATCAAAGTATCTCGACTTGAGAGAGTGCTGGGTGAAGGCCAGGTTCTCTCACTGGGGAGAACAAATAGGTGAGGAAAACTGGATGATGACTTACTGTTTGGTTGAAGAGCTGTATTAGCTTCACGCACTCAGCAGAGGGTCCTGCTGCTTGACCTGATCACATCAAAGGCAACTGAGGAGAAACTGATGGGATTCATCTCTCTATTTGTATTTTAAAGAAAACAAATTTCTCCACATGTCCTCCCTTGGAGCACCACCGGACAGATTGAGACTTTGCACCAAACTACAGAGTGTCTACCCAACCTAAAGTATATTAAATCCAAGCCCAAAACACTCCGTAGCCCCTGTTTAAAGACTACAGCAAACCGTAGAACGTAGAAACAGGAGTAGGCTATTCAGCTCCTCGAGCCTGTTCCACCATTTGATGAAATCGCAGCAGATCTGTCACTGACCTTTGCTCCATATCCTTTGATACCCTTACCCAACATGGATCTGTCGATCTTTGTCCTGAGCATTTCAATTGTCCGAGCACCCACTTCGGGTTATAGTTTGTATTCGCGATAGGAGGATGAAATATTCGAGACGACTAGTCTTTTAACTTCTCTTTTTTTTAAAAAAAAAAGCACAAGGACATTTTTGCTGTAACATTTTGTTTGGAAGGGGGAAGCAGAGAAGGGTTTGGTTTTCTCTTTCACAAATTGGCAGTCATTTTCAGTCGGTTCAACTCTGATCACCAGCACAAGCCAATCCATGTATGCTTGCCCTGCAATCCCCTTCCTTTTTAGCCCAGTAAAACCCAATCAGCCTTGTGACATTCCCTACTCCAGGTAACATTTTTTTTGGAAATTCCTGCAACTGGCTACTGTTCCTATCAAAACTTTATACAAACTAAAAGCATTTCCAGGTAATAAAATCAAAGTTCTGTACAGGCTGGTGATGTCAATTCAATGAATACAAATTTCCCCTCACGGGTACTAAGCTGTAACTTGTGATGGGTTCAAAACTTTTCTGAATGGCACCGGTGTCTCCCCTTGTTGTTTGATGAGAATCTATTTTAATTGTATGAGCAGAATCTTCAACATTTGGCATCACCGATCAGACTCCATTCAGTCCCACTCTCTGGCTTACCACTGGGAAAACATCAACGTTTTGTTGAGACAATCCAGTTGTGTACAATTTTTTTTTTAAAAAGGGAAAAATGGACTCTGGTGTTCTCAATTGTACCCGGATTACTAATAGTCTGACTTTTGTTTACTAAAGTGAACATGTGATGTGTTGATGATCAATCTCTTGTAGTCTTTTTCTTTTACAAGACTCTCTTGTTTTGACAGGTGGCCTTTCTGTATATGTGCACCCGGCTGATCATTAACCTCTCGCAGACCTACATTGCCATGTATATAACCTACACTCTGAAACTACCAAAGGTGAGCAAATGCCTGTTTATTTGAAAAATGTCCTGAGCAGATGGTTTCTCTGAGATCTGTAATGTGCAAAGTAGTATTTGCTTAGCTCAACAAAGTGGCATTAAAATAATGTTACTGACTGTCTGACTGACCTGGATACATGTGTTGGTGGATGGTTCCGTGACTGTATATCTGAGAGAGCACGGGCTGTTTAAATCAGTGGAGCAGGATGTTTTAGCTTTGTCCCTGCCAGTGCTCCTCCCTCACCCAAAATTGCTTAGTTAGTGATTTATCTCATTTGCTGTTTGTGGGATCTTGCCCTTCAGGAAAGCATCAATTACAGTGTCAAAATTGTTTTATCTTTTTGATTTATTGAAACCCACTTGGTACTGGCAGCCTGGTGGTGAAGGTCTTGCCCCTCCTTCCCACTGGGAATTCCCATATCTTCACTTGCTGGCTGTCTGTGAAGACCCATCTTTGATCATGCTTTCAGTGAGGAGTTGCAGAGTAAAACATGTGCCTGGCAATATCGCGGGCCTTCAGAACCATGTCAAACATTTGAACAATGTATAAAATCTTGGTTATTGTTCACTTCCCAGCATCTTCCACCAGTGGAAGCGAGAGGGACTTGGTGAGGCGTCAGACTTGTGCGCTTTGACAATTGCCAGTGCTTCCAGTAGATCTGCTGGTGCACCTTGACCATAGCCACTGTTTCCAATCGATCTTCTGGTGCAATTTGACCATAGCCACTGTTTCTAGTAGATCTGCTGGTCTCCAAGGATTGTTTGTTTGCAGCATATTAATAAAATGTTGGTCTTATTGAATGCACAGACTGTTTAAATTCTCTTCTTTACAGAACTACATTGCCATGATTCCTCTAGTGATGTACATCAGTGGGTTTTTGTCCTCATTCCTCATGAAACCTGTGAATAAATATATCGGAAGGAATGTGAGTGCTGTTAGTTTTTGGAAATGGTTAGAAATGTGAATATCCTACTCCAAACGTCCTCACAAGGAAAACAGTTCGTTTTGTAAAAATGTATTTAATGCCGCCTTTTCCACAAATTTGTATTCACTTTATTTGGTTATAGAATAGAATCCGAGAATGGTCTTCTTGCGTGCTGTGACCATTCGGCCCATCGAGCCCATGCCAACTCTCAGCTAGGCCTACTCCCCTGCCCTTTCCCTGTAGCCCTGCAAATTTGTTTCCTTCAGATACTTATCCAACTCCCTTTTGAAAGATAAAATTGAGTTTGCCTCCATCACCCTTTTCAGATTGTGCATTCCAGATCCTAACCACTAGCTGAGTTTTTATTTTTAAACTCTCCCCGTGTTGCCTTTGGTTCTTTTGCCAATCACTTAAATCTGTCTCCTCTGGTCCTCGACCCATCTGCCAATGGGAACAGTTTTTTTTTTTCCTTACTCTGTTCAGATGCCTCATGATTTTGAACACCTCGATCAAACCTCCTCTCCATCTTCTCTGCTCCAAGGAGAACAACCCCAGCTTCCCCAGTCTATTCACGTAACTGAAATCCCTCATCCCTGGAAACATTCTCAATCTTTTCTAAAGCCTTCACATCCTTCCTAAAGTGTGCTGCCCAGAATTGGACACTATTCCAGTTGGGGCCAAACCAGTGTTTTATATAGGTGGTTCATAACTTCCACACTTGTACATTCTGCCTCTATTTATTTATGAAGCCCAGGATCCCGTAAGCCTTTTTAACGGCTTTCTCAACCTGCCCTGCCACCATCAACGATTTATGCACACGTGGCCCCAGGTCCCTTTGTTCGTGCACCCCCATTAGGATTGTACCACTTAGTTTATGTCTTCTCCTCATTTCTTTCTAACAACATGCATCACTTCACACCTTTTCTGTTAAATTTCATCTGCCATATCTGCCCATTTCATGAGCCTGTCTGTCTTCCTGAAGTCTATCGCTATCCTCCTCGCTGTTCAGTATACTTCCAAGTTTTGTCATCTGCAAATTTTGAAATTGTGCGCTGTAAACCAACATCCAAATCATTGTTGTATATCAAGAAAAGCAATGGTCCTAGAACGTTCCCCTGGGGAACACCACTGAATACATTCCTCCAGTCTGAAAAACAACTGTTCACCACTACTCTTTGTTTCCTGTTCTTCAACGACTGCCTGTCCTACCTGTGACAGAGACTGTAATTCCTGTATTGGACTGTTCAGTCACCTAAGAACTCACTTTTTTTTTTTTTAAAGAGTGGAAGCAAGTCTTCCTTAATTTTGAGGGACTGCCTATGATTGGCCAAGTGACAGGAAACAATGTTGTCAGGTACACCAAGAATTTCTGTTGTGAATTTTAAAATATATACATTTAGAAATGACTTCATTGTAGGCATAAACTTTTATACTTTTCAGTGTACTTTGGGAAAAATCTTGATCTAAAAATTGGATTGTAAAACACCAAGATGAGATTTTAAAAGCCATAACAGAATTTTACAGTCCAGGAGCTCAAACAGAAAGTTGTCCTGTCCACAACTCCAGACCATCTGATCAATTACACCCATGTCAAGTAGCAGCCACATAATAACTTCCCCCCATCTTTTTAAATATTTATCCATTTACTTTTTAAAAAGCTATTGTGAATTCTACTTTCACCACTGTTTGTTTGAGAGGGCATTCAAAATGAGCAAGCTTCTAATATATAGAGGTTTATATACTTCCTAACTTCACCCTTTTTCTTTCTTTCTAATAATTGTATACACTTCAGCGAGCAACTTGGCAAGTAAGGAAAATGCAGTACTTTTATGGCTGTGTTGAAACGTGCAGTGGCTTGAATGCTCTTGTGAACATAAAGCTAAATTGCTCCTGGGCTAAAAGGCAGCTAATTATTTCCTGGTGTGAGCAAAGCTGTTGCTAACACGACCTAGCTTCGGAACATTAAATGGCTCTGCTAATTGCCCCAATTTTAAAACACATGATCCTCTTTATACCACATCCAATTTATGTTTAAAAATGTGCCAAGTGATAAACACCAACTTCTCGTAGTTAGATGACTGTAACTTGAGTCATTTTGCTCGTGTTGCTTGTGGAGTGGGTGGAAATGACATGACAAAAACCACAAAATGTTAAATATCCAGGAGCTGACTCCATATTATCTGAGGCTAGCTGAGTGAATCACAGCCAGCAAAATGTGTCCAAGTCCTTCAGCTTTGACCCATTTGATTGGATTCCATAAAATAGGTGCAGTTTGGAAGAATAAACAATCGAATTGGTTCAGCTCGGAAAGCTGGAGATGCTGAAAGGGGAGCTCTCGGCCGTTTACCCATAAACTGTAAATTATTGAACCTGATTAGTTATTCAGAAACTGATGCCTTAGCGACGTGCTCTCGGCCATCAGAAACAGTGGAGACGGGATCCTTGTTATCAATAAGTTCTGCAGTAAACCCACAATGCTCCACTGAATCGTATTGTTACATGCTATTTAAAAAAAAAAACTATTTTACTTGAAGAAAAATTCTGTGGAAAGTTGATGAAGGAAAGCCAGAATGAATGTTGACCATCAGCAGTGTGGGTTTCTATAGGAAGTTTGTATATTTGATGTAATTATTATGTCTGTAATTACCATCGAATAACTCCGAGGCCTTATACTGTGAGTAAGAGCTGTGTGACTTCAGTCCATTTAATACGACTGCAAAGTGAAGGGCAGCATGGCTGGCTGCCTTTTTATATGCCCCTGCACACCAGGGCAGGAAACCCCTGGACCTTCAACAGCAGCGCCCTCCGGTGGTACATTGTACATAGTTAAATAGTGAATACAAAAAGTTTGCATACATGACAGTGATAGTCTTTAGAAGCTCTTGAACTTTATTCTCTGAGGGCCTTAGTATCTCACTTTTTGTTTGTTTGAACCTTGATCTAGTTGCGATGTCAAGATGTGACCCAACAGATATTCATCAAGCTATACATCTTTGCCCTTGTATGCATCCTCCTTGCCACGCATAATAAAACCGATTTGTTCAGGAGCTGTACAGAAGGCCACCTGGAATGCTAAGCGAAAGATGGAATAACCTTTCTGGGGGGGTTTCTAGTTTTGGGCCTTTGTAGCTTTTCCTGTTTACTTTGCTCCACAATTGTCTGGTTCAGTTCAGCTTAAGTGAACCAAAAGAAGGAAAGAGGGGCATAAAGAGATCTGGGAATAGGACCAGTGGAGGAGATTAGGACTACTGTGGGGGAGGGGAGGGGAGGAGAAAGAGAGATTAACAGCAATGTGGATTGGTTGGGCCAAAACTGCCTGTTTCTGTGTTGTAGTTTCTGTGTAATGCAGCAATGGCATGTAAAAGTTGCAGAGGACAACTTTTCTGTTTTGAGCTCACCTTTCCAGCTGAAAGAGAGGGGATGAGCATCTGTTTGTTTATAAAATTTTTTTTTTTTTTTGCTGTCCCTTTTCCCGGCAACTGGTAACTAACTTTTCTATTTCTCCTTTCCTTAGATGACCTACTTTTTTGGACTTGTGATGATCCTGGGATTCGCTTATTGGGTCTGGTTTTTTGAGATCGGGAAGAGCATATTTGGTGCAGCAGTACTTCTTGGTGCAGGCTCCGCCACGATCTTGGTGACCTCGCTTTCCATGACTGCCGATCTCATAGGAGAAAACACTGTAAGACATTAGAAAGCTCGGTTAAAAGCTTTGAAGCCTGTATGGGCTCAATTGTTTAGGGCGAGGCGACAAAGCTGCTTCTCATCGTACAAAAAAGCAGTATTCTGCGGGAAGCACACGCTGTCTGGGGAAAATAGACTGTCGGGATCAGAGTGATGGTTCTCTGTTTTCTCCCCTCCACTCCTGAATGTTCTGACGCTTTCTGGGGTTCTGTAGACACCGGCAGTCTTCTGGTTCCCTGCAAGTGATCATTCTTAAGAGCCTAGAAACATAGAAAATAGATGCAGGAGTAGGCCGTTCAGCCCTTCGAGCCTGCACCATCATTCAATAAAATCATGGCTGATCATTCACCTTAGTACCCTTTTCCTGCTTTCTCTCCATACCCCATGATCCCTTTAGCCATAAGGGCCATATCTAACTAACTCCCTCTTGAATATATCCAATGAACTGGCATCAACGACTCTGCGGCAGGGAATTCCACAGGTTAGCAACTCTGAGTGAAGAAGTTTCTCCTCATCTCAGTCCTAAATGGCTTAACCCTTATCCTTGGACTGTGTCCTCTGGTTCTGGACTTCCACAACATCGGGAACATTCTTCCTGCATCTAACCTGTCCAGTCCTGTCAGAATTTTATATGTTTCTATGAGATCCCCTCTCATCCTTCTAAACTCCAGTGAATACAGGCCCAGTCGATCCCGTCTCTCCTCATATCAGTCCTGCCATCCCGGGAATCAGTGTGGTGAACCTTCGCTCCACTCCCTCAATAGCAAGAACGTCCTTCCTCAGATTAAGAGAGGAGCATTAGCAGCATTTTCCACCTCCAAAGAAAGACTTGCATTTCACGACCACCGGACGTCCCAAAGCGCTGTCATAGAATGGTTACAGCACGGGCGGTGGCCGTTTGGCCATCGAGCCCATGCCGACACTCTGCTAGTCTCTTTCCCCATAGTCCTGCAAATTGTTTTCCGTCCGATATTTATTCAACTCCCTTTTCAAAGATAAAATTGAGTCTGCCTCCACCTTTCAGATCTTAACCACTCGCTGCATGAGAGTTTTTTCTTGTGTCGCCTTTGGTTCTTTTGCCAATCCTCTTAAATCTGTGTCTTCTAGTTCTCGACCCATCTGCCAATGGGAACAGTTTCTCTCTACCCTGTACAGCCAATGAAGTGTAGTCACTGTTGTAATGTAGGCAACGCGGCATTTGCAGAACAAGCTCCCATAAACAGCAATGTGATAATGACCAGATCATCTGATTTTTGTTATGTTGATTGAGGGATAAATATTGGCCAGGACACCAGGGATAACTCCCCCCGCTCTTCTTCTTCGAAATAGAGCAAAGGGATCTTTTACGTCTACCTGAGAGGGCAGACGGGGCCTCGGTTTAATGTTTCATCCGAATGGCGGAACCTCTGACAGTGCAGCACTCCCTCAGCACTGCACTGGAGTGTCAGCCTAGATTTTTGTGCTCCAGTCCCTGGAGTGGGACTTGAACCCACAAATTTCTGACTCCGAGGCAAGATTGCTACCCACTGAGTCACAGCTTGATTTATCACTCTGATTTGCTCAGAGACCAGCATCTTCACTACTTCCTGGACTTTTTATGTTTAATTTAGCTAAGGCCAATCCTCTCCTCGCCTGATATCTCCACATGTGTATTTTTTTAACAGCAACTGTGATCAGGCGAGGGAGCCTTAGCTTTATTTTTTTTTTTTAAATCCATTTCTCTCTTCCTGCATCTTGTAGCCTATCAAAAGAATGATGTTGCTGCTGGGAAAAGGAACATTGATCTCTATATGGCCACATCAAAGACAGAATAACATTCCTTCTACTCTGTCCTAACAGGAGAATGGCCCCATATACACCACTGCGGCACTTTCATTTCCTTCCGAATAAGCTGTGGGCAGATTTGTGGTGTGGACAGGCGTCCAGTAGGAACTGTTAGTACATCGTCGCTCATGGGGCAGTTAATACCACCCAGACCTGTTGCATGCAACATCTTTACAAGCAGCAAATTAAGGAGAGAACTTTCCAATCTTGTGTGGGTTGAATTTAAATAAAAGTCAAGGGGTGAAAGTGGAGTGCTAATCCACCATGAGGCCCAGTTTCCCATTAATGTCTTTTGGAGGGAAATATAAAATGGGTTTGTCTTCATGCTAACTTGGGGAAGAGGAGGGGAAAAAAAAGTAGAAAACAAATCCACTTTAAATATACGGCACTTAAAGAGGCGTGCAGTTGACGAATGAGCAGTGCCCATATTACTGGTGGCATTTCTTAGAACACAAGCTACAGGGAAGTGGCTGCAATGTACACTACAAATCTGGTATTGGGTTTAGGTTGGCTATTCCATCGGAGTAAATGTGAGGATTCAATCCTGGAATTTTTTACCTGTAATAGAGTAAAGCGTTCACGTCTGCTAATCTGTAATTGTGAGGATTCTCCACTTAATTTGGCCTCGGTGAAAGAATAGATGGATCTATATCCTCCAGTGAGTCTCCGTACTGAGTAGACCTCTGGAGCAGGACGAACTATCCAACTTATATTCCACTGATGGGGAAGACTAGACTAGAATAAGGGGCCGCCCATTTAAAACTGATGAGGAGGAATTTCTTCTGAGGGTCGTGAATCTGTGGAATTTGCTGCCTCAGAGCTGTGGAAGCTGGGTCATTGAATAAATTTACGATGGAGATAGACAGTTTCTTAACCGATAAGGGGTTTATGGTGAGCGGGCAGGGAAGTGGAGCTGAGTCCATGATCGGATCAGCCATGATCGTATTAAATGGTGGAGCAGGCTCTGGGCTGGATGGCCTACTCCTGCTCCTATTATGTTCTTATTGTGCGCTGGGTGCACAGCAGAGCCCAGCACACTTTTTTTTTATAGATCCCGGGATTGTACCCGTCACCAAATGCAACAGAGGGAGACTGGCATGTTGTGCTCTCTCCAAATAATAGCATTGACGTGTAAAAGTAGTTCCTGACTTTTGTATTTCCTTTTAAAATGGGGTACTTCACAATCACATGAAATCTAGAATATAGAACACCAGAAAGCTATTGGCTCCATCAAGCCTGCTCCTTCCACAATCCTTGTATGACTGTTGATTACACACTAGGGCCCAAATTTCCCAGGAGTTGCTCTTTTTTTTTGGAGCGACTTCATTTTTCTGGACTATCTTTTTAGCTGCAATTCTGGCCATTTAATTTGTGTCCGTGTAAGTGAGTTAGTTGGGTTTTTTTTTTTCAAAAGGGGGCGTTCCCAGCCACTTGTGCCTGTTTTGGCCATTTAAGCAAGTTTGGCCAGCAAATAGTTTCTCCAAACTAACTTAGGCCAGTGTATGTTGCCACTTCTGTCCACATTGAAAAACCTTACTTACAGTTAAGGAATCGGCGCAAGTAACTACATTTTAAAGCACCACCAAGCACCAAACAAAGCACAAAGTAATAAGCATTCAATTTTTTTAAAAAAAGGAACTGAAGTAAATAATTAAATTAACAAATAAAGAACTGAAGTAAATTCTACCTTCAACTAAACTCAGCAGTGGCTGGCCGTGCAGGAGTCCTTTCGGCCTGGGATAGGGGAGGGAGAACGGAGGGGGGGGCAGGGAGGGAAGGCGCAAGGTGGGGGGGGGGAGGGATTTTTTGAGAGCGAGAGAGAGAGACACACACCCACGAAATGTATTCGATTTGGTTAACAAAATAATGCCACGAACCGATATTGGATTGGTGCCAGCAGCTGTTGGTTGGTTGTCTTGGTTCGTTCAAAGTTTGCTTTTCTGGCCTCAGCCAACTTGGTAATTGAGCTCGAGCCAGGTCCCCATCTGCCTCGCCCCCTCTTGGCCTGTTCCTTCGCTTTCACATGCTGCATGAAGCCATCCCCGTGCTTCATGTGCCCCATACGCACATTAACCCTGTTGCCGCGCATCTCCTGCCTTTGACTTGCTGGTTGACAATAATGCCTTCGGCAAGTTATGCTGTAAAGATCCCAATCTTGTTATAAAATATTCAAGATACTTTAAATCAAAGCGTGCGCCCACACAAGCACAGCCACTGCAATAATGCTGCCCGGGCCATTGGAGGCCTGCTCACGTGAACGCAGCATCGGGAGAGCCCATTCGGCCAGGGCTAGGAGCGCCGTGCTTCGGGCCCCTCCCACACAGCCTGCAGAGATTCGGGCTGCGAGGAGCTACTGCACATGCGCGCGCACTCTAGCGCCAAGGGCCTGGATCGACCGGACTGCGGGGAGAATACAAAGGTAAATAGCAGGCGCCGTTTCTGTTCTTAAAGTCGGCTAACCCCGGGGGCAAACTTGGGCCCAGAAATTCCACCCCCACACAAGACCACCATCCAAGATCTCTCTCCTCTTCCAAACCCCGATGTGAATAACATAGTTTTATATCTCGAACCCTCAGTCGCCTTGCTTGAATCGTATTGATCCACTTCCTAAAAGATGTCAATTGATCCCGAATGAACGACTTTTTCTGATGGTCTGTTGTATGTGCTCATTATTCTGTAGAGAAAAGTCTTCTCACTTGCAGTGTTTCATGAATTTTATCATTGTGCTCATTTGAGGTCTGTGGTTGCTGTCCAATTTAAATGGCTTGCTGATCTCCTCCCTCTTGTACTTATCTATACCATTTTTATTATTCGAAAGAGCTGTGTTGTGCCTGCTCTCGATCTTGGTTCATAACATTTTGCCTGTAAGCACCAGTTAGTCACCTAACAAAAGGGGTCATTTTAACCAAACTCTACAGGTGGGAAACCCACAGTTTCTGGTGGGACACTGGTTTTGCACCCCACCTAATATTATTATCCCTGTTGACTTCAGCATGCCCTGTTTGTTACCAAGGTGACTAACTGCTGCTTACAGGCAGAATGTTCGACAGCCGAGCCTGATTCTGCTCTCCTGGCGCCCACACTTTCCAGCAGGGCTCACTGGGTGGGTGGTAATCTGTAGCAGGAATCCCGCTGATTTTTCTCTCCTCGCCGTCATTTGCTGAGAGCGTAATCAGCTTGGGGATCAAACCTGGGCCTTTTCGTAGGATTTCTTATTGCTATACCATGTGATGCCATTCCCCATTGGTGGGACTTGAAATTCTCCAAGATGAGCTGAATAGTGGCTTAAACTTTTAATTTTTTTTTCCAGCAAAGTGGGGCCTTTGTCTATGGTTCCATGAGTTTCACAGATAAGGTAGCCAATGGCATTGGAGTGATCATTATCCAGAGTCTTCACCCCTGCAAGTAAGTGCTTTCATTTCAACTTCCGGGTTCTTCAGCTTGGTGACTAGCTCGGTCACCCAGATGTTATTTGCAATCGGTAGCTGTCAGTGCTAATTATCATGTACTTTGAACCTCAGTGGTTCAGAAAGAACCTTTGGCTCTTTCACTCTTTTAATGGATTTCAAATGAATATTAATTGCTAAGGGGCGAAGGGCAACTCGATGCTTTAAACTGGACCTCGAGAGAATTTATTTCATTGATAGCTGATGTCAATTGTAAATTTTGTTTGGAGGAAGTAGAGAGAGTCATTCAGCATCAATACCGAGCTTAACTTAACATCCTCTGGAAACATTTGACCATGTCAGACTTAAGTGATCCTCTTTTAAACATTGTGATTTAATTTTTTTTTTGGCTCATTTAAAGAATATATAACACACAAAGCTGAGAACACTGGTATCAATAAATAAATTAAATAGCTGTGTACAATGGCACTTGATTTTTTTAAATTACCATTATGGAATTACATGCTCTTTTGGCATTATCTCTATCTGAGGAAGGAATGCTGGGCTGTAAACAATTCTGTTCTTGTGCAACAAGGGTGCACATCGTCTCAGTGCTTTTTTGTTTAAGACTGATTTATTTGTCTGGATGTCGGCACAGTGCATCTCTGATGTGCTGCCATGGTGGAGAGGTAATCGAAAGAAAAAAAGACTTGGATTTATATAGCGCCTTTCACGACCACCGGACGTCTCAAAGCGCTTTACAGCCAATGAAGTACTTTTTGGAGTGTAGCCACTGTTGTAATGTGGGAAATGCACAAGCAAGCTCCCGCAAACAGCAATGTGATGATCAGTTTTTTAGTGATGTTGATTGAGGGATAAATATTGGCCAGAACACCAGGGATAACTCCCCTGCTCTTCTTCGAAATAGTGCCATGGGATCTTTTACATCCACCTGAGAGAGCAGACGGCGCCTCTGTTTAACGTCTCGCCTGAAAGACGGCACCTCCGACAGTGCAGCACTCCCTCTACTGCACTGGAGTGTCAGCCTCTTTTTTTTTTTGTGCTCAATTCCCTGAAGTGGGACTTGAACCCACAACCTTCTGACTCAGAGGTGAGCAAGCTACCCATTGAGCCACAGCTGCTGACACTATTTGCCTGGACTTTACCTCCCACAACACATCTGCATGTCTCGTGAGAACTCCAGGCAATGGCATACCCCTTGGCTGCAGAACACGAGGCTCCTTGACCTGCTCCTGCTGCTTCGATCCCCATGAGCAGGGCCTTTATTTGCAAGTGGAGATGGGCAGTCAGAATGCCACATTTGTGCCCAAAGATCCTTGGTTTTGGAGAATGGGGAGGAAAGCTGGTAAAGGAACAATAATAGACTGCATATTTTCCATTCTGTCATCTTCATCTTGCCCCCAGAACCCCACGGAGCCTCCAGTCAGCTGGGGTCTGGAGGAGGGACAGTAGTGTCCTGTATTACCGGGCACCCCAGTACAGGCAACGTTGAAGGAAATTGATATGAGACTGTGGGGACCTCATTGCCCCTGCACCTCCCCCAGCCCCCCCCACTGATTCCCACCTCAAGACAATAACTAATCTGGGCCTGTGCCTGTTCCAGATGCACTTCCTGGGATAACCCCAGGAAATCTTGGCAAGACTCACAGGGGACACAGATCTGCTGTTCCAAGTCTTGTCCCTTTTCCCTCTGCTCTGCACCTGAGGATTGCCCAGGGTGGAGAAAATTCTGCCTTATTGTTTTGTGTGCTTGTGATAAGATTTTCCTCTTTGTTTCTCTCCATCTAGGACCCAAAGCTGCTGTGCACAATGCAGCCCGTTCTACCACTTGGTGATGGCGCTGGTGACTGGTTGCATCGCTTGTGCAGCACTGGTTTCTTTAGGAGCTACCCGAATTTGGCCAATCAAGATTAGGGCCCGTAAGTAATAACTTCCGTTTCAAGTGTTTTCAGCAGCTTGTTGCATTCCAGTCGATCTTGTCATTGAGGTGCTCGCAGTATTCATCACCAGCAAGAGGAGCAGTTAGCGGGGAATGCAAACCAGTCACTGGAGGCCTTGCAGTCCGATGAAGTGGGAGCTGGAGAAGGATGAGAGGCCTGACTTGAAGTGGGAATGGAGTGGGGCTTGTTATTTAGCAAGTGGGAGTGTTTACATTGTAACTGGTAGCAGCAGAGCCTGTGACGTGTGTTGGATGGATGGAGTTCTTAGTGAGGCGGAGTGTGGAACTGTTCCAGGAATTGAAGTCGGAGTGGAGGCTTTGAGGCTGAGTAGAATGGTCAGGTTCAGTTCTGCATAACACCCAACAGGTTTAGACCGTTTTATGACAATAAAACACCTTGTATACAGATTTTTTTTAAATTGTATTGAAGTTGCCATTGATATATTCCAAAAATTGCACTTTATGCAAAAACTGATCTCTGCCTTTAATGTAATCGCAGATAAGAGCACCTCTGACCACTTCCTCGTATCGCTCTCCACCCACATCCTCCTGTGTCTGCCCTGGGGGGGGGGGGGGGGGAAATCTCCCGACTCTTACAACTGCACTTATCAACTCCCAACTGTCCAGCCTGTGGCCCTCCATTCACCAGGCCATCTCTGCAGCTACCGATCTGCTCAGTCACACCCTCATCACCACATTTGATGCCCTAGTCCCTGTTAAAACAATTACCCTCTTGCACCCTGGCTGTTCCCCCTGGTACAGCCCTGATTTTCGCGCTCCAGTCCAAGGGAAGTAGATTTGAATGGATATGGCAGATAACTGGTTTAGCCATTCACCACCAGATCTGGCTGAACCACGTCAAGCATTATTGGGTCCTGCTCTCATCTGCCAAAATCGCTCACTATTCCAGAATCATTCTGAAAT
Source organism: Pristiophorus japonicus (assembly GCF_044704955.1). Classification (NCBI taxonomy): domain Eukaryota; kingdom Metazoa; phylum Chordata; class Chondrichthyes; family Pristiophoridae; genus Pristiophorus; species Pristiophorus japonicus. The sequence goes on from NC_091994.1 coordinate 23,049,916, forward strand.
GTAAAGATAAACCCCGGCTTCTATTCTCCACTCCTAACTGTCTTTTTAAACCCCTCGTCTCCGACAATAAGGTGTGAGAAACTCGTGGATCATCCGTTTGGCTGCCTCTGCCTCTTCCCTTCCTTCCCCAGCCCACCGGCCCAAACTTCCTCTAAGGAAGCCCCCTGCCCTATCCCTGATCTCTCCTCTTCCTCCAGTTTCTCTCCGATCTCCCCTCATGACCTTTTCGAGCTCATCCTGTCCATGAGACCCACTTCCTGCTCCCTTGACCCTATTCCCACCCAACTTCCTTTTTCTGGCTCCCTATGTTAGCTGACATTGTTAACTGTTTTCTCTCCTCGGGTACTGTCCGACTCCCTCAAATCTGCTGTCATCATCTCATTTTTTTTTTTTTTTTTTTTCCCCCCCCCCCCTCAAAAAAAAAAAAAAAACCCTCTATCCCTCCTGTCCTTGCAAACTATCACCCCATCTCCAACCTCCCTTTCCTCTCAAGTCCTTGAATGTGTTGTCGTCTTCCAAATCTTTCCTGCAATTCCATGTTCAAATCCCTCCAATCCGGTTTCCGCGCCTGCCACAGTACCAAAATGGCTCTTGTCAAAGTCACCAACAACATCCTTTGTGACTGTGATAAAGGCAAACTATCTCTCCTCCTCCTTCTTGACTTAACTGCAGCCTTTGACGGTTAACCACTCTATCCTTCTCCAATGCCTCTTCACCGTTGTCCAGCTGGGTGGGACAGCACTCGCCTGGTTCCATTCTTATCTATCTCATCATAGCCAGAGAATCACCTGCAATGGCTTCTCTTCCCACCCCTGCATCATTACCTCTAGTGTCCCCCAAGAATCTATCTTTGGCCCCCTCCTATTTCTCATCTACATGTTGCCCCTTAGCGACATCATTCGGAAACACATCAGTTTCCACATGTATGCTGATGGCACCCAGCTTTACCTCACTACCACTTCTCTCAACCTCTCCACAGTCTCTAAATTGTCAGATTGCTTGTCCGACATCCAGTTCTGGATAAGCAGAAATTTTCTCCAATTGAATATTGGGAAGACCGAAGCCATTGTTTTCAGTCCCCACCGCACAAACTCTGTTCCCTAGCCACTAACTCCATCCCTCTCCCCAACACCTGTCTGAAGCTGAACCAGACTTTGCCACCTTGGTGTCACATTTGACCCTGAGCTTTCGACCACATATCTGCACCTCCGGAACATCGCCCATCTACGCCCTGGCCTCAGCTCATCTGTTGTTGAAGCCCTCATCCATGCCTTTGTTACTTCTAGATTTTACTATTCCAACACACTCCTGGCTGGCCTCACATTCTGCCCGATGTAAACTAGAGGTGATACAAAACTCAGCTGCCCATGTCCTAACTCTCTCCAAGTCCCGCTCGCCCATCACGCCTGTGCTCGCTGACCTACATTGGCTTCCGGTTAAGCAATGCCTCGATTTCAAAATGCTTATCCTTATTTTCTAATCCCTCCATGACCTCGCCCCTCCCTATCTCTAATCTGCTCCTGCCCACAACCCCCCGCTCCCCAGGAGATGTCTGTGTTTCTCTAATTCTGCCCTCCTCAGCATCCCTGATTATAATCACTCAACCATTGGTGGCTGTGCCTTTTGCCTAGGCCCTAAGCTCTGGAACTCCCTGCCTAAACCTCTCCGCCTCTCTTTCCTCTTTCAAGAGGCTCCTTTAAAACATACCTCTTTGACCAAGCTTTTGGTCACCTGTGCTGAATTGTACTTGTGCGGCTCAGTGTCAAATTTTTATCACACAATACTACTTTGACGCACCTTGGGATGTTAACTTGAATTTAAAAAGCACCTTTATCATTTTCCTGGGTTTTAAGCACATGTCTGTAGTGATAAGAGGTTCCTTTTTCAAGCTGAACATAATGGGCCTTACAAATCCTGAGAGTCTTTGATCTGTTTTTAATCCTGGTGACTAAACCCACCCCAAATGTTTTTTAATTCAGAGCATACCGGAACTTCCAGTTTGTAAAACCCTGCCCCATGTCCATTGGATACCACATCAGCCTCCCAGGGGGCCCTAAATATACAATGCAAACTCTGGGAATAGAGCAGAACAGAGGTCCCAGGTCCAGAGAAGGAGGCAGGCCGTTGTGCAAATGCAACTTTATGAATAGATTTAATTTTTGGTGTGTGATATATATGTATTTTGTAGGTTAGAAGTGCTTTATGTTTTTTTTTGGAAATGGGTCCAAAGGTCAGCCAAGAATTAAGATGGCCACTGAAAGCAGTATTTTAAGCGACTTGGTTTTGTGGTGCTCGTTGGTTTATAGGCAGCGTTTTGCTGGATGTTCATTGGCCTGTCAGGATTTTCTTGCCCCACACTTTGCATGTGGGATAGACACTTTCCCAAGTATTAGATGCAAAACTTTTAATTATATAGATTGTGTCTGACTTTAGTGCTTAAAGGATGATTTAATAAAAGCTGCTGTAGATCCAACTCATCCAAACTGGAAGGACAAATGACGGTGTGTTTTAGGTTGCTAGCTTCGTAATGCTGCAATGCGATTAGTTGGGAAGCTCTGAAAATTGGTTTCACAACAATTGGTGCCATACAAGATTAGAACATGCTTTCAAGCTCAGAATTCCAGCACCTTTCAGTCCCGCCTAACATCTAGAAATGCTAATCCAAGATAATCTTTAGATCCATAATGTTCCTAAAATGTTCCTGGTCTGTTGTGCTTTAAATGTGCAGCTGAATGAGCATCGCCAGTCCAGCACTTCAGTTTTTACACTCCCTCCCTCACATGTACAGCTTTTGTTTTTTCAAATCCAAAAATCACAGGTTAGATCTGGCTGCCTAGCATTAAAGCATATAAAGGGAAGGAATTAATCTCTCCTGCATTTTTTGAGAAACCAGAAAATGAAAGTGCCGACAAGTGTTGTGCATATTAAGTTGCTTTTTTGACAGCTGGCATTTGGGTGGTGAAGGCAACATAATATTAACCCAGCATTGCTGTTCTGCATGATTCCTGGCTCAGTGAAAGTGCTTACGATAGGTCACTGGCTATCCAGTGGGAAGTGTTTCATTTTCTGTTGGGTCATGTCAATGCATGTGTGAAAAGACTCAAAGTATTTCCTTGAGGAAAATGGCTGTCTTGATTGCAGAGCTGTTGGCTTTAGACTAAACCGGCCGCTGAGCTTCTATTTCTGCCCTGTTTGTTGGCATGGCTGATGAGAGTGCGTTTAAATTATGCTGCAATTGGTGTGGTTTTTGTCCCATTTCTCGTGACCAAAAAAAAGTTTCCACTATCTGTATTTCAGGGCGCAAAGAAGATGGTAAAAATCTTGAAAGCCAGAATTGGAATACCAGTACCTACACTTAAATAGGAGACTGAAATTTACAACATGAAACAACTCGTAGCATTTCCTAAACAAGAAAAAAAAAACCACAAGCTCCAAGATAAACCTAACCCATCATATCTGCTCTTAAATTTTTAACTTGCTGATCCAAATTCATTATTTTTAAAATGAGAAATAAAAATAGTTAAATTATACTGGAAGCACTAATCTTCATGTTGATATCCACTGCAGCTCCAATTTTAATCAAAGAAAGAACTTGCATTTATAAGTCCGCAAGTCCCAAATTGCTTCACAGCCAATGAATTACTGCTCATCCCTTGTAATGCCAATTTGTGCACAGCAATAAGATGAATGATCTGATCATCTGTTAATGTTGGTTGAGACCACTGGGAGAACTTCCTCTGCTCATCTTCAAATAATGATCTTGGATATTTTGTGCCTACCTGGGGGGCAGACCTTGGTTTAATGTCTCATCCAAAAGACAGCATCTCCCTCAAGTGTCAGTCTAGATTATATGCTCAAGTCTCGAGAGTGGGGTTGAACCCAGGACTTCTGGACTCTGAGGCAAGAGTGCTACCATCGAGCCAGGGCTGCTATTCTAAAGCTGACACTCTACGCTACTTAGCTGTGTACTCTATTACTGAGTCCCAATTCACTCGTAGTGAGAAGTGGATAAGAGTAATGTGTGCTTTATAGGGATGACCCATTAGTAGGCAATTTCCCTTTAATATATTCCTATGGACTCTCAGGATGTCTCCATTCTATCTGTCTGATTAGGCTAGATGACTGCTGTTGAGTCTGTGTTTGTTTGTTTGTAGAGCAAAGCTTCCACGGCTGACTGCGCACCTCCCAGATTTAATTATCTTCTCCATCTACTCTATGGGAGCGCTGCCAGAGGACTGGAGAATTGCAAATGTTACACCCCTGTTCAAAAAAGGAGGGATAAACCCAGCAACTACAGGCCAGTCAGCCTAATGTCAGTGGTGGGGCAACATTGAGACAATAATCTGAGACAAAATTAATTGTTACTTGGAAAAATTTGCGTGGATTTATTAAAGGCAAATTGTGTTTAACTAATTTGATGGCGTTCTTTTGAAGTAACTGAGAGGGTTGATGAAGTTATTACTGTTGATGTTCTGTACATGGACTTTCAAAAGGCATTTGATAAAGTACCACATAATACACTCCAAAATTAAAGCCCATGGGATTAAAGGGGCAGTGGCAGCGTGGATGTGAAATTGACTAAGACCAAAAGCAGAGAGTAATGAATGATAGTGGGGGATAAAAATTATTTGGGATACTTGGTTTTATAAACGGAGGCATAGAGTACAAAAGCAAGACAGTTATACTAAACCTTTATAAATCATTGGTTAGGCCCCAGCTGGAGTATTGTGTCCAATTTTGGGTACCACAATTTAGGAAGGATGTCCAGGCCTTCGAGAAGGTGCAGAGAGATTTCCTAGAATGGTACGAAGGATGCGAGACTTCAGTTACATGGAGAAACGATGAGCCGAGAAGGTTAAGGGGAGATTTGATAGGGACGTTCAAAATCAGGAACGGTTTTGATAGAGTAAATCAGGAGAAACTGTTTTGAGTTGCAGCAGGGTCAGTGACCAGAAGACACCGATTTAAGGTAATTGGCAAAAGGACGAGAGGTGAGATGAGAATTTTTTTTAACGCAGCGATTTATGATCAGATGGTGGAAGCAGATTCAATATTAACTTTCAAAAGGGAATTCGATAAATACTTGAAGGGGAGAAATTAGCAGGGCTTTGGGGAAAGGGCAGGGTGGAATGTATAGCTCTTTCAAAGAGTTGGTACAGGCACGATGGGTTGAGTAGCTACCTTCTGTGCAGTATTTATAATGCCATTTCAGTCCCATAGCTGAGCGAAATGTTGGTAGGTTAGGAAGATTGTTACATCCAGGAGGTCTGCAAATCCCAGTCAACTGTTCTACAAGAGCTCGGAACAACAGCTGTTCTGTTTTATTTGCCTGTTTAACTTGGTGATCTCAACTTACTGACACTTTACTCAGTTAAAGGAACGTTGCATTGTCAGAGGCGCTAACTTTCAGATGAGATGTTAAAGCAAGGCCCCATTTTTAACATTTATTCGTTCCCAGGATGTGGGCATCGCTGGCAAGCTGCCTTCTTGAACTGCTGCAGTCCGTGTGGTAAAGGTACTCTCTCAGTGCTGACACTTGTAGTGGTTTGATACAACTGAATGGCTTGCTGGGCCATTTCAGAGGGCAGTTAGGAGTTAACCACATCGCTGTGGGTCTGGAGTCCCTTCCCTAAAGGGCATTAGTGAACCAGTTGGGTTTTTCCGACAATCCAGTAGTATCATGCTAGCTTTTTAAAAAAAAAAAAAAAATTCCAGATTAATTTAATCCTACCTGCCGTTGTGGGATTTGAACTCCCGTCTCTAGATTATTAGTCCAGTAACGTGACCACTACCTATCTATCCTCTGCAAGAAGAGCAGATTTCTCCTGGTATCCTAGCCGATATTTATCGCTCAACCAGTATCACTAATAAAACCTGATTATATCTGCCCACGTATCTCATGGCAGTTTGTGGGACCTTGCTGTGTGCAAATTGTGTGCTGAGTGTGTCAACATAAGTGACAAAACAGTAGTTCATTGTTAAATGCTTTGCGACATCCTGAGATAGTGAAATATGTTGTGGATAAATGCCAATCCTTTCCGCCTTGCCTTGCTCAGGTTATTCTGGGAACAACATGGTTTTGAAATTCAATGAACCTCACTTATCATTTATGTCACTTTAAAATATACTAGCACGTTGCCAGAGGCAATAATATTCCAACTGCAAGGCGGATTGTGAAGAAAAGCTCTCTGTTTTGGAGTCACAGTTAGCCTGAATAGTTAATGAAAAGGATGTATAAAGCTAAAATTATTGCTTTTTTTGTCATTAAACATGTATAATGTTATATAGCGGTGTCTACTCTCCATTTAATAAAAAAAATGGCATCTTGTATTGGCATTAAAAACTTGGAATGGATAGACCTTTAATAATTGACTAACTATGCTTTTAGTCCATTTTCACTACCAACTGCCCTCAATATTTTCACATCCAGTTATTGCAATTGGCCCGGTGTTCACTGACTGGACACTCTTCAGTTATAGCCATGAATAGTGGCCATTTAACTATATACGTGACTCATGCTAACCTTTGGCATTTCTCCTGATCCATTTCAGTTCAAATAATAAAGCACCCATTTAATTTTAGCAAGTTGTCACTTTATTCCCATTGCATTTGATCCAAAAATAGGGTATGTCATCCAAATGGTTGCAGTTTTGTAAGAATTTACTGTTTATATGAATATATAATTAGATATTAAATAGTTTATATTAATATATAACTAGTTATAAAATTGCAATTGATCCAAAGATGGTGTATTCTGGCCAATTGTTTGCAGTTTCTAAGGATTTACTGTTTATATGAATATATAACTAGTTTTAAAATTGCTGCTAAATATTTAATGTGAAGAGTAGTAAAATCTCGTGCAGATATGTATCAATATAGCAAAATAATTCTGTTTTTTTGACCTTATTAAATATTGTGAAACAATCTCCTAGCAATATCCTTTACATAAATTTACAGCATTAATGCATATCTGTTACATTTTAGGACAATGTGATGAGGTTTCCTATATTGTGTAATGCCACTTTGATGCAAATTTTAAATAAGCTGACTTCAGCTATTACATTAGTTTTGGTCTGTACATACCATCAATTCTATACGTACAATGTAACAGTGCAATGAAAAATACAGTTTAATCCAGACACGTCAATTTTTTTTAAAGCTTATCTGAACTATCTACAAGTACTTTGTTAAATAATGTACTAAAATTCACCTCCTGAACCAACTCTTAAAATGTGTAAATACTTTTTTTTTTAAAAATGCACATTTACCATGAAACATATTGCTGTTTAATAGTCCTATTAAAATCTGCATAATTTATTTCATAAGTAAAATTGAAGACTCGAAGTAGAATATTTTTTAAAAATCAATTTGATTAAAAAGAAAAGATTGATTTAATGGGAAATTGAGATTAACTGCCATTTTATTTGTGGAGTGTGAAAAGCTACTAATCTGATTCATGTAAAATGTTTTTTTATTGTACATTACAGCAGTTCGAATGGACATTTTTAAAATGAATCTCGAGCCACGCATTCAAAGCAAGAATGCAGTCACTTTCCCACTTCTGAACTGTTTTGAACGATTTGAAGCCAATCGTCAGATTAGATTTTAAACCAGTTCACCTTCATTAATCTCCCCTAACACTGAATGTATGGGAGAGCACAGCATGTGTACCAGGAGCAGAGGTGTTTTTAAAACAATCTTTAAACCCGGAAGGAACATAATCAAGAGGCTCACCAATTCCAGCTGTTAAGCTTTTGTGTTGGTGATTTGGTCATCTGGTTTTCAGATGTATTTCATTACATTGCTGATAATTGGATCATTTTCTTTCATTCTTAGACTGCCAGAGTTCAGGGAAACATGCCTGTCGCCACCGGTTTTATTTTGGCAATGAGCTGCAATGCTACAGTAAATGATTACAGTAACATTTGCAATCAATTTATTGCTAACCTGGAACCATTAAACTAAGAACCTAAAACACCATGATGCATAGAAATACTTTTTTTTAAAAAAAAGAAGCACTTCATCTGACCTTGTCCTGTTTGTTTTTTTCTCTTTCTGAATCATTTTCTACAATTCAAACTTTAAAAAAAAAATTAATTCTCTCTCCCTTCCCCCCCCCCCTCTCTCTCTCTCTCTCTCTCTCTCTCTCTCTCTCTTTTTTCTTTATATATAAACTTTCTTGTTCCAACTGTGTATTTTGGATGCGAGAGTGATTCTAATTTTAAAGTGAACAGTCTGAAAGCAGCCACTTGAGAAGTGGCTTTGTGGTTTCAATGCTTTATGATTGCACTCCAGGTTCCAAATCCAGTCTCTGACATTTGCACTGTTCTTCCCCTAGAGGGCAAGTATTTACCAGACGATTACTGGTTCTGCCCTGCAGCTGCAACTTTTTTTTTTCTTATCTTGATCTGGTAGCTAGGTAACTTAGAGGTCTGGTAGATCAGAGGGAGATGGAAAAGAATATATATTTTTAAGAAATCCAAAGAAAAACTGTATTTTTGTTAATTACAAATGATCAATGTTGGCATCTAAATTCTTTAAACATTGCAAATTTAAATAGGACAGTGCACTTCTCGCTACGAATTCCTTTCCCAGGTCTATTCTATATTTCAGTTGAAGACCAACTAGAGTAGAAGCAGATTGGTAATGCATAATAATTTTTTTAATGTCTTGTGTGTAGTTCACATTCGTAGAGCAGATTCTCATGTGTTACAGAATTTGGGTTTTCTTTGTCTGGCTCACTGCTCATGTCATCTGCGTAGTTAGGTTTTAATCTAATCCATTCCGTCCATCGTGGAGAACCAACCACAGAATTAACTGAGCTTGCCCTCGTTCAAGTACGTTCAATGATCTATTCGTTCTTTTTCCCATTAAACCGCAAGAATATTCTTGCACGATAACATGGGTCTCTACAGTACGCAGAGTTAACTGGGCAGCTGTTGGATACTATATTTTCAAGAGTATACATATTTATGAAGTCATTATAGAATTGGTGTTGCTTGCAGGAGGAATACAGGAATACATTAAGATTTCTTGACATGGTTGTCTTTGCACTGGGATTGACATGGGTTGAAGTAATTTATGTGGTCTTGGGAGGTGATTGGTGGTGGGGTATGCCAGGGTGGTTGTGCTGAGCAGAGCAGGTCTCCAGTCATCCTGGTTTACTCTTGCCACTGGACCAAGACCTAGCTCTGTCAAGCCCGTGTGGTGGCTGATGTGCAACGGCCACCACACGTTGTTTTTTTTTTTTAAATCCACGCACAGGCATCTTCCACCCCTGGAGTTCAGGACTGGAATATCTGGTCCTTCAGTGAACTCATCCCTTTTGGTGTGGAAGCAAGTCATCCGTGTTCGAAGGACCGCTTATGATGATGCTGTGCTGAGTCAGCCGTCCAAGTTTAGGCCCCTGTCTGCTTGGTCTGTCAATCTTTCTTTGGATTTCTTCATAAGGATCTGTTTTCAATTAGAATGATTTGTCCAGTCTCTGTTGTAGCAGAGGTAGACCTGAAGGGGGGGGAGCTATGGTCTTCCAGTGTGTAATATCATTCGAGGTGATGGAGCTACAAGACCTCAAGACTATACTGAAATGCATTAACGAATCCTATAGGAAATGGGGATTGTAAGAGCTGCCCATTTAATCTTGTGTATTGCAGAGATCCAAATTATTGTGCAAAAATGTTCTTAATGCCTAAAATGGAAATGAGTGCCCCTTGGGATTAAGCAATCCGATATGAATCCACTTTGGCTTCATATGCCTTTGTTTTGCTGTCCTATATTAAACTGTAATAGTACATTAGTTCCTTTAGTACATTTAAGCATCTTGTTATCCTTTTAGGAGTAGGGATTCTGGCTCTTGACGACTACAGATATATCTCAATTGTTAAAAACAAAACCAGAATTTCATTAACAGTTTGCCATTTTCATGATGGAACACAAGATACCATCTTAAAGTGCTTATGGTCTGTCTTGATGTTAAACGTGATGGAAAGTCTGCCAGAAGATTGGTCTCTTAACGGCTTTAATAATGTGTTGAGTGAGGGACATTGGTGTCAGATCCATTTTCCTGTGGCTTTAAGCAAATATTGTTTAGTCTTTTTAATATAACCAGTGAGCCAGTGCTACACACTAACACTCGTTCCTCCCTCGTTAGTGGTACTCCTTTAAAATAATTTTAAGAGGCTAGAAAGTCTAGTGGGCCTTGGTGCAAGCTTCAACCCTCAAACTTCAGGCCACACACTCTGCTCGGTTATTTTTACAAAGACCTTTTGCAAACTTGACTGGTTCAATCCATGTGGCTTTGTTTTTGGTTGAGCTCAGATTTTTTACAAATTTTAATGAAGCGAAAATCAGGTGCAGTTTATTTGCTAGTTTGTAATGAGCACTTAGGCTCCACCAAGCTCTTGTGCCAGGAATTAGAGTGAAATACACCACTTCCAGTCTTGCTCCCATTTTCAATTTTAAACTTGTTAGTAGGTTGTATTTTTGATTTATTTGCTAACTGGTGTCTTTTTTTTGTTGCACCTGTAGGTTATGATACTGGATTAATAGGATCATCTTCAACTGAGAAGAGCACTGATTCCAGTGACTATGGAGCAATTAACTGATGGACCTACCTGTGTGCCACACACTAAAATATATACGAATGCACAAGAATGAGACACCAATAACCTTGTACAACACACCTCAACATTGTTGAAGTTCATTGCTTTAGGCTGATATTTCATGTTTTGGTGCTGGTTTTGAATCTACCTCCTTCAGTCAGCTGTGGGAACCATTCAGTGTGCACCAGTGCAGGGTTGATTTTAAGTGCGCTCATGACCATTTTGAATGTAGAAATGTTTGAATGGTAAAAGTCTGTCGATTTCTGTGTAAAAGGTAAACCACATGATTATAGAATTTAGAGCAGTAATAACGATTTGGAATTGCGTATTCTGGTCATATTTTAATGCCTTTTGCACTTTTACCCATCAGTGAACTGGCAGTGGCTTCATGCACTTTTATTGGGGGAACTCACGGTTTAGGTCATCTCTTCTTGCGTATGAGCAGCATATTCCAAAATCTGCTTTTAAGGTGGAGTAAGTGCATAAGCATATGGGTGAGTTCACTTTGCACAGCAGAAGCTACACATCGTGATTTAGACTACAGAAATCAGTGAAAAGGGGAAATTTACTTTGCACAAACACCAATGAAACATGGTCTGAAATCTCTATTTTTGACCATCCAAATATCTCTGAAGTGGACCATCCATTTCACACCCCATAGTCACACAAGATGATCAACAGAACTCCCAAGGTCAGTCACCAGATGTAAAATACTACTTTGGTACCATTAAACTACCCAATTTATGGGATAAGCCTTTTATAGCTGCACTTTTTTTTAAACAATGTTAACAGTGAAGGAGTATTGGTGCACTCTGGTGTCATGTATGCGATTATTAATCCTCAGTCAAAATAAGAAACTCCTTGAATAATGTATATCTTGACCTTCGTTATGCCTCTGTTAAGTACGTAATGAATCCTCCACAATTTTTAATGCTCTTTGACAGGACTACATCTGTATGGATGAGTACATATATACTAGACTTTTGGACCAAGAACAAATTTTGTTTGTGTATGTAACTGTTTTATATTCACAATAATATGATTAATGTGGACTGGTGACTTTAAAATACAATGTTTATATTGGCCGACCTCTTAACTAATAAACGAACAGATTTGCATTAATTACACAATGGTATTTGCTAAGCATTTAATGAAAAAGGGCTTCTTGAAAAAAGAATATAGGGCCTGGCAATGAACAAGTCATGTTTGATGTAATTGTGGGCAAGTGTCAACACGACTGACCTGACCTAGTTTTTCTCCTCATGAAGTCCAATAGCACTAGGCTTTTGCCAATATCAACTTTGTCCTTCCAATTTCGATTTCAACTGTGCTATAGTATGACGGCTCTTTTCTTTTCCAATGACCTAAATCCAATACTTTGCTATGCATAATGAAATGACACAGTAGAATGTATTTGGTTTGAATGTGTCCTTTCCCCTCTGGGACATGAATTTGATTCCAGCCCAGACCAGAGAGCACTACAGAAGTAATCGTGGCATTAAAATAAATAAATTTAAAATATTTAAATTAAAAACAAAGTGACCAAGAAGATTCTTGAGTGCTGCACTTGATTCCAAGGATTGTGTATATACAATTTTTTTTTAAACCACTAGGCTGGGGAGACTTATTTTAAAACTGAATCTCCCAGCTGTGTCCTTGGCAAATTTTCTGCTATTCTTGGCTGTGCAAGTCCAGTGCATCAGGAGCTGCCAGCCACTATCCCAATATTAAAAAAAGCTTTTGCTACTCCTAGCCTATTAATGGCATTAGCAGAGCCCTACGAGTACGTTAACGCTTGGCCATTGCATTGCATTCTAAATGGAGATGAGCTAGGCCTAGCATTTGCTCTTTGATCTTCCAAGAAACAGAAACCTAGAAAATACGTGCAGGAGTAGGCCATTCAGCCCTTCGAACCTGCACCACCATTCAGTAAGATCATGGCTGATCATTCCCTCAATACCCCTTTCCTGCTTTCTCTCTATACCCCTTGATCCCCTTAGCCGTAAGGGCCATATCTAACTCCCTCTTGAATATATCCAATGAACTGCCATCAACAACACTCTGCGGCAGGGAATTCCACAGGTTAACAACTCTGAGTGAAGAAGTTTCTCCTCATCTCAGTCCTAAATGTTCTACCACTTATCCAAAGACTGTGTCCCCTGGTTCTGGACTTCCCCAACATCGGGAACATTCAACCCGCATCTAACCTGTCCAGTCCCGTCAGAATCTTGTGTTTCTATGAGATCCCTTCTCGTCCTTCTAAACTCCAATGTATAAAGGCCCAGTTGATCCAGTCTCTCCTCATAGGTCAGTCTTGCCATCCCGGGAATCAGTCTGGTGAACCTTCGCTGCACTCTCTCAATAGCAAGAATGTCCTTCCTCAGATTAGGAGACCAAACCTGAACACAGTATTCCAGGTGAGGCCTCACCAAGGGCCTGTACAACTGCAGTAAGACCTCCCTGCTCCTATACTCAAATCCCTTAGCTATGAAGGCCAACATGCCATTTGCTTTCTTAACTGCCTGCTGTACCTGTATGCCAACTTTCAATGACTGATGAACCATGACACCCAGGTCTCGTTGCACCTCCCATTTTCTAATCTTCTGCCATTCAGATAATATTCTGCCTTTGTGTTTTTGCCCTCAAAGTGGATAATCTCACATTTATCCACATTATACTGCATCTGCCATGCATTTGCCCACTCATCTAACCTGTCCAAGTCACCCTGCAGCCTCCTAGCGTTCCCCTCACATTTCACACTGCCACCCAGTTTAGTGTCATCTGCAAACTTGGAGATATTACACTCAATTCTTTCATCCAAATCATTGATGTATATTGTAAAAAGCTGGGGTCCCAGCACTGAGCCCTGCAGCACTCCACTAGTCACTGCCTGCCATTCTGAAAACGACCCGTTTATCCTGACTTTCTGCTTCCTGTCTGCCAACCAGTTCTCAATCTGCATCAGTATATTACCCTGAATACCATGTGCTTTGATTTTGCACACCAATCTCTTTTGTGTGGGAGCTTGTCAAAAGCCTTTTTGAAAGTCCAAATACACCACATCCACTGGTTCTCCCTTGTCCACTCGACTAGTTACATCCTCACAAAATTCCAGAAGATTTGTCCAGCATGATTTCCCTTTTATAAATCCATGTTGACTTGGACTGATCCTGTCACTGCTTTACAAATGCGCTGCTATTTCATCCTTTTAATAATTGATTCCAACATTTTCCCCACTACTGATGTCAGACTAAACCGGTCTATAATTACCCGTTTTCTCTTTTCCCTCCCTTTTTTAAAAAAGTGGTGTTACATTAGCTGCCCTCCAGTCCATAGGAACTGATCCAGAGTTGATAGACTGTTGGAAAATGATCACCAATGCATCCACTATTTCTAGGGCCACTTCCTTAAGTACTCTAGGATGCAGCCTATCGGGCCCCGGGGATTTATCAGCCTTCAATCCCATCAATTTCCCTAACACAATTTCCCGCCTAATATGGATATCCTTCAGTTCCTCCTTCTCTCTAGACCCTCTGTCCCCTAGTACTTCTGGAAGGTTATTTGTGTCTTCCTTCGTGAAGACAGAACCAAAGTATTTGTTCAATTGGTCTGCCATTTCTTTGTTCCCCATTATAAATTCACCTGAATCCGACTGCAAGGGACCAGTTGGATGTGAAGCTTTTGAGGAATTGCCCGCGCTTCTGTGGCAGTGTGAGAGATGCCATAGAAGAGCGGGACAATTAAAATCACTGGATTTAAATCTCTGCTCCTTGGGGTCCCATGGAGCACAAGAGATCTGCATCAGTTGACTTAACCGGCTGACTGTAAATGTGATTGCAGTGGCCTGATTACTCTTGGTGCAGACCAAGATTTGTGGCTTTATATTTTTGAGCCCGGAGTGTCTAATGTTTTATTCAACCATCAAATATTCATGGAAGTAATACTTCAATTAGCCACAGCTAAATTCTGACTGAAATGGGTGCTGAAATTGTTTGAGCTGCGAGTTGTCATTACGAGATGCTTCAAGTACAATCCAAAAAGCCTGTGACGAGGTCTGTCTTTTGTGTTTCCTGTACCAGGGTTGATTCAAAATTCAATGTGAAGAAAGCACCATTGTTGGCTTGACATTTTAGATGTATTGCAAACTTTCAGGCTTAATATAATTTAAACCGATCCTGACGCAGTGTTGGTTTAATCTCTGAATGAATGTTGACTCAAAGTAGGATGTAAATAAAATTGCTGAAGGTGGGAAATTTTGGATCCGCTGATGTTGAAGTGCTTGAGCCACCTTATCAATTGATGGTAGCAGATCCATTTTGTTCACCAATTGGTGCTTATGGGGAAAATGAATGACTAGCAAGGGAAGTGGAGATGGATTTTACATGTCTCATTGTACATGCCAATCACTTTATTTAAAAAAAAAACCCTCAAACAGCCTTGATTTTAAGTGTACGACGTGTAAACAAGTCATTACGTTTTAACTAGGTATACCCAACATTCTACCAATTGTGTGTGGCGGGGGAGGAAACACAAGTATGTAGAAATCTGAAGAGGGAATGCAAAGACACAGACTTGGTGCATTTCTGGTGGGGGTCCAGGGATTGCTTCCTGTAGTAAATATTGAATTTTATGGTAATTATTTGCACAATGGTTAATTTTATATTCCACAATTTGTGTATTACTTTGTTTTTCCTCTTTATAAATTAACATTTGGATTTTCAACAGCCCAGTTAAACTATCACTTGCCAAAAATAACCTTAACAATCTCTCTCTGCAAACTGAGGCAGGGGTTTGGATGTAGAATAGATGCTGTATGCCACTCAATCCCCTCCCTCCACCCTTTCACAGGTACACTCCTCCAAACCTTTTGGTTAATACTGGCATTCTTTGCCTTGGCCTTCATCTTGCAGCAGTGTCCCGGAAATTAATTCCTGAAGATCCAGAATAATCATGTGGCCATTTAATGAACGTTTGTTTTATCAGCTCAAACTGAACTTGGGTAACTATTTACAAGTGCAAGATCTTGAAAGCAAACACTTGTAAAAACTAATTGCGAAAGTATGACTAGTAATTGTAGTATTGCTGGCATCGTTCCATCAGCATCTTGATCGCACTCTGATTTGCACATATTTCACTTAAACAGATTAGATATTAAAGCAGTCACTAAAAATATTTAGTATATTGCAACTTGTGTTAAACTGTTTAATTTTATACTTCCCAATTGATTTTTAAAAAATTGTTGAGGCACCGCACCACATTTAAACTACTCCTAGTACTGAACAGCTAAAATGAAGTAAATTAAACGTCTGTATAGTCAAATGAATGTGAACATTTTTAGTACATAGAATCATAGACCATTCGAGTCTGCGCCAGCTCTTTCACAGAGCAATCCAGTTAGTCCCACTCCCTGCTCTTTCCAAACATCCCTGCAATTTTTTTCTCCAAGTATTTATCTAATTCCTTTCTTGAAGGCTATTATTGAATCTGTAACCACTCGTTGCATTGGAAACCGTTTCTCTTTACTTTCTCCAACTAAGCTCTTCATGATTTTAAACACCTTTCAAATCTCTTCTTGGCATTCTCTGCTCCAAGGAGAACAACCCCGGCTTCTGTAGTCAATCAATGTAACTGTAATCCCTCATCCTTGCAATCATTTTCTTCTGCACCCTCTCCAAAACCTTCCTGTCATTCCAAAGGTACAATGCCCAGAATTGGACACAAAACTCCAGTTGGGGTCAAATTAGTATCTTATATAGGTTTCTGGTTTCCCCCCCCCCCCCTTCCCTTAAATCTGCCGTCATTGCCGCTCTTCTCGGAGGGGTGGGGGGACGCGGACACCCATCGACCCCTCCGTCCTTGCAAACTACTGCCCCATCTCCAACCTCCCTTTCCGCTCCAATGTCTTTTGAACATGTTGTCGTCTCCCTAATCTCTGCCCATCTTTCTCACAACTCCATGTTTGAATCCCTCCATTCTGGTTTCCGTGCCTGCCACAGTACTGAAATGGCTAAGTCACAAATTACATCCTTTGTGACTGTGATAAAGGCAAACTATTTCTCCTCATCCTTCTTAACTTGTCTGCAGCATTTGACACGGTTGACCACCATCCTCTCCAATGCCTCTCCACCATCGTCCAGCTGGATGGGAATGGTTCCATTCTTATCTATTTAATCGTAGTCAGAGAATCACCTGCAACAGCTTCTCTTCCCACTCCTGCATCGTTGCCTCTGGTGTCCCCCAAGGATCCATCCTTGGCCCCTCCTATTTCTCATCTACATGTTGCCCATTGGCGATATCATCCAAAAACAGTGTCTGTTTACACATGTACGCTGACGACACCCAACTCGACCTCACTACAACTTCTCGCGAGCCTTCCGTGGTTTCTAAATTGTCAGACTACTTGTACGACGTCTACATAAGAACGTAAGAATAAGAGCAGGAGTAGGCCATCGGGCCCCTCGAGCCTGCTCTGCCATTCAATAAGATCATGGCTGATCTGATCATAGAAACATAGAAAATAGGTGCAGGAGTAGGCCATTCAGCCCTTCTAGCCTGCACCGCCATTCAATGAGCTCATGGCTGAACATGCAACTTCAGTACCCCATTCCTGCTTTCTTGCCATACCCCTTGATCCCCCTAGTAGTAAGGACTACATCTAACTCCTTTTTGAATATATTTAGTGAATTGGCCTCAACAACTTTTTGTGGTAGAGAATTCCACAGGTTCACCACTCTCTGGGTGAAGAAGTTTCTCCTCATCTCGGTCCTAAATGGCTTACCCCTTATCCTTAGACTGTGAACCCTGGTTCTGGACTTCCCCAACATTGTGAACATTCTTCCTGCATCTAACCTGTCTGAACCCATCAGAATTTTAAACGTTTCTATAAGGTCCCCTCTCATTCTTCTGAACTCCAGTGAATACAAGCCCAGTTGATTTAGTCTTTCTTGATAGGTCAGTCCCGCCATCCCGGGAATCAGTCTGGTGAACCTTTGCTGCACTCCCTCAATAACCATGTCCTTCCTCAGGTTAGGAGACCAAAACTGTACACAATACTCCAGGTGTGGCCTCACCAAAGCCCTGTACAACTGTAGCAACACCTCCCTGCCCCTGTAATCAAATCCCCTCGCTATGAAGGCTAACATGCCATTTGCTTTCTTAACCGCCTGCTGTACCTGCATGCCAACCTTCAATGACTGATGTACCATGACACCCAGGTCTCGTTGCACCTCCCCTTTTCCTAATCTGTCACCATTCAGATAATAGTCTGTCTCTCTCTTTTTACCACCAAAGTGGACAACCTCACATTTATCCACATTATACTTCATCTGCCATGCATTTGCCCACTCACCTAACCTATCCAAGTCACTCTGCGGCCTCATAGCATCCTCCTCGCAGCTCACACTGCCACCTAACTTAGTGTCATCCGCAAATTTGGAGATACTACATTTAATCCCCTCGTCTAAATCATTAATGTACAGTGTAAACAGCTGGGGCCCCAGCACAGAACATTGCGGTACCCCACTACTCACCGCCTGCCATTCTGAAAAGTACCCATTTACTCCTACTCTTTGCTTCCTGTCTGACAACCAGTTCTCAATCCATGTCAGCACACTACCCCCAATCCCATGTGCTTTAACTTTGCACATTAATCTCTTGTGTGGAACCTTGTCGAAAGCCTTCTGCAAGTCCAAATATACCACATCAAATGGTTCTCCCTTGTCCACTCTACTGGAAACATCCTCAAAAAATTCCAGAAGATTTGTCAAGCATGATTTCCCTTTCACAAATCCATGCTGACTTGGACCTATCATGTCACCTCTTTCCAAATGCGCTGCTATGACATCCTTAATAATTGATTCCATCATCTTACCCACTACCGATGTCAGGCTGACCGGTCTATAATTTCCTGTTTTCTCTCTCCCTCTTTTTTAAAAAGTGGGGTTACATTGGCTACCCTCCACTCGATAGGAACTGATCCAGAGTCAATGGAATGTTGGAAAATGACTGTCAATGCATCCGCTATTTCCAAGGCCACCCCCTTAAGTACTCTGGGATGCGGTCCATCAGGCCCTGGAGATTTATCGGCCTTCAATCCCATCAATTTCCCCAACACAATTTCCCGACTAAAGGATTTCCCTCAGTTCCTCCTCCTTACTAGACCCTCTGACCCTTCTTATATCCGGAATGTTGTTAGTGTCCTCCTTAATGAATACCGAACCAAAGTACTTGTTCAATTCGTCCGCCATTTATCCATCATGGACTCAGCTCCACTTCCCTGCCAGCCCCTCATCCACGTCACCCCCCCCCGCGTCCATCACTCAAGAAACTCTATATTTGATAAATTTATCGAATGTCCCAGCTTCCACAGCTCTGAGGCAGCGAATTCCACAGATCACAACCGTCTGGGAGAAGAAATTTCTCCTCATCTCAGTTCTAAATGGGCAGCCCCTTATTCTAAGATCGTGCCATCTAGTTCTAACCTCCCCCATCAGCGGAAACATCTTCTCTGCATCCACCTTGTCAAGCTCCCTCATAATCTTATACTTTTCTATAAGATCACCTCTCATTCTTCTGAATTCTAATGAGTAGAGGCCCAACCTACTCAACTTTTCCTCATAAGTCAATCCCCTCATCCCCGAAATCAACCTAGTGAACCTTCTCTGAACTGCCTCCAAAGCAAGTATATCCTTTCGTAAATATGGAAGCCAAAACTGCATGCAGTATTCCAGGTGTGGCCTCACCAACACTCTGTACAGCTGTAATAAGACTTCCCTGCTTTTATACTCCATCCCCTTTGCAATAAAGGCCAAGATTCCATTGGCCTTCCTGATCACTTGCTGTACCTGCATACTATCCTTTTGTGTTTTGTGCAAAAATACCCCAAGGTCCTGCTGTACTGCAGCACTTTGCAATCTTTCTCCATTTAAATACCAACTTGCTCTTTGATTTTTTTTCTGCCAAAGTGCATGACCTCACACTTTCCAACATTATACTCCATCTGCCAAATTCTTGCCCACTCACTTAGCCTGTCTATGTCCTCCTGCAGCCTTTTTATGTCCTCCTCACACATTGCCCTTCCTCCAATCTTTGTATCATCAGTAAACTTGGCTACGTTACACTCAGTCCCCTCTTCCAAGTCGTTAATATAGATTGTAAATAGTTGAGGTCCCAGCACTGATCCCTGCGGCACCCCACTTGTTACTAATTGCCAACCAGAGAATGAACCATTTATCCCGACTCTCTGTTCTGTTTGTCAGCCAATCTTCTATCCATGCTAATATATTACCCCCAACCCCATGAAATGTTATCTTTTGCAGTAACCTTTTAGTGTGGTACCTTGTCAAATGCCTTCTAGAAATCCAAATACACCACATCCACTCGTTCCTCTTTATCCACCCTGTTCGTTACATCCTCAAAGAATTCCAGTAAATTTGTCAAACATGACTTCCCCTTCATAAATCCATGTTGACAATGCCTGACCAAATTTTGCTTTTCCAAATGTCCTGCTACTGCTTCTTTAATAATGGACTTCAACATTTTCCCAACCGCAGACGTTAGGCTAACTGGTCTATAGTTTCCTGCTTTTTGTCTGCCTCCTTTTTTGAATAGGGGCATTACATTTGCAGTTTTCTAATCTGCTGGGACCTCTCCAGAATCCAGGAAATTTTGGTAAATTACAACCAATGCATCCACAATCCCTGCTGCTACTCGGAAGACCCTAGGATGCAAGCCATTGGGTCCAGGGGATTTATCTGCCTTTTAGACCCATTATCTTACTGAGCACCATCTCTTTAGGTGATTGTATTAAGTTCCTCCTCCACTCCACCCCCCCCCCCCCCCCACCCCCATAGCCCCTTGACTATCTGCTGTCGGAATATTGTTTGTTTCCTCTACTGTAAAAATTGATACAAAATACTTGTTTATAGAGTTTCTGCCATCTCCATGTTCCTCAGTACTAATTCTCTGGTCTCTTCCTCTAAGGGACCAACATCTACTTTAGCTACCCTTTTTTTTTTCTTTTTATATACCTATAGAAACTCTTATCTGTTTTTTATATTTTGTGCTAGTTTACCTTCATAGTCTATCTTTCCTTTCTTAATCAATTTTTTTTTTAGTCCTTCTTTGCTGGCTTTTAAAAGCTTCCCAATCTTCTGTCCTCCCACTAGTTTTGGCCACTTTGTATACCCTTGATTTTAATCGGATACTGTTCTTTATATAGCCACGGATGGCTTTCTTTTCTCTTGCACCCTTTCCTCTTTACTGGAATATATTTTTCTTGTTGTGAATTATATCTCAATGTACACCACTGTTCATCAACTGTCCCATCACTTTAATCTGTTTTCCCAGTCCACTTTAGCCAACTCTGCCTTCATACCTTCATAGTCTCCTTTATTTAAGCTTAGTACGCAGGTTAGAGATCCAACTTTCTCACCCTCCATCTGGATTGGAAACTCAATCATGCTATGATCACTCATTCCAAGGGGATCCTTTGCTAGGAGATTATTTATTAATCCTGTCTCATTACACAGGACCAGATCTAGGATTTACTCTGGAGCATCCACGATGCTGAGAATGACATGAGTAGCACGTATAGCAAATTGGTCTTACCGCAGGCGAAGGGTCTACAGCCAGATAGGGAATGGAAGACCAGCAGGAAGAGCAGTGCAAGGAAGGTAGTGCAGGGGTCCCCTGTGGTCATCCCCCTGCAAAACAGATACACTGCTTTGAGTACTGTTGAGGGGGATGACTCATCAGGGGAGGGCAGCAACAGCCAAGTTCATGGCACCGTGGCTGGCTCTGCTGCACAGGAGGGCAGGAAAAAGAGTGGGAGAGCGAGTGATAGGAGATTCAATTGTAAGGGGAATAGATAGGCATTTCTGCGGCCGCAACCAAGACTCCAGGATGGTATGTTGCCTCCCTGGTGCAAGGGTCAAGGATGTCTCGGTGCGGGTGCAGGACATTCTGAAAAGGGAGGGTGAACAGCCAGTTGTCGTGGTGCACATTGGTACCAACGATATAGTTTTTAAAAAAAAAAAGCATGAGATCCTACGAGACAAATTTAAGGAGCTAGGAGCTAAATTAAAATTTAGGACCTCAAAAGTAGTAATCTCGGGATTGCTACCATTGCCACGTGCTAGTCAGAGTAGGAATCGCAGGATAGCTCAGATGAATATGTGGCTTGAGCAGTGGTGCAGCAGGGAGGGATTCAAATTCCTGGGGCATTGGAACCGGTTCTGGGGGAGGTGGGACCAGTACAAACCGGACGGTCTGCACCTGGGCAGGACCGGAACCAATGTCCTAAAAAGAGTGTTTGCTAGTGCTGTTGGGGAGGAGTTAAACTAATGGCAGGGGGATGTGAACCAATGCAGGGAGACGGAGACAAAAGCAAAAGACAGAAAGGAGATGAGTAAAAGTGGAGGGCAGAGAAACCCAAGGCAAAAAACAAAGGGCCACTGTACAGCAAAATTCTAAAGGGTCAAAGTGTAATAAAAAGGCAAGCATGAAAGCTCGGTGCCTCAATGCAAGGAGTATTCGGAACCCAGGAGAGGGCTCTGAGCTCGTTAGAGTGGGTGAGAGCTCAGATGAACAGGATCCCAAGAAAGAATGTAAAAGGCAGGAGGCAACAGAGCAGAGTAGCACTGGGGTAAGTGTAAACCACAAGGTAATAGGAAGGGACAATATGTATGAATATAAAGGGGCTGCAGAAGGGGTCAAAACTAAAAATCATGGTTTAAAAACTAGTATTAAAACACTCTACCTAAACACACGCAGCATTCAAAATAAAGTAAATGAGTTGACGGCACAAATCATTACAAATGGGTATGATTTGGTGGCCATTACAGAAACGCGGTTGCAGGGTGGCCAAGACTGGAAATTAAACATGCAGGGGTATCTGACAATTTGGAAAGATAGACAAGAAGGGAAAGGAGGTGGGGTAGCTCTGTTAATAAAGGAAGATATCAGGGCAGTTGTGAGAGGAGATATTGGCTCTAATGAACAAAACGTTGAATCATTGTGGGTAGAGATTAGAGATAGTAAGGGGAAAAAGTCACTGGTGGGCGTAGTTTATAGGCCCCCAAATAATAACTTCACGGTGGGGCGGGCAATAATCAAGGGAATAATGGAGGCATGTGAAAAAAGAACAGCAGTAATCATGGGGGATATTAACCTACATATCGAGTGGTCAAATCAAATCGCACGGGGTAGCCTTGAGGAGGAATTCATAGAATGCATACGGGATTGTTTCTTAGAAAAGTATGTTACAGAACCTATAAGGGAGCAAGCAATTTTAGATCTGGTCCTGTGTAATGAGACAGGAATAATAAATGATCTCCTAGTAAAAGATCCTCTGGGAATGAGTGATCACAGTATGGTTGAATTTGTAATACAGATTGAGGGCAAGGAAGTAGTGTCTCAAACGAGCATACTATGCTTAAACAAAGGGGACTACAGTGGGATGAGGGCAGAGTTGGCTAAAGTAGACTGGGAACACAGACTAAATGGTGGCACAATTTGAGGAACAGTGGAGGACTTTTAAGGAGCTCTTTCATAGCGCTCAACAAAAATATATTCCAGTGAAAAAGGAGGGCGGTAAGAGAAGGGATAACCAAGGAAATAAAGGAGTATCAAATGAAAAACCAATGCGTATAAGGTGGCCAAGGTTAGTGGGAAACTAGAAGATTGGGAAAATTTTAAACGACAGCAAAGAATGACTAAGAAAGCAATAAAGAAAGGAAAGATAGATTACGAAAGTAAACGTGCGCAAAACATAAAAGCAGATAGTGAAAGCTTTTACAGATATATAAAACGGAAGAGTGACTAAAGTAAATGTTGGTCCCTTAGAAGATGAGAAGGGGGCTTTAATAATGGGAAATGTGGAAATGGCTGAGACCTTAAACAATTATTTTGCTTCGGTCTTCACAGTGGAAGACACAAAAACCATGCCAAAAATTGCTGGTCACAGGAATGTGGGAAGGGAGGAACTTGAGACAATCACGATCACTAGCGGGGGTAGTGCTGGACAGGCTAATGGGACTGAAGGTAGACAAGTCCCCTGGTCCTGATGAAATGCATCTCAGGGTATTAAAAGAGATGGCGGAAATTATAGCAGATGCATTCGTTATAATCTACCAAAATTCTCTGGACTCTGGGGAGGTACTAGCGGATTGGAAAGCAGCTAATGTAACGCCTCTGTTTTTAAAAAAAAAAGGCAGGTAACTATAGGCTGGTTAGTTTAACATCTGTAGTGGGGAAAATGCTTGAAGCTATCATTAAGGAAGAAATAGCGGGACATCTAGATAGGAATAGTGCAATCAAGCAGACGCAACATGGATTCATGAAGGGGAAATCATGTGTAACTAATTTACTGGAATTCTTTGAGGATATAACGAGCATGGTGGATAGAGGTGTACCGATGGATGTGGTGTATTTAGAGTTCCATAAGGCATTTGATAAGGTGCCACACAAAAGGTTACTGCAGAAGATAAAGGTATGTGGAGTCAGAGGAAATGTATTTGCATGGATAGAGAATTGGCTGGCTAACAGAAAGCAGAGAGTCGGGATAAATGGGTCCTTTTCGGGTTGGAAATCGGTGGTTAGTGGTGTGCCACAGGGATCGGTGCTGGGACCACAACTGTTTACAATATACATAGATGACCTGGAAGAGGGGACAGAGTGTAGTGTAACAAAATTTGCAGATGAGACAGATTAGTGGGAAAGCGGGTTGTGTAGAGGACACCGAGGCTGCAAAGAGATTTAGATAGGTTAAGCGAATGGGCTAAGGTTTGGCAGATGGAATACAATGTCGGAAAGTGTGAAGTGATCCACCTTGTGGGGGGGGGGGGGGGGGAAACAGTAAAAGGAAATATTATTTGAATGGGGAGAAATTACAACATGCTGCGGTGCAGAGGGACCTGGGGGTCCTTGTGCATGAATCCCAAAAAGTTAGTTTGTAGGTGCAGCAGGTAATCAGGAAGGCAAATGGAATGTTGGCCTTCATTGCGTGAGGGATGGAGTACAAAAGCAGGAAGGTCCTGCTGCAACTGTACAGGGTATTGGTGAGGCCGCACCTGGAGTACTGTGTGCAGTTTTTGTCACCTTACTTAAGGAAGGATATACTAGCTTTGGAGGGAGTACAGAAACTATTCACGAGGCTGATTCCGGAGATGAGGGGGTTACCTGATGATGATAGATTGAGTAGACTGGGTCTTTACTCGTTGGAGTTCAGAAGGATGAGGGGTGATCTTATAGAAACATTTAAAATAAAAATAAAAGATAGAGGCAGAGAGGTTGTTTCCACTGGTCGGGGAGACTGGAACTAGGGGGCACCGCCTCAAAATACGGGGGAGCCAATTTAAAACCGAGTTGAGAAGGAATTTCTTCTCCCAGAGGGTTGTGAATCTGTCCAAGGAAGCAGTTGAGGCTAGCTCATTGGTTAAAAATCTGTGATTTGAATACATTCAATCAGGGAATTGAGGGTTACTGGGAGCGGGTGGGTAAGTGGAGCTGAGTCCATGGCCAGATCAGCCATGATCTTGTTGAATGGCGGAGCAGGCTCGAGGGGCTAGATGGCCTACTCCTGTTCCTAATTATGTTCTTATGTAGGATAGCGTGCCCCCTGGTTGGTTCTATTACATACTGCTCATGGAACCCGTCCCTTATGCACTCGAACTCTTCCACAAGGCTACCCTGACCAATTTGATTTGTCGAATCTAGTTCTGGATGAGCAGAAATTTTCTCCAATTAAATATTGGGAAGACCGAAGCCATTGTTTTCGGTCCCCGCCACAAACTCCATTCCCTAGCCACTGACTCCATCCCACTCCAAAACTTCTGTCTGATGCTGAACCAGACTGTTCGCAACCTTGGTGCCATATTTGATCTGAAATGAGCTTTTGATCACATCTGCAGCATAATTTGCCTCCGCTCAGCCGTTGCTGAAACCCTCATCCATGCCTTTGTTACCAACGCACACCTGGCTGGCCTCCTACATTCTACCGCCCGTGTCCTAATTCGCACCAAGTCCCGCTCACCCATCACCCTTGTGCTCGCTGACTTACTTTGGCTTCCAGTTAAGCAATGCCCCAATTTCAAAATTCTCATCCTGTTTTCAAATCGCTCCATGGCCTCGCCCCCCTCCCCCCCCCCCCCCCATCCCTGTAATCTCCTCAGTCGCACAATCACATCCTGAGATATCTGCGTTCTTCTAATTCTGCCGCCTTGTACATCCCTGATTATAATCGCTCAACCATTGATGCCCGTACCTTCTTTTGCCTTAACTCTAAGCTCTGGAATTCCCGGCCTAAACCTTTTTTTGCCTCCCTTTCCTCCTTTTTAAGACACTCCTTAATACCTACCTATTTGACCAAGCTTTTGGTCACCTGTCCTAATTTCTCATTATGTGGCTTGAAGTGTAATTTTTTGTCTTATAATACTCCTGTGAAACACCTTGGGATGCTTCACTGCGTTCAAGATGCTATGTAAGTTGTTGTTGAGCATAACTTCCAGGCTTTTGTACTCTCTGCGTCTATTTATAAAGCTCCGGGTGTCTCATGTTTTATCAACTGCGTTGTTGACATGTCCTGTCACCTTCAAAAATTTATGCACAAGCACCCCCTTTAAAAATTATACCATTTAGTGTGTATGGTTTCCACTCATTCTTCCTACTAAACTGTATCGCCCCACACTTCTCTACGTTGAATTTCATCTGCTGTGTGTCTGCCCATTCCACCAGCCTGTCTTGTCTTCTTGAAGTCTATTACTATCTTCCTCACTTTGTTTGTTTATTACACTTCCATGTTTTGTCATCTGCAGCTTTCGAAATTGTGCCCTCTACACCCAAGTACAAATCAATAATGTATCTCAAAAACAGCAGTGGTCCTAGTACTCTACCTGGGGAACGCTACTGTATAACTCCCTCCAGTCTGAAAAACAGCCATTCACCACAACTCTGTTTTCACCAACGCAGGCTCCCCACCCGCCCTTTCCTTCGACCACTGTCTGCCCCACCTGTGACCGAGACTGTAGGTTCCACATCGGACTCTTCAGTCACCTGAGCACTCCCTTTTTTTTTTTAAAGAGTAGAAGCAAGTCATCCTCGACTCCGAGACACTGCCGATGATGATGATGATTTTCTATCCCTTAGCCAATTTTGTACCTATTTTGCTGCTGCCCCTTTTATCCCATGGGCTTCGATTTTGCTAATAAACCTGCTATGTGGTACTTTATCAAATGCCTTTTGAACCCATATACACACCAACTGTACTATCCTCATCCACCCTCTCTGTTACTTCATCAAAAAGTCAAACACTATTTGCCCTCAACAAATCTCCTTTATTAGTCCATGCTTTTCCAAGTGGCTTTTAATTTTCTCTCGGATTATTGTTTTTCCCGCTCACTATGTTAAACTGACTGGCCTGTAATGGCCAGGTTTATCCTTATCCCCTTTTTTGAGCAAGGGTGCAACATTTACAATCCTCCAGTCCTTTGGCACCCCAACCTTGTACCTAGGGAGGATTGGAAGATTGTGACCAGCACCTCTGCAATTTCTCCCCTTACTTCCCTCAGCAACTTAGGATGCATCTTATCCAAAATGGGTGACTTATCCACTTGAATTACCACCAACTTGTCTAGTACCTCCCCTTTATCTATTTTTTTTTTTTAAATCCAGTATCCCAGCATCCTCCTCATTTACCATAGCTTTGGCAAAGTTCTCTTCCTTGGTAAACACCGATGCAAAGTACTCAGCCATGCCTGCTGTCTCCACCACTAGATCTCTATTTTGGATCCTAATCAGCTCCATCATCATCATCATAGGTAGTCCCTCGGAATCGAGGAAGACTTGCTTCCACTCTAAATGTGAGTTCTTGGGTGGCTGAACAGTCCAATACGAGAACCACAGTCCCTGTAACGGAGTGGAAGATGCCTGTGCGTGAGTTCTTTTAATGTGGGATGGTCGTTGCACACCAGCTACCAGCTTAGCTGAGCAAGGTCTTGGTCCAGTGGCAAGGGGGTCCAAGATGACACGAGACCAGGCACTGCTATATGGGCCTAGTAGCCTATAGCAAGATGTTGGCCGCAAGCTCGGCGCTGAGTAGCATCCTTGATGGTCCAACTACACCGCTCCTCTGACCATCCTTTTAGATATGCCCCAATCACTCCTGTTTAAGCTAAACCCCATACTTCCTGGCCTTGCCTACTTTCATTGGCTTCTTGCAGCTCAAGCACATCATCCTGAACTAACACTGTACACTCAAACGATATGGAACATTAAAAAGTAAGATTTTGTGTACTGTTTCAGTTTTTAAAACTTTCTCAATGGTTTGCTCCACACAGCCCTACCTATGTTTCCTTGGAGTGGAGTGGTGACACTATCCAAAGGGGTCCGTTTAGAGAACGTTGATCTCCTTTCCTCAAACTTTCTGTTTGTGCTGATTTATTAAAATTTTCATTTTAACACACAAGTTGCAATATGTTTAATATTTTTGGTAACGACTTCAATATCTAATCTGTCTAATTGAATTGTGTGTAAATCCGAGGCGGTTGCAAGATGGTTATGG
Source organism: Pristiophorus japonicus (assembly GCF_044704955.1). NCBI lineage: Eukaryota > Metazoa > Chordata > Chondrichthyes > Pristiophoridae > Pristiophorus > Pristiophorus japonicus. Next base: position 23,078,074 of record NC_091994.1, read on the forward strand.
CACGATGCCAGCAATATGCCACATTTGTGAAATACTGCCGACCATTACTCGTCATACTTTCACAAGCAGCTTTTACAAGGGTTTGCTATCAAGACCTTGTGCTTGTAAATAGTTATCTAATTTAAGCATCAATCTGTTTCTGAAGACGAATGACAGGGGAAATCGGTGGCAAGCCGTCTCGCCTGCCTGTGGTCATTGCTTTGCAAGTTTTCTTGCACTGAGACACCCGTGGCTTACAGTTAATAATGTGCCAAGTTTGGTATTAAGAGAATTATCAGAAAGCTTGTAGATTTAGTTGAAGTCCAGTGGCCAGGTAAGCAGAGTTGAGTAATTTCTCCTGCTTTATCTGGCTGTAATGTAGGCAATGCAGGATGGGTGTAGTGATATTTCCCGGATGGGATGGATTGATGCTTGGGGTGGGTCCCTTTATCGGAACAAAGATCAACTGCATCCTTGGTCGACACCTGCTTTATTACTTTTTCACTTTTTTCTGCCAGTTTTTCATGTTTCGCTTTCTGTCTGCCTCCATTTTTGTAAATCATTAAGCTATTCACATGTTCCCTGTCTCATGTATGACTTTTTAAATTTCCCTCATTGTGACTCCTGTTGCCTGTTTACCACTTATACACGTTACAGGTCATTCTATTTCTTTGCACTGTCATAAGAACATAAGAAATGGGAGCAGTAGTAGGCCATCTGGCTCCTCGAGCCTGCTCCGCTATTTAATAAGATCGTGGCTGATCCAATTATGAACTCGGACTCAGGTCCACTTGCCTGCCCGCTCCCCATAACCCTTTACTCCCTTATCGCTCAAAAATCTGACTATCTCCAACTTAACTATATTCAATGACCCAGCCTCCACTGCTCTCTGGGGTAGAGAATTCCAAAGATTCACGACCCTCAGAGGAAATTCCTCCTCTTTTCCATTTTAAATGGGTGATCCCTTATTCTGAGACTATGCCCCCTAGTTCTAGACTCTCCCACGAGAGGAAACATCGTTTCTGCATCGACCCTGTCAAGCCTCCTCAGAATCGGTCCCTTTTTTTTTTTTAAAGCTGTTAATCAGTATCTTCCATTTTTGACCAGGTCTAAACCTGAGACATCAACTGGTCTGTACACTTGTTGCCAGAATTTTCTGTCATTGTTTCAGATTTCGAGCATCTGCAGTATTTTGCTTAGTGCTTAAATCCATCTTATGTCCATTTAAGAATGGCTCCACAAGTCAATGTGTTGTATTCAAACTGTAGTGACCGTGGTCCTTTATTCGTAACTTCAGAGTGAGGCAGCCGTATGGTGGCTCCCCTTTTATATAACCCCTGCCACCAGGGCAGGAAAACCTGGTCTCCACCAGTTGCACCCTCTAGTGGTGCCAGCATAGTACATACAGCGTAAACCTTATTGACAATACATCTCCATCTTATGCAACTATACAGTGACTACACAGAGTATATCTATAGTCTGTATATATAACACATCTTTTTTTAATTTGAAATGTTTTCATAAACAGCAAGGGCTATTACATCTACAAACTGGTGGAGTTTGTAACCTGCCATTGGAAGTAAATGAATGAGCAGGTTGCCATAGCACGGCCAACTGATGACCTGGACTATTTGCTGTGGTGCTTAGCTGCTAACTTGACTGGCTCTCTCAAACCCACTATTCAAGTACTCTCTGTTGGAATCCACATAATGGTAGCTGTTTGTGAATTCGAGATCATTTAAAGTTCAAAGCCTTAGATCAGAACCAAAAGCGAATGAAATATCTGGCATTTTAAAACGCAGATTGCTTTACACTTTATAAAAATGTATAAATGTGACAAACATGCTAGACTCCAAATTTGATAGTCTAATTGCTGTTAAGTAAACACTAGGTGAACTGAGAGTTTAATTGTTGCTGAAGCCAATGATCATAACCCTGCCTTGTTTTCTTTTTTAAAAAAAAATAGGATTTGTAGAGTCATTCCGAGGTGACAGACGTTCTGGCTCCCATATTAAATGGCTGTCTTTTATTTTTTGAATGACATTGGGCAAGAAATTCAGATGCCATATTGGGGGGAATTTTAACCCTCCCCAAGGACAGGTAGGTTGGGGGCAGGCAGGAAGGCAAAAATTTAAAACATTCGCAAACCCACCTCCAATGCACCCGCCTCTGGTTTTAATGGAGGCAGGTCAGAGGGCGGGGTGACCATCCCACTCTCAGGAGGAGAGTCGGTCACTGAAATCTTTTAAGGAGGCTGCATGCGTTCTTAATAGCTCATGGAGCCTGGGATTCTCCGGAATCCTGGCAGGGAAAAGGAGGCGAGAAGAGCTGGATCCATGAGGTAATTGCCTTTTATTGCACTGCTTGTGGGCAACAAGGAGTGCTTCCCCCCCCCCAGGCTTAACCAGCTTACCTCCACATGATTGGTGCTATTTATGCAGACTATAGATATACTTACTGTGTAGTCACTGTATAGTTGCATAAGATGGAGACTTGTTTACCTGATGTACTATCAATAAGGTTTACACTGTGTATATATGTGCTGGCACCAGTAGAGGGTGCAACTGGTGGAGATCAGAGTTTCCTGCCCTGGTGGCAGGACCCTGTATAAAAGGGGAGCCACCATGCAGCTGCCTCATTTTGGAGTTTGGAATAAAGGACCATGGTCACTGCAGATTTGAGTACAACACATTGCCTCATGGAGTCATTCATAGGTACAGTACAGACATCATCATTGGACCTCCGCAAACCTCCCGAGCGATGTCGGACTTGCCTGTGATCCCCTGCTTGCCCATCCGACAGTCATCCAGCCCGTCTGTATGGCTGGCTGATGTGCGGAAAACCTGTTGGGGGAAAAAAAAAATGTAAGATGTCCTGTAGTTCATTTCTGCAGGATATCCAAGAAACCCATACTTCCGGGTTTCCAGCCCAAATATCCTCTGACCCCTCCCCTTCTTCCTTGCCCCGAGTGGCAATTGTGTATGTAAAAATATATAACATTGCTATTGTTTCAAAACATGAGTATAATGAAGCTTATCAATTTACAACAATTGTAATTGCACGTGGGGGAATGGTGCAGCTGGCAATTAAGTCAATAATTGCTGCCTGTAACCATTCCATCAGGCTTCAGGGTGAATGAAATGAATAAATGCGGCTTTTAAAAAAAAAAACAAGCAGGTTTCCGGGGAAGCGCGCCAGTCAAGAATTGGGTTAATAAATCAGTCTGTCTTCCCCAAAAACTGCTGAAATATATTGGGAGTGCAGCAGCCAAGAATTAAATAAGTAACTCTGCCCTCCATGTCTTTGATCAGGTTCCCGAGGAAACACGCTACCCAGCCATTAACACATTCAGTAGATCTGCTCAACAGTGCAATGGGTCTTTAGGGGGAGCGTGCACAATGAATTAAATAAATTGCTCTCAATACAATTGGGCTTTGATGGGAGTAAGTGTTACAGATGGATAAACTAAATAAATGCCCACTAAATCCATTCCATACAGCTTTGATTGCAACAGTCCTCAATCACATTATTCATGTAAATTGGTATTAAATAAATTTGGGAACAGCATGAGAACCACAAGAGGGTATACACAATAAATGGTAGGATGCTGAGAAGTGTAGAGGAACAGAGGGACCTTGGAGTGCATGTCCACAGGTTCCTGGAGGTAGCAGGACTGGTAGATAAGGTGGTTAAGAAGGCATATTGAATACCTACCTTTATTAGCTGAGGCACAGATTACAAGAGCAGGGAGCTTATGCTAGAGCTCTATAAAACATTAGGCCACAACTGGGGTACTGCATACAGTACTGGTCACCACATTAAGGAAATATGTGGTTGCACTAGAGGGTACAGATGAGATTTACGAGGATGCTACCTGGACTGGAGAATTTTAGTTATGAGGAAAGAGTGGATAGGCTGGGTTTGTTTTCTTTGGAACCGAGGAGAGATCTAATTGAGGTGTATAAAAATAATGAGGGGCCTCGATAGTGGATAGGAAGGATCTATTCCCCTTAGCAGAGGGTTCAATAATCAGGGGGCATAGATTTAAAGTAAGTGGTAGGAGGTTTAGACAAATATTTTCAGCCAGGGGGGGAGGGGTTCTAGAACTCACTGCCTGAAAGGGTGATTGAGGCAGAAACCCTCCTCGCATTTAAAAAATACTTCCATATACACTTGAAGTGCCGTAACCTGTAAGGCTGTGGACCAAGAGCTGGAAAGTGGGATTAGGCTGGATAGCTCTTGTGGACGGCACAGACACAATGGGCCGAATGGCCTCCTTCTGTGCCGTAAATTTCTATGATCTATGAAATACACTCGCTTTCTGTCGCCTGCACCACGCCACATGTAAATCTGAATAAAACATTGGGGGGGAACATTGCGGTCGGAGGTGTAAGAGAAAAATTTGGCATTAGGGATACCAGCGGGACAAGGGTTAAAATGCTGGTTCCTGCACCGACCCATAAGGAGGTAAAAGGCCTCTTTTTGGCCTTGTACATTCCAGTACCAAGGCTCCAGAAGTTATTAATTCAATATGTAGCAGGACATTAGATTATATTCCGACAGGATACGAATTGAGAACCTAAACAGACATTGATAAGACCTTGCGAAGAGGCTCGAGGCAGACTCACGGGCACCAAGGAGAATCAGCAAATTCTAACCTGCTGAAGTCAACTTAGTAGGGTCTGAGGCTGCCTTTGGGTCTGTCAATCCAAAGTATTATTGATAAGGTAGTCCAATTAGAGATCGAGGGCGGTCACACCAGGGAACGGAGGGATTTCTGAAATATATAAAAGTTGTATGATTGTGTTGTTCGGGGAGCATCTCCACTCACAGGTGGCTGTGATGAGAGGTGTTCATAATTAAAGATCGTTGTACCTTGCCATCCGTCTCTGCTAACTTCGAGAACTGCTACGCGGGTTGGGGCGAGTGTCGACCATCCATATCAGGGGGCCCGCTCGTGGGAGGAGAAGCCTTCCAGTTTCCCCTTACAGAAGCTTCCTTCGGATGAACGCCGCCAAGCCAAAAGTTTTTGCAAAGGTCACGGAGGTGCCTTCCATTGCGGTCGGAGGCCTTCATTTGAGGAGCAGCGTGTGGGGAGGTGACTTTCCTGTACATAGGGAAATGCTGGAGTCACGTGGGCCTGGACCACCAATCACTGGGTAGTATTCTCATTGATAAAAATGGAATCTTCATTTGTGCGAGATCCCGTTACTCTCAACGAGAAAACCCTACTAAAACAAGAACCACAGCATCATTTTTTTTTAAACTCATTTAAAATTAATTGAAATCGAATGTTTTGGAAGAAAAAATATTTTGGGGAATTTTTTAAATGTTTTAATAGGATTAAAAAATAAACTTGCCTTAATGGACAAGGTTTTTAACAATGATGTTTAATTTTTATTTTTTAAAACTCTTACTCTGGCAAAAGTAAACCATGTGCCTGCTTTTACCAGGCGTAAAAGTTTGAACGACATTCGCTGGGCATGAGTTGGGCAAATAGCCCAATCTCTCCCGCGCAAATGTCCTTCTCCCGGGGATGCGGAGGAACTGTCGAGAGAAATCTTGACCGATCGCAAAAGCCAATTTTCGGCACGTGCATCTCGCCCCGAAAACTGACGCTTGCGAGGCCTCGCCGGGTCTGTGCGGACATCGTACGCACCCGGTGAGGATGGAATTTTCGGCACATTTCTTCAGACTTCCCATCAGCCACACAACTGCAGATCCCGTGATTAATGTGTTAAAGTTGTGCAACTGCACGCGCTTCCTGTAACACTTTTTTCCCCTTTCACGGTTTTTACTGTCAGTTACATCTGTTCTGCTATTCTTTGATTTTACTTCTGATTTAAGCCCTCTACAAAGATAGGTGTCACTGTTGCCTACATACTTTTCAAACCCTCCCACGTCTGCCTCCAGTGTCGAGATTCGACTTTGGTTCATGTGCCTGCCTGCTGACCACGAGGCTTCTGCCATCACCATTATCATTCTGCCTCACCTTCTGGTCATAGCTGTCCATGCATTGCAGAATATTTTGAAATTTGCACTTTGATCTTGACCTTTATGCATTTGGAGAGATACATTTAAAAATGTTTTCTTTATAAAATCATCTCGAAACCAAACCTGGAAGCTCCCTTGTTCACAGAAGGCTACTGACAGTGTCTTGTATTTCGTGGAAGAAAACTTGGGGAGGGGGGGGATATTCTAGAAGTATGATGTAATATGTTTAATATCCTGTGGTATTACTCCGGCAGTTGTAATATTTTGTGACCAAAATGGTACTATTTTAAATGAACTCTGCTTTTTAAGATCAGTGCTTAACTACTCACTAGCGGGAAGTTATCTAATTGGGCATATCCTGAAATCATCACAAACACCACCTAGATTTACTTCTGTAATATTCCCCACCTCCTCCCCGGTGCATCTGCCACTGAAACCCTCATTAATGCTGTTGTGTATGGAGAAAGAGTCAGACTGAACACTGAGCTCAAAGTAAAGTGTGACTATAGTCTTTTATTGCAGGTCTCCAGAGTGCACCTCCAACCTGTGAAGCCTCCTTAAATACCTGTGCTCCCAAGAGATTTTGGGATCCCTTGGGACTCCAGGGAATGAGCCCTTTGGTGGCTGTACAGAGTAAATACAAGTTTACATATATAACAACTGCCTTGTCACCTCAAGACTTGACTCTTCCAATGCTCTCCTGACCGGTCCTCCATCCTCCATAAACATCAGCTCATCCAAACATTGACCCATATCCTATCCTGCATCAAATCTCAGTTGCTCTTCACCCCTGTGCTCGCTGACCTACATTAGCTTCCGGTCCTCCAATGCCTCGCATTTAAAATACACATCTGTCTGTTTAAATCCCTCCATGGCCTTGCCCTTTCTCATCTCTAACCTCCAAGCTTACAACCTCCAAGGACTCTGCATTCCACCAACTCTGGCCTCTTGTACATTTCCTCCACCCTTAGCCACACAATTAGCAGCCGTGCCTTCATCCATCTAGGCCCACACTCTGGAATTCCCTCCGTGAATCTCTCTGCCTCGCCATTCCCCTTTTCTTCTTTTTTAAAACCCTCCTTAAAACCCACTTATTTGACCAAGCCTTTGGTCACCACTTCTAGAATCTCCACCGAGTTGATGTTTGTCATTACACCTCTGCAAGATCCTGGGATTTATTTTTCTATGTTAAAGGCACTATATAAATGCACGTTTTAGTAATTCTGGAGGGACATTTCTATGTATTGGCAGCTGCATGTAAATTGCTGACTCCTGCTGTTGAGAAGAGGCCACATCTTCAAGATTAGGAAAAAAACCAGGAAATGATTGCCTTTAATTTTTTTTTAAAGTTCGCCATCTGTGATTTGTTGCTGTTTTTATGAATGGCATTTGAGACATCATTAGTCTCCAACTCCTCCATCTGCAAGTTTGGTCAAATGGTTAGAGATTGACTTTGTTGATTTAGTGAGCAGGTTGTGGTGGTTTAAAAAAAAAAATTCTTCGGCATTACGTGAAACGACGACCTCCAGCTCAGCTCGTGCAGATCCAACAATCTTTTTTACAAGAGGCATAGGAAAAGCTCTACGCTAGTTGTATATAATTGGCCGAACATGGAGAATTCATGACTCGCTCCTCTACCAAAGTGAAAGAGCACCGTCAAAGGCCCGTTGACTTTAATTGGACACACTGCGGCAGCGTCCAGAAGTTGGATGCATGCGATGGAAAATTACCCAAATCCAAAAGCCCACAGGGTCCCGAATAAATAATCGTGGTCCACCCTGCCGCACGCCTTCTGATCCAGTGAATGGAAGGCGCTTGGCAGGGCAGTCCTCTGGCAAAGGTGGATCTGGTCCCAGATCGGATGGATCTTACCGTGGGTGATTTCCACCGAAGATCGCAGAACTTCTGACAATTCAGGGCAAGGATCTTGGATACCCATATCCATTTCTGCCACTAGACAAATGATCACTTTCATTTTCCCAATTTTGAGTTACTGGAGCTTCTCGGAGTACACTTACCTTTTGATCCGGTGCCAGGAAATTAACAATAGTAGGCAGCAATAGCTCGCTCTGTTTTTTTTTACTACTTTTTCCCAGCTGGCTCTGCTGACTTCAGGAGCTCGTCCATAATATTTGATCCAAGAAGCCTCTCTCTTTCATAGACCATATACAACCCTCTGTAATTTGGACTCGACCCAACCTATTTTTCAGATACATCTATAAATGCTGCAACTATTCTTATAGGTAATTAAAAGTGCACTATCAGAATATGGATCTAATCTTGCATCCCACCTACATCCTAGATTAATTGCTGCCTTTGCACAACCTTATGACCTTGAAATAGCTCCGGAAGCCACCCTGTTCCACACAGCATTTAATTAGCTGTCATTTTCACCATATGGAGAATGGTGGGTGTAAGCGCATGTCCAGTTGCCCTGTAATGTTACCATACCTGCCCTAGCACTGCTCTGAGCAACTGATTGAACAAATCGTTTACTCCATGAATGTAAAACCATTTGAATTCTTGAAACAAAGAAAGATTTGTTGAAAAGGGACATATTTGTAGCATAAGTGCCTCAAGACACTGAATCATTCGTAAAGGGTACTTGGTGCCTGAATGTGTTAACTAAATGCACGATTTAGTCCTTCTTGTGTCTTGTCTTTGAATTCTGGTCTCCTTAACTGTGCAAACAGTAAGGGGTCGCCCATTTAAGTCAGAGATGAGGAGGATTTTCTTAGGGTTGTGAATTTTTGGAATTCACAACCACAGTTCTCTGGGGTAGAGTCGTTGAATATATTCAAGATGGAGATAGACAGACTTTTGAACTACAGGAGAGTCCAGGGATATGGGGAACAGGCAGGAAAGTGGAGTTGAGGCCAAAATCAGATCAGCCATGATCTTATTGAATGACCGAGCAGGCTCGAGGGGCGAAATGGCTGACTCCTGTTTCTATTAGTAATAGGGAAAATGGAGATGGCAGAAATTCTGAACAAATATTTTGTATCAGTCTTTACAACAATGGATAGTCAAGAGGCTATAGGGGCGGGGGGGGGGGGGAGGAACTTAACACAATCACTAAAGAGGTAGTACTCAGTAAGATAATGGGACTAAAGGCAGATAAATCCCCTGGCATACATCCTAGGGTCTTAAGAGAAGTAACGGCAGGGATTGTGGATGCATTGGTTATAATTTACCAAAATTCCCTGGATTCTGGAGAGGTCCCAGCAGATTGAAATACTGCAAATGTAACGCCCCTATTTTTTTTTAAAAGGAGGCAGACAAAAAGCAGGAAACTATAGACCAGTTAGCCTAACATCTGTGGTTGGGAAAATGTTGGAGTCCATTATTAAAGTAACAGGACATTTGGAAAAGCAAAATTCAGTCAGGCAAAATCAGCATGGTTTTATGAAGGGGAAGTCATGTTTGACAAAGTTACTGGAATTCTTTGAGGATGTAACAAACAGGGTGGATAAAGGTGAACCAGTGGATGTGGTGTATTTGGACTTCCAGAAGGCATTTGACAAGGTGCCACATAAAAGGTTACTGCAAAAGATAAAAGTTCATGGGGTTGGGGGTAATATATTAGCATGGATAGAGGATTGGCTAACTAACAGAGAGTCGGGATAAATGGTTCATTCTCTGGTTGGCAATCAGTAACTAGTGGGGTGCCACAGGGATCAGTGCTGGGACCCCAACTCTTTACAATTTATATTAACAACTTGGAAGAAGGAACTGAGTGTAACATAGCCAAGTTTGCTGACGATACAAAGATGGGAGGAAAAGCAATGTGTGAGGAGGACACACATAATCTGCAAAAGGACACAGACAGGCTAAGTGAGTGGGCAAAAATTTGGCAGATGGAGTATAATGGAAAGTGTGAGGTCATGTACTTTGGCAGAAAAAAATCAGAACAAGTTATTTAAATGGAGAAAGATTGTAAAGTGCTGCAGTACAGTGGGACCTGGGGGTACTTGTGCATGAAACACAAAAGGATAGTATGCAGGTATAGCAAGTGATCAGGAAGGCCAATAGAATCTTGGCCTTTTATTGCAAAGGGGATGGAGTATAAAAGCAGGGAAGTCTAGCTACAGCTATACAGGGTATTGGTGAGGCAACACCTGGAATACTGCGTACAGTTTTGGTTTCCATATTTACGAAAGGATATACTTGCTTTAGAGGCAGTTCAGAGAAGGTTCATTAGGTTGATTCCGGGGATGAGGGGGTTGACTTATGAGAAAAGGTTGAATAGCTTGGGCCTCTACTCATTGGAGTTCAGAAGAATGAGAGGTGATCTTATCGAAACATATAAGATTATGAAGGAGCTTGATGAGATGGATGCAAAGAGGATGTCTCCACTGAGAGGGGAGACGAGAACTAGGAGGCATAACCTTAGAATAAGGGGCCGCCCATTTAAAACTGATGAGGAGGAAATTCTTCCGAGGGTTGTAAATCTGTGGAATTCGCTGCCTGAGAGAGCTGTGGAAGCTGGGACATTGAATAAATTTAAGACAGAAATAGACAGTTTCTTAAACGATAAGGGGTTATGAGAAGCAGGCAGGGAATGGCGGAGCAGGCTCGAGGGGCCGTATGGCCTACTCCTGCTCCTATTATGTTATGTTCTTATCTCTTATGTTCTTAAATGTAAATTTTTATATCTAAATTAAACTACCTTTTTTTTAAGCCTTATTTTAAGAGAAATTTATACCATTTGGAGGCCCTTTTATTTGCTCTGTATTCTATTTTTCAATTAGAATTATTAGTTCTCCTCCCTTGGCAGTGAAGACCAACTATAGGCTTCAGGTGAAGTAGCATTAGAGGGTAGGGGATAATGGGACCAGAGCACATTGCTGTACGGTCCCCGCCACGTAGCGGGGTGTTGACTCAATTCGTCCGCTGTAAGCGATGAACAGTAAAACCATCAAAGGTTGGCTGAATGAAACATTAGCCCCAGACACTGAGGGTAAAACAGTACAGCAGAGCCCCGCTGTCTGATCCAGGACACTGTCATCTGAGGCCCCCCACACAGGTTTCATTTCAGCGTTGGGCAAAACTGGGCTACCCATGCCATAATGTGAAGCTCTGGTTTCTGCCTGTACCTAATGACCTTCTCGCACACTATTAAACAAAAGCAGCCCCAGGCTGCAGGACTTGCATCCATCATACTGAGGATCTTTGAATGAACATAAGAAATAGGAGCAGGAGTAGGCCATTCATGGCTGATCTTCTACCTTCACTCCACTTGTTTGCACTATCTCCATATCCCTTGATTCTATTAATAGCCAAAAATCTATCGATCTCTGTTTGAATGTACTCCACGACTGAGTCTCCACAGTCCTTTGGGGTAGAGAATTCCAAAGATTCACCACCCACTGAGTGAAGAAATTTCTCCTCCTCAGTCCTAAATGACCGACCCATTATTCTGAGACTGTGACCCCTGATTCTAGACTCCCCAGCCAGGTGAAACATCCTCCTTGCATCTACCTTGTCAAGCCCTGTAAGAATTTTGTATGTTTCAATGAGATCACCTCTTACTCTTCTAAACTCTAGAGAATATAGGTCTAGTCTACTCAATCTTTCCTCATAGGATAATCCTCCCATCCCAGGAATCAGTCTGGTGAACCTTCATTGCACTCCATCTATGGCAAGTACATCCTTCCTTGGGCAAGGGACCAACACTTTTCACAATACTCTGTTGTGGTCTCGCCAGGGCCCTACACAATTGCAGTAAGATGTCTTTACTCTTGTACTCAAATCCTCTTGTAATAAAGGCCAACATGCTATTTGTTTTCTTAATTGCTTGCTGTATCTGCATGTTAACTTTCAATGATTCGTGTACCAGGACACCCAGGTCCCTCTGAACACCAACATTTCCCAATCGTCACAATTTGAAAAAATACTCTGCTTTCCTATTTTTCCTGCTTTTCTATTTTTCCGATCAAATTGGATAACTTCACACTTCTCCCCATTATATTCAATTTGCCATGTTCTTGACCGCTCAGTTAACCTGTTTATATCCCCTCTTTGCATCTTACTCGCAACTTGCATTCCCACTTAGCTTTGTACCATCAGCAAACTTGGATATATTACATTTGGTCATCCCAATCATTGCTATAGATTGTGAATAGCTGGGGCCCAAGCACCAATCCTTGCAGGAACCTCTATCAATGTAACTTTAGAAAATGTAAAAGGGTTGCTTTGCTGCGATTATAAGGAAAAGCAAGAAGTTTGTTACTAAATCGATATGTACAGGAGATTAAACTGCCTGAAATAGCCAGTGTGATAAGTTTTAAATGGTGCTGATATAGATGATAAGTTGAGAATGGTGTAAGTGGTGGGGACTATAGCTCAGTTCCCATTTTAAATTTAGTTTTGGTTTTTATGTACCACTTTCATTTTATATTTTATAGTTAAATAGTAAAACTAATTTGGAAAGCAGAGTAAAAAGCTGGGTGCAGCAGAGGTTTCTCTGCAGAACAGGCTGAGAAGCTGCAAGACCAGAAACTGAGGCTACAGCACCACCATCACGACATAGAAACATAGAAAAGTAGATGCAGGAGTAGGCCATTCGGCCCTTCGAGCCTGCACCGCCATTCAATAAGATCTTGGCTGATCATTCGTTCAGTACCCCTTTCCTGCTTTTTCTCCATACCCCTTGATCCCCTTAACCATAAGAGCCATATCTAACTCCCTCATGAATATATCCAGTGAACTGGCATCAACAACTCTCTGCGGTAGGGAATTCCACAGGTTTACAACTCTGAGTGAAGAAGTTTCTCCTTATCTCAGTCCTAAATGGCCTACCCCTTATCCTAAGACTATGTCCCCTGGTTCTGGACTTCCTCAACATCGGGAACATTCTTCTCACATCTAACCTGTCCAGTCCCGTCAGAATCTTATATGTTTCTATGAGATCCCATCTAATCCTTCGAAACTCATGAATAAAGGCCCAGTTGATCCAGTTTCTCCTCATATGACAGCCCAGCCATCCCTGGAATCAGCCTGGTGAACCTTCACTGCACTCCCTCAATACCAAGAACGTCCTTCCTCAGATTAGGAGACCAAAACTGAACACAATATTCCAGGTGAGGCCTCACCAAGGCCCTGTACAACTGCAGTAAGACATCCCCGCTTCTATATTCAAATCCCCTCGCTATGAAGGTCAACATACCATTTGCCGCCTTTACCGCCTGCTGTACCTGCGTGCCCACTTTGTGACTGATGAACCATGACACCCAGGTCTCGTTGCACCTCCCCTTTTCCTAGTCTGCCGCCATTCAGATAATATTCTGCCTTTGTGTTTTTGCCCCCAAAATGGATAACCTCACATTTATCCACATTATACTGCATCTGCCATGCATTTGCCCACTCACCTAACCAATCCAAGTCACCCTGCAGCCTCTTAGCGTCCTCCTCACAGCTCACACCGTCACCCAGTTTAGTGTCATCTGCAAACTTGGAGATATTACACTCAATTCCTTCATCTAAATCGTTAATGTATATTGTAAAGAGCTGGGGTCCCAGCACTGAGCCCTGCGGCACTCCACTAGTCACTGCCTGCCATTTTGAAAAGGACCCGTTTATCCCGACTCTCTGCTTCCTGTCTGTCAACCAGTTCTCTATCCACGTCAGTATATTACACCCAATATCATGTGCTTTGATTTTGCACACCGATCTCTTGTGCGGGACCTTGTCAAAAGCCTTCTGGAAGTCCAAATACACCACATCCACTGGTTCTCCCTTGTCCACTCTGCTAGTTACATCCTCAAAAAATTCCAGAAGGTTCGTTAAGCATGATTTCCCTTTCATAAATCCATGCTGACTTGGCCCGATCCTGTCACTGCTTTCCAAATGCGCTGCTATTTCGTCCTTCATGATCGATTCCAACATTTTCCCCACTACTGATGTCAAGCTAACCGGTCTATAATTACCCGTTTTCTCTCTCCCTCCTTTTTTAAAAAGTGGTGTTACATTAGCTACCCTCCAGTCCATTTGAACTGATTCAGAGTCGATAGACTATTGGAAAATGATCACCAATGCATCCACTATTTCTAGGGCCACTTCCTTGAGCACTCTGGGATGCAGATTATCACGCCCCGGGGATTTATCGGCCTTCAATCCCATCAATTTCCCTAACACAATTTCCCGCCTAATAAGGATATCCTTCAGTTCCTCCTTCTCACTGGACCCTTGGTCCCCTCGTACCTTCGGAAGGTTATTTGTATCTTCCTTCGTGAAGACAGAACTGAAGTATTGGTTCAATTGGTCTGCCATTTCTTTGTTCCCCATTATAATTTCACCTGAATCTGACTGCAAGGGACCTTCATTTGTCTTTACTAATCTTTTTCTCTTCACATATTTATAGAAGCTTTTGCAGTCAGTTTTTATATTCCCTGCAAGCTTCCTCTCGTACTCTATTTTCCCCCTATTAATTAAACCCTTAGTCTTCCTCTGTTGAATTCTAAATTTCTCCCAGTCCTCAGGTTTGTTGCTTTTTCTAGCCAATTTATATGCCTCTTCCTTGGCTTTAACACTATCCTTAATTTCCTTTGTTAGCCATGGTTGAACCACCTTCCAGTTTTATTTTTACTCCAGACAGGGATGTACATTTGCTGAAGTTCATCCATGTGATCTTTAAATGTTTGCCATTGCTTATCCACCGTCAACCCTTTTAGTATCGTTTGCCAGTCTATTCTAGCCAATTCACGCCTCATACCGTCGAAGTTACCTTTCCTTAAGTTCAGGACCCTAACTTCCGAGGGTGTCATTACAATGTGACACATTTACATAGGCAGCGACATAAGAAATTATAATGGTTGATAAAAATGTGGCAACAGGAAGTAAGATTTTGCAGACAGGAATTGCATGAAGACACAACATTTTTGATAGATTGTGGATTCTGAACGTGGTCCAGTGTAGCCCCATTCAGCTTCACCTGCCTCCCACCAGATCAGCGAGCGTGATGTGTAACAGTGAGTACCAGTCACTGTTGCTGGCGGCCTGGGAAATGTCATCAGCCTGCAAGTGGGTGAGAATTTACTGTGAGTCTGCTCGTCAATGACACAGCTTTTTCACATATTTTAAAATGTATTTTATTTGGTAGAGTTGATGGAAGAATTGCAATATTAATGCTGCTTATTAATAAAACAATCAAAACATACCATTTTGTTTCCTTTAAGAAAATGTTTAAAATTTAAAATGTCAGTTGAGGACAAACTTCTAGAATCCATAATTTGAGATAAAATTACTAAGCATTTCAAAATATATGGGATCATCAAGTACAGCCAGCACAGATTTGTTAAAGGAAAAACCTGTTTGACAAGTTTTAAAGGGTTTGTTTTATTGAAGCGAGTCATTGGAGATGTAAAAGGAATGCAGTAAATCATACAACAGAATCATAGAATGGTTACAGCACAGAAGGAGGCCATTTGGCCCATTGAGTCCGTGCCTGCTCTCTGCAAGAGCAAGGGACTGGACAGGTTAGATGCAGGAAGAATGTTCCCAATGTTGGGGAAGTCCAGAACCAGGGGTCACAGTCTAAGGATAAGGGCTAAGCCATTGAGGACTGAGATGAGAAGAAACTTCTTCACTCAGAGTTGTTAACCTGTGGAATTCCCTACTGCAGAGAGTTGTTAATGTCAGCTCATTGGCTATATTCAAGAGGGAGTTAGATATGGCCCTTATGGCTAAAGGGATCAAGGGGTATGGAGAGAAAGCAGGAAAGGGGTACTGAGGTGAATGATCAGCCATGATCTTATTGAATGGTGGTGCAGGTTCGAAGGGCCGAATGGCCTACTCCTGCACCTATTTTCTATGTTTCAGCAAGCCCCACTCCCCGACCCTTTCCCTGTAGTCCTGCAAATTTTTTTCTTTCAGGTACTTATCCAATTCCCTTTTTAGAAAGCCACGATTGAGTCTGCCCCCACCACCTTTTTCAGGAAGTTAATTCCAGAGCCTAACCACTCGCTGCTTAAAAAATGTTTTTCCTCATGTCGCCTTTGGTTCTTCTGCCAATCGCCTTAAATCTGTGTCCCCTGGTTCTTGACCTTCCTGCCAATGGGAACAGTTTCTCTCTCTCTCTACTCTCTCTAGACCCCTCATGATTTTGAACACCTCTATCAAATCTCCCCTCAACCTTTTCTGCACTAAGGAGAAGAAGCCCAGCTTCTCCAGTCTATCCACGTAACTGAAGTCCCTCATCCCTGGAATCATTGTACATTTTTTCTGTATCCTGTCTAAGGCCTTCACATTCTTCCTAAAGTGCGGTGTTCCAGAATTGGAAACAATACTCCAGTTGAGGGCAAACCAGTTTTATAATGGTTCTTCATAACTTCCTTGCTTTTGTACTCTATGAACCCCAGGACCCATTTGCTTTTTTAATCACTTCCTCAACCTGCGCTGCCACCTTGATATCTCTGTTCCTGCACCCTCTTTAGAATTGTACCCATTAGTTTATATTGCTCTTCCTACCAAAATGTATCACTTTGCACTTTTCTGCATTAAATTTCATCTGCCACATGTCCGCCCATTCCACCAGCCTGTCTGTCTTCTTGAAGTCTATCACTATCTTCCTCACTGTTCACTATACTTCCAAGTTTTGTGTCATCTGCAAATTTTGAAATTGTACCCTGTACACCCAAATCTAAGTCATTAATATATATCAATAAAAGCAGTGGTCCTAGTACCAACCCTTGGGGAACACCACTGTACGCCTTCCAGTTTGATAAACAACCGTTCACCACTACCCTGTTTCCTGTCACCTAGCCATTTCATATCCATGCTGCCACTGTCCCTTATATTCCGTCGACTTCAACTTTGCTGTCAAGCCTATTATGTGGAACTTTATCAAATGCCTTTTGCAAGTCCATGTACACCACATCAACCACATTGCGCTCATCAAAAAACTAAATCAAGTTAGTTAAACACTATTTGCCTTCAACAAATCAGTGCTGGCTTCCCTTAATTAATCCATACTTGTCCAAGTGACTTAATTTTGTTCTGGATTATCGTTTCCAAAAGCTTCCCCACCACCAAGGTTAAGTTAACTGCTGGGATTATCCTTGCACCCATTTTTGAACTAGGGTGTAACATTTGCAGTTCTCCAGTCCTCTGACACCAGCCCTGTATTCAAGGAGGATTGGAAGATTATGGCCAGTATCTCTGCCATTTCCACCTTTACTTCCGTCAGCGTCCTAGGATGCACCCCATTCGGTCTGGGTGACGCATCTACTTTAAGTACAGCCAGCCTTTCTAGTACCTCCTCCTCATCAATTTATTATCCCATCCAATATCTCAACTACCTCCTCTTTCACTGACTTTGGCAGTATCTTCTTCCTTGGTAAAGGCAGATGCAAAAATACTTATTTAGTACCTCTGCTTCCGTGTGTAGGTCTCCATTTTGGTCCCTAATTGGCTCCACCCCTTCTCTTACTACCCATTGACTATTTATATGCCTCTAGAAGACTTTTTGGGATTTTCTTTTATGTTAGCTGCCAATCTATTATTATAATCTCTCTACCCCTCTTATTTCCTTTTTCACTTCCCGTCTGAACTTTTTATATTCAGCCTGGTTCTCACTGGTATTCTCAACCTGAGAATATGCTTCATCTTGCTCTCTATCTCTTTCGTTATCTAGGGAGCTCTGGCTTTGGTTGCCCTACCTTTCGCCCTCGTGGGAAAGTACCTCAACTGTACCTGAACCATCTCCCCTTTAATGGCAGCTCATTGTTTGATTACAGTTTTGTCTGCCAATCTTTGATTCCAATTTACCAGATCTGTTCTCAACCCACTGAAATTGACTTTCCTCCAATTATGTATTTTTACTCTAGAATGCTCTGTCTTTTTCCACAGCTGGTCTAATCCTTATGATACACACGTTAAATAAATCCATGCATAGGCATCTTCCACCCCCTCAATTGGAGTTCAGGACCTGGAACATCGGGTCCTTCATTGAAACATCTGTGAACTTATGTGGCAGCAAGTCATCCTCGTTTGAGGGACCGCCTATGATGATGACTGTGATCACTGTTCCCTAAGTGTTCCCCTACTGACACTTGCTCTACTTGACCCAGCTCATTCTCCAACACTAGATCCAGCAACGCCTCCTTCCTCAAAATGTAGTGTATATTAATTTTCAGGAGGCTTTCAATAAGATGAATCTCACAGGCTTGTTTCATAAACTTAAGTATAAGAAAAGAGTGACTAATCAGAATGACGAAGTGTGCTAATGTAATACAGCTGTTGATTTGTATATATTGTAGTAATAAATTTTAGCTTTTGTTAAATAGGGAAATGTGGTTCTTAAATTGTAATTCCAATTATATAACAAAGTTTCAAATAAGATAATACGTAATTATATTGATCTCATTAGCCCATTAGAATGGAAATCGACTTACTAACTGAAGTTGTTGATACGGTATAGGTCTGAGCAGAGAAAACTGTTTCCTGAGAGCGCAGTTAAAAACGCTAATGACATTTTGGGTTTTATAAATAGCAAGATCAAGTAAAGAAGTCCTGATAAAATGAGTTATACCATAATTGAAGTGTGTCCAGTTTTGATGTTCCATTATAGAGAGGACTTTAAAACCATAAGAGTGCGCGCAGCAGAGATTTATCAGGATGATGCAAGGGATGGAAATTTGAATTATATTTAAATTCCTTCATGGCCTCACCACCTCCCTAACTCTCAAACCTCCAGCCTTACAACCTCACCAACCCTCCATTCCTCTAACTCTGGCCTCTTGTGTGTCATGTTCTCCCACCTCTGCCCCACCAGTGGCAGCCATGTTTTCAGCCACCTGGACCCACCTAAGCTTTTGGTTACCCCATCTAATGTCTCCTTTGAATTGACGGCCATTTTATTTTAAACATGCCTCTGAAGCACTTTGGGAATCCATTAAAGATGCTGTCTTATCAGTTTAATATCCCCTATGGGGACATGATATTGAATAGATTTTTGGACAGGGAGCTGGATCAGGGGCATGCCCCGTCCACTCCATGCACCGACCTGGTATTGCAATATTTCCAGGAACGGTGCAACTTCGCCTCTCGGCCTTTTGGCCTAAGATCAAACACATTGGCGCAAAGTGATCTTTGGCGTTAGAGTTGATCTGGAACGAAATTGGATAAAAAAATCAAAAAAATCCATTAAAGACGCTGTATAAATGCAAGTTTAGTTCAGAAGAGAGATTTAAGACAGTGGTGCTAGCTGAAATCATGAAGGGCTTTGCTATGGAATGGTTGTGGGAGGGACCATTGCATCTTTTAAGGGCAAATTGTCTAAATATTTGAAGCAGCACAAGATGCAGGGCTATGGGGAGAGTGTGTGAGCAGGATTAGTTTGAGTTTGAAAAAGAAAGACTTGCATTTATACAGCGCCTTTCACGACCACTGGACGTCCCAATGCGCTTTACAGCCAATGAAGTATTTTTGAAGTGCAGTCACTGTTGTAATGTAGGAAAAGCAGCAGCCAATTTGCACATAGCAAGGTCCCACAAACAGCAATGTGATAATGACAAAATAATCTGTTTTTCATTGATGCTGATTGAGGGATAAATATTGGTCAGGACACCGGGTATAACTTCCCTTCTCTTCAAAATAGTACCATGGGATCTTTTACGTCCACCTGAGAGGGCAGACTTGGTTTAACGCCTCATCCGAAAGACGGAACCTCTGACAGTGCAGCGCTCCCGTTTTGCTCCAGCAAAGAGCTGCCATTTTCACAATGGCCTCCTTCTGTGCTGTATTCTTTATAGTTCTATGGTGGTAATAGCCCAGAATTTACTGGGAAAATAAAGGCACATTTTATTTTGTACATGCAGTTATTTTGCAAATAACCCAGCAATTTGTGTCGAGGCAGAGATACCAGGTCGTTACAAATCCCCACAATTAGTTGGAAGATTCAAGCCGTTAGCCTTGCCAAAGCGGGAGCTCGCCATCAACCTCATAGAGGCCAAAGGACGCCCTAAGTGGAGGAAGAGCATCGGGGAGGGCGCTGAGCACTTCGAGTCTCGTGGCCAAGAGCATGCAGAAAACAAGCGCAGGCAGTGAAAGGAGTGTGTGGCAAACCAGACTCCCCACCCACCCTTTCCTTCAACCACTGTCTGTCCCACCTGTGACAGAGACTGTAATTCCCGTATTGGACTGTACAGTCACCTAAGAACTCTCTTTGAGTGGAAGCAAGTCTTCCTCGATTTCGAGGGAGTGCTTATGATGATGATGAGAGCTTCAAGAAATTGCTGCATTTACTGGTTTTAACAGTGCAAAGTCTACAACTGGACCCGTTACTGGAGAGCCCAAACCAGCAAATGCTGCAAACGCTCAGCCACCTGAAACGTTAACCCTGTTTTTCTCTCTCCGCAGCTGTATTTTCTGTTTATTTCACATTTCCAGCATCCTGCAATATTTTGCTTTTGTCGGAAAAAAAATTGCATATTAAGTCGATTGTATAGTTGGTTTTAGTGCTGGTTTGGTTAAAGCACCACAGTCTTTCCCATGTGGTTAATAGTTGGGGCTGGGCCAGGCCAGGTGAGTGACAGCACCTGTAACCGACCTGAAATTTGCATGGTCCGGGTTTGTGTCAAGGATCCCGATCCCTTCATTGGTCAAACTCCTTCAAGGTTTCCCGCCCACAAATAGCGAGAAGCCGGCCGGAAAGCGAGCCGCTTATACATCAACCAGCTATTGTAGGTGAGTGATGTTAGACAGCACCAAGCACTCGCTTAAAGCAGGCTTCTGGAAACGGCATCAGAGCAAAAGGTAAGGTGGAGCGTTCCTTATCCTTTAGGTAAGATGTGTAAAGGTTTGGTTAGTCTTAAATGATTGATTGGACAACTTCATGGGCGATTTGATAAACTTGTCAGTGTGTGACCATGCAGTACATCTTTCATAGTTTCACCCGATTCAGAGGTACATCCGAGTTTATAATGTCAGCGCATAAATGGTAGAGCTGGGGAATTGTTCATCAATTTTAACCCAATAATTGAGACTATATAACTTCACTTGCGCTTAGCGCTATGTATTGGACTCTCGTGTTGGACTGTTCAGCCATCAGAGAACTCACTTTGGGAGTGGAAGCAAGTCTTCCTCGATTCCGAGGGACTGCCTATTATGATGATGATGATGTATTATGCACTTGGACATTACAACCGAACTTGATACAACTTGTCTACCTTCCTGAGGGGAGGGGAGGACCACAAACTCAGTGGTGCCCCCTCACCTTCCAGCTTTATTGCTCGTCATCCACAGTGCCAGGCTGTCTGAGCCCAGCTAATGTCATAACGTTGCATTTCGCTTTAACATTATAATAGTGAGTAAGAAAAAGTTTGTCTGATGAGTAATCCTTCACTGATCATAAGTCCCAAACCAGACGGTCTGCACCTGGGCAGGACCGGAACCAATGTCCTCGGGGAAGTGTTTGCGAGTGCTGTTGTGGAGGAGTTAAACTAACATGGCAGGGGGATGGGAACCTATGCAGGGAGACAGAGGGAAATAAAATGGAGGCAGAAGCAAAAGATAGAAAGGAGAATAGTAAAAGTGGAGGGCAGAGAAACCCAAGGCAAAAAATAAAAAGGGCCACATTACAGCAAAATTCGAAAGGGGCAAAGTGTGTTTAAAAAGACAAGCCTGAAGGCACTGTGCCTCAATGCGAGGAGTATTCAGAATAAGGTGGACGAATGAACTGCGCAGACAGCAGTAATTGGCATCATGGAGACATGGCTCCAGGGTGACCAAGGCTGGGAACTCCACATCCAGGAGTATTCAACATTTGGGAAGGATAGGCAGAGAGGAAAAGGAGGCGGTGTGGCGTTGCTGGTTAAAGAGGAAATTAATGCAATAGTAAGGAGGGACATTAGCTTGGATGATGTGGAATCGGTATGGGTGGAGCTGCGGAATACCAAAGGGCAGGAAACGTTAGTGGGAGTTGTGTACAGACCACCAAACAGTAGTAGTGAGGTTGGGGACAGCATCAAACAAGAAATAAGGGATGTGTGCAATAAAGGTACAGCAGTTATCATGGGTGACTTTAATCTACATATTGATTGGGCTAACCAAACTGGTAGCAATGCGGTGGAGGAGGATTTCCTGGAGTGTATTAGGGATGGTTTTCTCGACTAATATGTCGAGGAACCAACTAGAGAGCTGGCCATCCTAGACTGGGTGATGTGTAATGAGAAGGGACTAATTAGCAATCTTGTTGTGCGAGGCCCCTTGGGGAAGAGTGACCATAATATGGTAGAATTCTTTATTAAGATGGAGAGTGACAGTTAATTCGGAAACTAGGGTCCTGAACTTAAGGAAAGGTAACTTCGACAGTATGAGATGTGAATTGGCTAGAATACACTAGCAAAGGATACTTAAAGGGTTGATGGTGGATAAGCAATGGCAAACATTTTAAAGATCACATGGATGAACTTCAGCGATTGTACAACCTTGTCTGGAGTAAAAAATAAAACTGGGAAGGTGGCGCAACCTTGGTTAACAAGGGAAATTAAGGATAGTGTTAAAACCAAGGAAGAGGCATATAAATTGGCTAGAAAAAGTAACAAACCTGAGGACTGGGAGAAATTTAGAATTTGACGGAGGAGGACTAAGGGTTTAATTAAGAGAGGGAAAATAGGGTACGAAAGGAAGCTTGCAGGGAACATAAAATCTGACTGCAAAAGCTTCTATAAATGTGAAAAGAAAAAGATTAGTGAAGACAAATGTAGGTCCCTTGCAGCCGGATTCTGGTGAATTTATAATGGGGAACAAAGAAATGGCAGACCAATTGAACAAATACTTTGGTTCTGTCTTCACAAAGGAAGACACAAATATCCTTCTGAATGTACGAGGGGACAGTGGGTCTAGTGAGAAGGAGGAACTGAAGGATATTCTTATTAGGCGGGAAATTGTGTTAGGGAAATTGATGGGATTGAAGGCTGATAAATCCCTGGGGCCTAATATGGACAGCCTGAATCACTTAGCTGGTCAATAATCAGTTCATAATGTTGCCGAAGATGCTGGCAAAATGTCTCTATAACTGGGTCACAGAGCTTCCAGAGGCACCAGTGTTAGTTTCTGAAGTTGAGACACCAGAGCTACTACCAGCAATAGCTTTTTTTCTGAATACCCAGCTCCACTAAGGTTTTACCTTACAGAAAACTTGTAGGCGGTTACCAAGTTTTAGAAGAGCAGGCTTGAAGAAGTTTTAAACTGGCAACTTGCAAAATAGTTTAGTTGGTATAATTAGACAGGAGCATCTCTTTCTCATGTACTTGGGAGATTCCACACAATCCTCCACTGTATCCAAGATTGGAAATCAGTGGAAACCAGAGAGAAAGTATAAACAGGAGTTTACATCATTCTTCTGGGGGTTTCTGCCAATCTTCCTCTGAAGTTACAGCGAGAGATGGAGAGAATCCCACGGAAATTTTACACCCAGGTTCTAATGAAGAATGGATGTTACAAATTGTAATGTGCGTCTCGGTAAATATTTGCTGGTGGTCTAGTAGTTAGGGTTCACTGCTTTTACCATCACAACTCGAGTCGGATTGCTGGTCAGGGAATCATTACATTTCCAATTGTGTCCCTACGCAGACTGAATGGGCTGGGTGGAGTTGACAGTGCAAGTTGTTGAAATCTGCAGAAGGTTCAATCCTGATGTCTTTCCTTGCCTGTTTCTTAAAACACAAAACTGCAACAGACAGAAAGTGTGCAGTCTCCTTGTCATCAACTGCAGTTCGAAATACAATCAGCCTTACTTTGCTCTGGCAGCAGTAGAGACCCATTTCTTTATGGAAGTCTTGAGCTGGCAGAAATCGCCAGCTGTGCTTCTGCCCCAGTCCCAGCTGGAGAATAGGTGGGAATGTATACATGGCAGCGCTGTGCCTACCGACCAGTGTTCGCTTTAAATCACCGCTGCAATTCAAAAACACCTTTTGATTTAGTAATGTGTAGCATTTTGCAGGCTGTAATTGAATTTACGTCACTGTGTATGAAACAGAAGGGTTTGTTTGACCCAAGTTTCTTTACTTAGCAGATTGCCAAGTACGGCCTGCAATTATGTTATGTGCATAGTTGAGAATACTTTCAGATGGCATGTTGCCCAGCTGTGCTGATTAATAACCTACAATTCAACTTCTTTTATTTCATCCAACAGTGCCCTACATGCCATCTTAAATTGGTACTGAAAAACTGCCAGGACCTTCTGAGTGGAGGCCAGCAAAAGCCACCTCCCACTCCCATTAATGTAAAAGTTTCTGTATGAATATCCCTTTCATGAAACAGTAGGTGGATTTTGGATATTCCTGTTATGCTAGTTAGTTCATCATGTTTGACAGATGAATGTTGGTTTAGTGCCAACCTAGATTCGGTATTTATTGGTAAAGTCAAGAATTCGGTAAAACAACTGGCCTCAAAATCTGTACAGTAAACTTAAACAACATCATCTTGGAATCCACGCTGATCAATGAAGCCAATATTAATTAGCTTTGCAATTGCGTCAAAACATTTAATATAATTTTAAAACATTCGGCAATTAATCTGGCACTAACTTGTATAAAACATCGAGATCAGGGTGTTACTACAAAAGTAGAAGTGTTGTGTGTGTTACTTGAATTTTCAAAATCAAGCATGAGATGTTTACCTTCACAAGGTTTGTTAAATTGTGCATAGATTCATTCCACACCTTAACTACACTTAATGACACCCAAGGAGAGAAAGTAGTTTTTCCATTCAATTCATCATTGCAGCAAAAGCCTAAGGTGATTCATCAATATCAAATTTGAATGCATTTACATGATGATCACAAGTTATGTAGCTAGGCGACTAGCGCAACAGGTTGACAGCATTTAAATAAATGGCCAAAATACCCACTCCATTAATGGTGTTGAAATAGCTGATGAAATTGCAAGATACCTTAGAGTTTTAATGGGCTCAACACCCAACCTGTCCAACCATAGCAGAGCAACACCTTCACCAAAACCAACACAATGCTGAACTACATAGTCGATACCGTAAAATTCTACAAGTCAAGAAGAGTCATAATCAAATTGCTCTGGTCAGGCCACACATTAAGTACTGTGCCCAGTTCTGGTCGACCCACGCTGAACCAGCTGACAGTTTGGGCTTTGCGGGGGACTACAGAAGGCCGCAATTTTTAAAATGGAGGCCCACCAAAAATTGAAAGCATGCCAAGATGATTTGTAGATGAGCCTTGGGCACCAAGGGTCAGCCACAGCGGCCCCCCCATCCCCTCAGATTTTCAATTACTGGTCACCTATTTTTCAGGCGAGAAACAGGAGGCTAGCATTTGAAATGCATCTGGTGTTGGATACATAGAATGATTCGATTGAGTTTATTTTTGGCAGAGATGGAAAAGGAAAACGATCAATAACTCAATGAAATGATCCAGTCAGTGTGATGCTACAGAAACAGGCTATTTTAACAATTTATTAGAAAGGCTATATTTGCGTGCATTTTGGCTACCTTGCCTTCAAAAGGATATTGATGGATTGGAGAAATCTTTCTGAAGAACATGAATCATCTGGGATGAATCTTAAAGAATTTAATTTCTCATTGGAAAAAGATTGAAAAGTCACATGGTCCAGGTTTTTTAAATTCTAAAAGACCGAAATAATGTAGATATAAGCAGGTTAGTTCATGCAGATTAAAAGGATGCAAATATGATGGAGAGGAATTCTGTCACAAATCAACTGATGAAGTCCAATTTATTTAGCATCTATTTATGAGATGTGGTTATTCACTTCAAATTTGGTGACTGCATGGTTGGAAAGAATACTTCCTTTGCTTGTGTCTGTGAACTTGTTTTCCATATAATGAAGAGAATACAAATTACTGTCTGGTATGCGTCGTGCCACTTTAAACTATTCCCAAGCAAATACATTTTCATTGCAAAGCAACCACTTAATGCACACTGCTTGCTGTGTCCTGAAAGCAATCAATTGAAACTAATGGGTCCAATGTCTGGGTGAGTTTGAGTGCCCTCAGATGGCTAACATGGAGCTTACATGGTTGTGTTGCTGGAGGAATACTGCAGCCCTGAAGAAATTTTTAGTATCTTATGCTCAGGGCTCCCATCTTGTGAAACCATTTTTCCTGTAAACAGCTACATTTTCCCCACAGATTCTTTAAAATTTTCTTTAGTTTTCCCCACACTCTGAAGAGCCATACAATTGACCACTTTAATAGCGGCAGGATAAATGAGAGCTGAAATCACTTGTTGAAAATGAAAAACTGAAGGTCCCTTGTATATCCACTGCATACCAGTTTGAGACCAACTTGCAGGTGCAATACAACGATAAAGGATCTGATCACATCACATACAGTCAATGATGGTTTATAAAATCCAAGGCCCAATACAAACTGTCCACATCACAATAAAACAGAGTTTTGAAATTAGTAGCTTGTTCATCCTACTTCTATCACAATTTATCATGGGACATAAATTGATCCCTACTCTTAAGCACAGACCTTAAACTATAAACAGAAAGCAAATGGAAAGCATTTAGCACTCAAAAGCTTGAATCTAACATTTTTGGAAAAGCATCAGCTTCAATTATCAGCAAAAGGCAAGTAGTGCAAGTTAGAACAGGTCCTGCACTACTGTCAAGTGACAATGGGTGGTGTCATTGGCAATTTGAGGCATACTAAAGTCAGTTCATATCTACTTTCACAATACATATCGTGACAGTTTCAAGGTCAGTTCTCAGACCTTTGTAAGCTATTGAACAAGACAGGAACCTGGCAAACAAAGCCCAATTATAAAATGATATCAAATTGATAAAGATATGCTAGCTATTATTCCCACCTGCCTTTTGACATTTACCGGTAGAGTGATGCTTTATAATACTGGAAGTCCTAGGTGGAGTTTCCAGGAAAACTACTGAAATTGTGTTTTTCATGCTTACCACAAGGGGGTCTTGTCCATTTGAAATTTAAAAATAAAAATGCCAAAAAGTAACTTGTGTTTAAATATTTCAACCAAATGGAGTTAAATATCAATAATAAAAATATGAGTAAGTTAGATTGGATTTTTTTTCAAATTTGCACTATTTCAAAAAAGACTTGCATTTATATAACACCTTTCACAAACTCAGGATGTACCAAAAGCACTTCACAGCCAATTAGGTACTTTAAAAAAAAAAAGTGTAGTCACTGATGTAATGTAGGAAACACAGCAGCCAATTTGCACATAAGGTCCCACAGACAGCAATATATGATAATAACCAAGTCATTTTTATTTGAGTGATGTTGACAGGACACTGGAGAAAACTTCCCTGCTCTTCAAAATAATGCCATGGGATCTTTTACATCCACCCGAGGAGGCAGATGGGGCCTTGGTTAAACGTCTCATCTGAATGACGGCATCTCTGCCAGTGCAGCACTCCCTCAGCACTGTACTGGAATGTCGGCCTAGATTTGTGTGCTCAAGACTCTGGAGCGGGACTTGAACCCACAACCTTGTGGCTCAGAGGCGAGTGTGCTACCCACTGAGCCATGGCTTTCAGTTCAAAGGCTTTCCTTTTTTAAAAAAAATCTTCAGTCGATCGTGTGTGAAACCATTTTTCAAATCCCATTAGTCCCCCTCTGTATGGGTATTAATGGCCAAGTAGCACAAAAAACACTTTAAAAAAAATATATGTATATACGTAGAGAGGTGAAGATTCGAGATAGATTAAAAGGAAGGGAACTATAAACATCCTTCCAGCAGAATGGAGGGGTTGGTTCCCCCACTTTCGTTTCAGGACATATACATGATTGGAAATGTATGCGAATCCATCCTCATTAGCCTGATGAAAATCAGTGGGTATCTGTATTTCCTAGGAGCCATTGGCAGCTGGCAGAGAAGCCAGGCTGATCTCTTTTAGCTTAGGTTGGTTACTGGAGGAGCATGATGGGAAATACTATACATATAGTAAGACAGAGCTGCAGGAAAGCAGGCAGAATTGCAATGCAATAAATGAATGCAAAACATTGACATTGCTCTCCAGAGGCACTGCCTGACCTCCTGAGATTTGCAGCATTTTCTGTTTGTCTTTCTCCTAGTCCAGTCAGTCTGAAGCCAGCGCAGATACAAGCTCCATAGTAGTGTTTGCCATGGAAAAAGTGAACAATTCCATTTCAAGGATCAATTATATGTCGAGGTTTAGCCCAGGAGAAACTAATGAGACATTTTGAGGAGTGTAATACAATTCGTATGTACTGCAAGTATATGGTTGATCTGCATAGCGTCCATTTACTTGTTTAATGCTAAATAAGATTGTCTGGTGATTCATTGAATTTGAGGAGGTCTAGTAAGATAAAGGCATACTCTGATTCATAGTGACACAAGGTGTGCTTACAGAAGTGAACTGTGATGCTGAATGCAAGGAGAATATTTAAAACCCAAAAACATAAATGGTATGTAGATGAGGAAATGGAGGAAGACAAAGATAGATCATGGAGTGCCTCCAGAGTTAATGGTATGGGGGCAGGAAGATAAGCCAGAGTTGCGCTGGCTGTGGTTGGAGATAGGAATTCCCTCACATGGTTTTATTCCTATGGAGTTGAACAACAGAGGCGAGAAGAGTAGAGGAGTTAGAGAAAAGAGGCTTGAGGACGAGGTTCATCATGGAGAAGGTTAACAATGTGAAAAGTATTATGGGGCGGGTGGTAGGCCAGAGAAGAGAGAGTTGAAAGTGTATCAGTGAGGGAGCAAGGAGAGTGTTTTCCCACCAGAGTGGATGGTGATGGTGACAGGCTAGGAGCAGGAAGAGAGATGAGAGATGCTTTAATTTTTGCAAAACAATTTATAACTGCATCAAGGAACCACATCCAAAAGCAACATACCTTGCAAAAACTGGCTTGTTAAGCAGGGAGAGAATAAAGCGGATATCTCTCTGTGGTGATGTCCCCATTTACTTCCATCTCAAGGCTTACAATGCAATTAATTGCATCACCACTTGTACTAATGACCATCACCCACAGTGTACATAGTGAAATATTCACCACAATGCAGGAACCAAAAAAATCCTTATGGGACCCAGACATCTCACCTGCTTCAGGTCAATTGATGGCAAGCTGGTATCCTTCCAATTAATTTTGTTGCCCCACTGCATCATCCCCCACCCACCCGTCTGTCCCTCCATCCGTCCATAGGCTCCAGTAAGTTGGCAACAAATCCAGACCTACTTTCTTGTTGACATCCACATAGAGTTCATACTTAAACATTCTTTGAAAACTAGCTATTAAACATTATCACACTTTTGGGTTCAGATAAGCAGCAGCGATTGCTTGAGCTTTGGATTTTTTTTCTTTTATTTGTTCCTGGTAAGTGGGCATCGCTGGCAAAGCCAGCATTTATTGCTCATCCCCAACTATGGGTTTCCTGGGTTATGAGATCATCTGAACCCTTTGATTGCTTTTCAGCCTGTGCAATCCCTCGTGCCTCAGTCAACATGCATTTGTATTCCGATAAGCATAAAATAAACATCTCTGGCTGCCCAAGAAAGAGTAACAAATATACAGAAGTTTATTAGTGACTTTTCCTCTACACTTAACAACCAGTCCTATACAGAAGTGGAGCAAAGAGAGTGGTTTTAACAATTCTATAAATAAAGAACACACCAGCACTGGGATAAAGAATTTTGTTACTTGTTACTGACATCTCATGTGGAGCATATACACCGACATGGACCTGGGGCCGAATGGCTTGTCTCTGTGCTGTAAACATTATGTAATCTCACCTGAACCAATTTTGCTCTTTACAAAAAGAGTTAGTTGACGTTAGCTAAAGGAAATTGTCCTAACACGTACAATTTTCAAATATCAGTGAAGCAGGAACAGCTCAACAAGACCGGATACATAAAGCAGAGAAATTCAAACTGGACGAATAAATAGATCAGTGTTACTTGTAACCTGGTGACTTTTATTTTTCTTTGAGTTGAGCTTGAAATCTCTGCTCCAACTAGCTGGCTAGTTAAAATATTCTACCCCATTATATACATTTGATGGATGCTATTGCTTTAACTAGAACTCTATCAATAGAATATTTTGTTATTTCAGTTAATGAAAAGGTACAATGATCTGAAATCCCCTTCTCCTCTCAGCCCAGTTCACACTCTGGGAAACCCTCACTCAGCTGCAGCTGTACAAACCACAGGAAACCTAAATATACGTCAATATCGGTGATTAGACCTCATCCTTGCCTTGGAGTTTATTGAAATATCTTTAACCTTGAAACTCTGACTGAAACCATAGCTTCAGTTTCCTAGTAGAGGGGTTTAGTTTTGTTATAAATAACTTCAAGAGCATGGTATCTTGTTTTTAAGCTTAATAAGACTGGTTTTATGAAAGGCAGCGACTATGGGTATAGCTCACTAGAGAAAATGAACACCGCAACGACAGGACAAGTCCAGAGTGCAGACCCGACCTGGAGGAGGGAATCCAATCATAGAAATTTACAGCACGGAAAGAGGCCATTTTGGCCCATCGTGTCCGCGCCGGCAAAGAGCTATCCAGCCTAATCCCATTTTCCAGCTCTTGGCCCATAGCCCTGTATACGGCACTTTAAGTGCACATCCATGTATTTTTTTTTAAATGTGGTGAGGGTTACTGCTTCTACCACCCTTTCAGGCAGTGAGTTCCAGACCCCCACTACCCTCTGGGTGAAGGAATTTCTCCTCTAAACCTACACCCAATTACTTTAAATTTATGCCCCCCTGGTTGTTGACCCCTCTGCCAAGGGAAACAGGTCCTTCCTATCCACTTTATCCAGGCCCCTCATAATTTTATACACCTCTAAAAAGGTCTCCCCTCAGCCTCCTTTGTTCCAAAGAAAACAGTTGATTCTGCTGCACTCGAGGCAGGTTGGACCCTCACTCTGGATTTAAAGCCCAAGAACTTTAGCTTCAGTGCCAAGCAAAATTAGGTCACAATACTCAAAACTTGTCTGATAGATCCTGGGGATGTACAATAGAAGTGGAAAGAGCATTTCCTCTACCCCATGAATTGTCTCGATTTCTTTCCCCTACTCCATGGTTTCGTTTTTTTGTTCATGTTCTAATTTATACCTTTTCTCAATATGTTGTTTTCTCTATAGTATTGAACCAGCAGAGTATGACCAGTTACATGATTAACCATACGCGAGATGAGCTTTGAAGGGCCGAATGGCCTTTTCCCATCTATGATTTTTCCTCTGATTTAAAAAAAAAATGATAATTGCAAAACATAGAGGGGAGGTCAAGGCAGGAGAAGAATCGGCAAATCAAGAAATAGTGTTCAGGTGACACCAAGCTTGGTGTTAAAAGCCAACAGGTTGTCTGACAAAGAAAAAAAAGAGAGGTTTTAAAGTCTTGGGGAAGAGCAAGTTGGAGAAGATGGTGTGCTGTCTCTCGACTTCAACACAAGGAGGAAGAACACGACAGAGCTTGGAAGCATGTTAGAGGGAACACGAGGAGAGTGCCCAGAGAACTGATCACTGTAGCATCTATGACACAGACAAGTCAAGAAAGGTTATAATGGAGAGAGGGATTGGAGGCTACAGCTAAGATTAGGAGCATCAGTCACTGATCAGTTTTTTCTTGCATTCTCTTCAGGCAACCAAAGAGAGAGAGTTCAGAGGTGCAATGATCAGAGCAGTGGTGATAAAACAGCAAGAGACAGCAAGGTTCTGACGGAGATAGAGATTTAACATAGAAACATAGAAAATAGGTGCAGGAGTAGGCCATTCAGCCCTTTGGACCTGCACCGCCATTCAATAAGATCATGGCTGATTATTCCCTCAGTACTCCTTTCCTGCTTTCTCTCCATACCTCTTGATCCCCTTAGCCGTAAGAGCCATGTCTAACTCCCTCTTGAATATATCCAATGAACTGGCATCAACAACACTCTGCGGCAGGGAATTCCACAGGTTAACAAATCTGAGTGAAGAAGTTTCTCCTCATCTCAGTCCTAAATGGCCTACCCCTTATCCTAAGACTGTGTCCCCTGGTTCTGGACTTCCCCAACATCGGGAACATTCTTCCTGCATCTAACCTGTCCAGTCCCGTCAAAATTGTATATGTTTCTATGAGATCCCCTCTCATCCTTCTAAACTCCAGTGAATAAAAGGCCCAGTTGATCCAGTCGCTCCTCATATGATAGTCCAGCCATTCCTGGAATCAGTCTGGTGAATCTTCGCTGCACTCCCTCAATAGCAAGAACGTCCTTCCTCAGATTAGGAGAACAAAACTGAACACAATATTCCAGGTGAGGCCTCACCAAGGCCCTGTACAACTGCAGTAAGACCTCCCTGCTCCTATACTCAAATCTCCTAGCTATGAAGGCCAACATACCATTTGCCTTCTTCACTGCCTGCTGTACCTGCATGCCAACCTTCAATGACTGATGAACCATGACACCCAGGTCTCGTTGCACCTCCCCTTTTCCTAATCTGCCACCATTCAGATAATATTCTGCCTTTGTGTTTTTGCCCCCAAAATGGATAACCTCACATTTAGCCACATTATACTGCATCTGCCATGCATTTGCCCACTCACCTAACCTGTCCAAGTCACCCTGCAGCCTCTTAGCGTCCCCCTCACAGCTCACACCGCCATCCAGTTTAGTGTCATCTGCGAACTTGGAGATGTTACACTCAATTCCTTCATTCAAATCGTTAATGGATATTGTAAAGAGCTGGGGTCCCAGCACTGAGCCCTGCGGCACTCCACTAGTCACTGCCTTCCATTTTGAAAAGGACCCGTTTATCCCGACTCTCTGCTTCCTGTCTGCCAACCAGTTCTCTATCCACGTCAGTACATTACCCCCAATACTATGTGCTTTGATTTTGCACACCAATCTCTTGTGCGGGACCTTGTCAAAAGCCTTTTGAAAGTCAAAATACACCACATCCACTGATTCTCCTTTGTCCACTCTGCTAGTTACATCCTCAAAAAGTTCCAGAAGATTCGGCAAGTATGATTTCCCTTTCATAAATCCATGCTGACTTGGACCAATCCTGTCACTGCTTTCCAAATGTGCTGCTATTTCATCCTTAATGATTGATTCCACAGCATTTTCCCCTCTACTGATGTCAGGCTAACCGATCTATAATTACTTGCTTCCTCTCCCTCCTTTTTTAAAAATTGGTGTTACATTACAGTCCTTAGGAACTGATCCAGAGTCGATAGACTGTTGGAAAATGATCCCCAATGCATCCACTATTTCTAGGGCCACTTCCTTAAGTACTCTGGGATGTATTCCAGTAAGCGAGAGTACAATGAGTAGGGATTACCCCTGAATCTTGCTACTTTTTCCAAGATGTTGGTAAGATAAATTCTTTACTTGCTGATATTTATGGGCCATAGTCATGAGGATGTAGAGGAGCAAATTTCCAGGGAAATTAGAGGGGTGCAAGATAATGGGCTTCAATTATCCCAATTTAGACTGGGATAGTAATAGTGTAAAGGGCAGAGAGGGAGAAGAATGTCTGAAGTGTGTTCAGGAGAACTTTCTTGATCAGTACGTTTCCAGCCCAACGAGGAAGGAGGCATTGCTGCATCTGGTTCTGGGTAATGAGGTGGGTCAGGTGAATCAAGTTTCAGTAGGGGAACACTTGGGGAATGGTGATCATGGTATCCAGGTTTAGGTTAGCTATGGAAAAGGAAAAAGAGCAATCTAGAGTCAAAATAATTAATTGGAGGAGGGCCAATGGCAGTGGGTTGAGAATGGACCTGGCCCGGGTAAACAGGAATCAGATTGTCACTCAAAAATGTAATTGAACAATGGACAGTCTATAAAGAGATGGTTTGGGTACAGTCAAGGGGCATTCCCATGAGGGAGAAAGGTAAGTCAATTAAACCCAGAGCTCCCTGGATGACAAAAGAGAGAGAGAGAGTAAGATAAAGCAGAAAAAAGGGGCATATGACAGATGTCCAGTAGAGAATACCAGTGAGAACAAGGCTGAATACAGAAAGCTCAGAGGGGAACTGAAAAAGGAAATAAGAGGGGCAAAGAGAAAATGAGAATAGATTGGCAGCTAACATAAAAGGAAATCCAAAAGTCGTCTTTAGGCATATATATATAAAAATAAATAAACGGGTAGTAATAGGAGGGTAGGGACCGAAAAGGAGTGTTGCGCATGGAAGCTGAGGTACTAAATGAGTGTTTTGCATCTGTCTTTACCAAGGAAGAAGATGCTGCCAAAGTCATAGTGAAAGAGGAGGTAGTTGAGATATTGGATGGGATAAAAATTGATAGAGGAAATACTAGAAAGGCTGGCTGTGCTTAAAGTAGATATGTCACCAGAACTGGATGGAATGCATCCTAGGATGTTGAGGCAAGTAAAGGTGGAAATTGCAGAGGAACTAGCCATGATCTTCCAATCCTCCTTGTATATGGGAGTGGTGCCAGAGGACTAGAAAATTGCAACTGTTACACCCTTGTTCAAAAAAGGGTGCAAGGATAAACCTGGCAATTACAGGCTAGTCAGTTTATCTTCGGTGGTGAGGAAGCTTTTGGAAACGATAATTTTGTCCTGGACTAACAGTCACTTGGACAAGTATGGATTAATTAAGGGATGCCAGCACAGATTTGTTAAAGGCAAATCGTGTTTAACTAACTTGATTTGAGTTTTTTTATGAGGGCAATGTGGTTGATGTGGTGTATATGAACCTCCAAAAGGCATTTGATAAAGTTCCACGTAATAGGCTTGCCAACAAAGTTGAAGCCCACGGAATAAAACGGACAGTGGCAGCATGGATATGAAATTGGGTAAGTGATAGGAACCAGAGTAGTGGTGAACGGTTCTTTTTCAGGCTGGAGAAGGTATACAGTGGTGGTCCTCGGGGGTTGGTACTAGGATAACTGATTTTCTTGATACATATATTAATGAGTTGGACTTGAGTGTACAGGGTACTATTTCAAAATTTGCGGACGACACAAAACTTGGAAGTATAATGAACAGTGAGGAGGATAAGGATAGACTACAAGAGGACATAGACAGGCTGGTGGAATGGGCGGACACGTGGGAGATGACGTTTAACGCAGAAAAGTGCAAAGTGATGCATTTTGGTAGGAAGGACGAGGAGAGGCAAAATAAATTAAAAGGTACAATTCTAAAGTAGGTGCAAGAAGAGAGACTTGGTGGGGGGGGCGGTCTATGTTAATAAATCATTGAGGGTGGCAGGGCAGGTTGAGAAAGCGTTTCTTTTTTAAAAAGCATGCGGGATCCTAGGCATTATAAATAGAGGCATAGAGAACAAAAGCATGGAAGTTATGAAGAACCTTTTATAAAACACTTTGGCCACAACTGGAGTATTGTGTCCAATTCTGCACACTGCACTTTTGGAAGGATGTGAAGGTCTTTAGAGAGAGTGCAGAAAAGATTTACGAGATGGTTTTAGGGATGAGGGACTTCAGTTACGTGAATAGACTGGAGAGACTAGGGCTGTTCTCCTTGGAGCAGAGGAAATTTGATGGAGGTATTCAAAATCATGAGGGGTCTAGAGAGAGTAGATAGATAAACTGTTCCCATTGGTGGAAGGGTCAAGAGCCAGAGGACACAGATTTTAAGGTGATTGGCAGAAGAACCAAAGGCGACATGAGGAAAAACTTTTTTTACGCAGCGAGTGGTTAGGATCTGGAATGCACTGCCTGAAAGGGTGGTGGAGGCAGATTCAATTGTGGCTTTCAAAAGGGAATTGGATAAGTACCTGAAGGAAAAAAATTGCTGTGCTATGGGGAAAGGGCGGGGGAGTGGGCAGAGAGCTGGCACAGGCTCGATGGGCCCAAATGGTCTCCTTCTGTACTGTATCCATTCTATGATTTACTGTATTTCTTTTATATCTCCAATGATGCGCTGCCACAAAAAAAAATCCCCTTTTAAATTGTCAAATCGGTTTTTCCTTTAACAACTCTGTTGAACTTGATGTACTTAATGACCCCATATATTTTGAAATGCTTAGTAATTTTATCTCCAATTATGGATTCTAGAAGTTCGCCCACAACTGACATTTTAAAGACCGTTCTCTTAAAGGAAACAAATGTTTTGATTGAGATGAGGAGGAATTTCTTCTGAGGGTTGTAAATCTATGGAAGTCTTTGCCCCAGAGAGCTGTGGAGGCTGGGTCATTGAATATATTTATGGTGGAGATAGGCAGATTTTTGAGTGTTAAGGGAATAAAGGGTTATGAGTTACGGGCAGAGAAGTGGAACTGAGTCCATGATCAGATCAGCCATGATATTAAATGGTGGAGCAGACTCGAGGGGCCAAATAGCCTATTCCTGCTCCTATTTCTTATGTTCTTATGTTGATTGTGTTATTAATGAGCAGCATTGACATTGCAATTCTTCCATCAACTCTGCCAAATAAAACACACTTTAAAATGTGTGAAAAGACTTTGTTGTTGATGAGCGGAGTCGCAGTCAATTCTCACCCATCATCATAGGCAATCCCTCAGAATCGAGGAAGACTTGCTTCCAGTCAGAGTCCTTAGGTGGCTGAACAGTCCAATACGAGAACCACAGTCCCTGTTACAGGTGGGACAGACAGACGTTGAGGGAAAGGGTGGGTGGGACAGGTTTGCCGCACGCTCTTTCCGCTGCCTGCGCTTGATTTCTGCATGCTCTCGGCGATGAGACTCGAGGTGCTCAGCGCCCTCCCAGATGCACTTCCTCCACTTAGGGTGGCCTTTGGCCAGGGACTCCCAGGTGTCAGTGGGGATGTTGCACTTTATCAAGGAAGCCTTGAGGGTGTCTTTGTAACGTTTCCGCTGCCCACCTTTGGCTCGCTTGCCGTGAAGGAGTTCCGAGTAGAGCGCTTGATTTGGGAGTCTCGTGTCAGGCATACGAACAATGTGGCCTGCCCAGCGGAGCTGATCAAGTGTGGTCAGTGCTTCAATGCTGGGGATGTTGGCCTGGTCGAGGATGCTATGTTGGTGCGTCTGTCTTCCGGGGGATTTGTAGGATCTTGCGGAGACATCGTTGGTGGTATTTCTCCAGCAATTTGAGGTGTCTACTTTACATGGTCCATGTCTCTGAGCCATACAGGAGAGTGGTATTACTACAGCCCTGTAGACCATGAGCTTGGTGACAGTTTTGAGGGCCTTGCAGGCTGATGACATTTCCCAGACACTGCCAGCAGCAGTGACTGGCACTCACTGTTACACATCACGATCGCTGATCTGGTGGGAGGTAGGTGAAGCTGAATGGGGCTACACTGGACCATGTACAGAATCTACAATCTATTAAAAATGTTATGACTTCATGCAATTTCCATTTGCAAAACCTTGCTTCCTGTTGCTACGTTTCCCACTGTGCTGTAATGATTTTCTGATTTTAGGTAAGGGCTGGCAGGCTGACCATATGCCAGGAAGTGTAATTCTTTATTTGCTGATATTTATGGTCCATAGTCATTTAGGTAAGGGCTGACAGCCAGAAAACAAGTTCCAAGTTGTGGCTTAATAACAACTGGATATGTAGAAGCTAGTGTGAGACTTTTGCTTCTTTTGTTCCAGTGGGAAATCTGTCTCGCAATCTAAACAAGGCAGTTTCCACCGATCCTACAGGCAATATTGTAGAACCACTGTCATAGTGGTTTCTGAGCCTTGTTTTCAGTCGCAGGACATCTGCTTCATATGGATAAATGGTTGAGAATGACACGTTCCCTATAGGTACAACTTAAGTGTTGCCTAGTACCAGCTGGTTTTATACATGTAACTTTGCTGTTTTCTTTAGTAAAAATAGATTTGATTACCGACCACAGACTTGCATGCATTCAATGAATTGGATTTTTTAATTTGCATATGATTTGCTTGTAGTATTTTGGTTCCGCAATTTGTGGACTGTTTATTTCAATTCTTAAGGCTGACTGTTGGTCTATGGTCATTCTTCGAAACAATACTTGTGCACTAACGGCATCTTATTGATGTAAACTGATATTACAGTATTTGTACTGTAAATATTTTCCATTGCTAGGGATAAGCCCCTGTTTTTAAAATGTTACATATACTCTGGGTTTATAATCAATAATATCAACTCCATTTGATGTTGCAGCCAAAAGGAAACTGCAATCTATAAAACAAATTCTTCCCCTATTTCTCCCCCGCCCCCCCCCCCCCCCACCCCCACCACTCCTAATACCACACAAGGGCCCCAAGTTTCCACACGCGGCGAAAAAGGCGCACCTCAGAGCTGGGCGCCTGTATTCTCAAGCTCCTTGGAGCTCGATGTCTGCTTGGCGCGGTGCACAGGGGGCGGAGCCTACCACTCGTGCCGATTTTGTAAGTAGGAGGGGGCGGGTACAATTGAAATGAGGCTTCTTGGTGCCGGCAACCCTGCGCGTGCGCGTTGGAGCGTTCACGCACGCGCAGTCTGAAGTAAACATTGGCACTCGGCCATTTTTAAAAGTGCTGCAGAAAAAGTGAAGATTTGTTTCTTGGACCCCTGCAAAGGCTTGCATTTTAATTTTCTTGATATTTCTGTGTGTGAGGGAGTGCTTTTAGCAGCACTGCTGAATAAATCACCTGCTGAAATCAGTGAGTTCAGCTTTTCACTGCTAAACTTGCAGAACCGGTGCCTGCAAATTAAGGACTGTGTGTTTGGAGAAATAAAAGTGCCAATTCAACTTTGCAGTGGATCAACTTCCACCAAGAACAAAGAATTTCTTGCATGAGGAAGCAAACCATTGCATAATATGTGGTGCACCCATTCTGCAAATTTAAATATAAAGATGTCGATGTGGCTGCCTCTCCCTGTCCAAATGGCCTCAGTCAGTCCCCCTCAGCTCGAAGGCTGCTGCTCCCGACCAGCCACTGATGCCGCTGCAATCCCATGGCCGAATGGCCTCAAGTCCGTCCGGGTGCTGCATCATCGCGGGGAATGAAGGCCTGCCTCAAGCACCGCAGCTTAGCTCGAAGGCTGCTTGCTGCCTGCCCCTGCCGTTGAGACACTGACGCCACACCGCTGCCTGAAAGGCCTGCCTGAAGCACTTTCACACAGGTAGGAACATGGTTTATTTAATCTTTTCTTTGCTTATAAATTTTTATTCAGGTTGGATTTATTTGTATAATATTTGTATAAGTATAACAAAGGATTGATTCTAGAATTTTATGACTTCCCTTCCCCCCCCCCTCCCCCCCCCCCCCCCCACCTCGTTCCCTATGCCTAATTTGTAACCTGCGCCTGATTTTTTTAAAGTGTAGACAAGGTTTTTTCAAGTGTACAAAAATCTTCACTTGCTCCATTCTAAGTTAGTTTGGAGAACATTTTCACTGTGGAAACTTTCAAATCAGGCGTCAGTGGCCGGACACGCCCCCTTTTGAAAAATAAATTCTGTTCCAAAGTGAAACTGTTCTACCTGACTAGAACTGCAGAAAACTAAATGTGGAGAATTCTGATTTCTAAGATACTCCGTTCTACACCAGTTGCTCCTAAAAAAAATCAGGAGCAAATCATGTGGAAACTTGGGGCCAAGGAGACAGCTGACATGCGGAGGATGTCGCTTAGTTTGTCTGGTAAATTGGTATATTTTCTCTGACGAGAGCATCCTGAGTTTTAAAAAAAATATATGGAAATTGGACATGGCTCAATAATCGATATTCAAAATTCACAGGATATACAATTTGCAATTACCACAATTTCACTGCTGAGACATTGAGCTGAAAGACCAAGCAGTTATTTGTAGTTTTGTATTTTTTTTCTTTCCCTTCCCCAGCAGAACACATTTTGGCTTGTGAATATATTTAATAGCATTTTTAAAACCTCATTTATTTTTTTTTACTGTTCTCCCGATTGTGACTGCTCTCCTGCAGTTAAGTCGAATTGCTGACACACAAGCTTTCTTTTCTTTATAATTGCAAGATTTTTAAATACAAAAAAGCTATGTGATGCGAAGAATATGTCAATTTCTATTGTAATTGGACTGTCAGAAAGTAGAGAAACCAGTTAATGTTTCCAATGTATGTTCATAATCTTGACTGTCTGAATTTTTAAAGGGGAAGGTAACTCAGTGGGTCTTTGGTATTTAATTTTAAATTAATTCTAAAGTAGGGTAGAGAGGAGCAGAAGGTACTTCCAGTTGAAGTACATCCCCTCCCCTCCCCCTTTCCCCTTTTTATACTTAATTAAAAAATTATTTTGTAATGTTTTTGCTCCCCTCATTCAGGATTTTCAATTTCAGGACCTACTCAGCCTACCGCTGCTCTGTTGACTTCATGTTAGTGAGTGACATTATTTCTGATCAGGACATATCCTAGCCAGGAAATTCAAATGCCCACAGGATTCCTCCTTCTGTTTTTCACTTCAGCAATCAAATGAGGAAACTACATTGCTGGCCAAGAAGATCCCATTGGAATGCATGTGCTTTCTAATGTTGATATCTGTGTCATCTGCCTAAGCCACCTTTTCTCCTCTCATAGTCAGACCAGTTGGGGCAATAGAAGAAAAATAAAACCAAACTCGCCAGTGACATTCTTGTTAAAATGTGTTGTATTAAAATATGTACCTGGGATTCATAATAGAGCTAAAGAAAGAAAGACTTGCATTTATACAGTGCCTTTCATGAACACCGGATGTCTTGAAACGCTTTACAGCCAATGAAGTACTTTTTGGAGTATAGTCACTATTGTAATGTGCCCACTTGCGCACAGCAAACTCCCACAAACAGCGATGTGATAATAACCAGATAATCTGTGTTTGTTATGTTGATTGAGGGATAAATATTAGTCAGGATACTGGGGATAACACCCCTGCTCTTCTTCGAAATAGTGCCATGGGATCTTTTACGTTCACCTGAGAGGGCAGATGGGGCCTTGGTTTAACGTCTCCTCTGAAAGTGCAGCACTCCCTCAGCACTGCACTGCAGTGTCAGCCTAGATTTATGTGCTCATGTTCCTGGATTGGGACTTGAACCCAACCTTCTGACTCCGAGGTGAGTGTGCTACCCACTGAGCCACAGCTGGACTAAACACTTGCCATCTCTAGTAATTGACTATCTGAAAATGGAATCGCTTTCCCTTTTGTTTCTCACTTCCTTTTTGGTCTCCAATCTATATTTCCCAATTGTGATGTGAAGTGGGGGGCCTGAAGCTGTGTCCCATCACTATTCATCGAGGCATAATTGGTTACCATGCTATCCTTTTTTTTTTTTAAGTGATTTGCCTCTCTCGATCAGGTACCATTCCTTGACTGTGGTCCAATTAATCAGTTTCGATACTGCAGGAGCCTTGCTTTCTAATACTTGCTCTCTAATTTTCAATACCATCCAGCTTTACCACTTTTATTTCCACTTCAAGAGTTGTTGCATCTGCTTAGCCACCTTTAGCTGAACGATTGAGCAAGTAGACATGTACGAAAGAAAGACTTGCATTCATATAGCGCCTTTCACATCTCCAGGATGTCACAAAGTACTTTACAGCCAATAAAATACTTTTGAAGTGTTGTAATGTAGGAAACATGACAGCCAATTTGCACACAGCAAGCTCCGACAAACAGCAGTGTGATAATAGCCAGATAATCTGTTTTTGTTATGTTGATTGAGGGATAAATATTGTCCAGGACACCGGGGATAACTCCCCTGCTCGTCTTCGAAATAGTGCCATGGGATCTTTTACGCCCTCCTGAGAGGGTATACGGGGCCTCGGTTTAACTCTCATCTGAAAGACAGTGCAGCACTCCCTCAATACTGCACTGATGTGTCAGCCTAGATTTTTGTGCTCAAGCCTCTGGAGTGGGACTGTGAATCCACAACCTTCTGACTCCGAGGCGAGACTGCTACCCACTGAGCCACAGGCTGATATAATTAAATAAATATTATGGCCTAGTGAAACAGTGATTCTCGCTTCACCTCTGGTCTAACAGCTGTGCCCGGTTGTCTCCATTCTTAGTCTCAGTTATGTTTTTTTTTTAAATTCATGGGATGTGGCCATCGCTGGCAAGACCGCTATTTATCGCCTGTCCTTAGAGAAGATGGTGGTGGGCCGCCTCCTTAAAACACTTCAGTCCGTGTGCTGAAGGTGCTCATCTTTGCAGTGCTTGATGCAACTGAGTGGCTTGCTTAGGCCACTTCAGGGCAGGGCAGTTGAGTCATGTGGTGTACTATTGTGTCTCTCTCTCTTTCTCTCTCTCTCTCTCTCTCCTCTCTCTCTCTCTCTCTCTCTTCTTTTCTCTCTCTCTCTCTCTCTCTCTCTTTCTCTCTCTCTCTCTCTCTCTCTCCCTTTTCTCTCTTCTCTCTCTCTCTCTCTTTCTCTCTCTTCTCTCTCTCTTTCTCTCTCTCTCCCTTTTCTCTCTCTCTCTCTCTCCTTTTCTCTCTCTCTCTCTCTCTCTCTCTCTCTCTCTCTCTCTTCTCTCTCTCTCTCTCTCTCTCTCTCTCTCTCTTTCTCTCTCTCTCTCTCTCTCTTCTTTTCTCTCTCTCTCTCTCTTTCTCTCCTTTTCTCTCTCTCTTCTCCTCTTTTCTCTCTCTCTTCTCCTCTTTTCTCTCTCTCTTCCTCCTCTTTTCTCTCTCTCTTCTCTCTTCTCTCTCTCTTCTCTTCTCTCTCTTTTCTCTCTTCTTCTCCTCTTTTCTCTCTCTCTTTCTCTCTTTCTCTCTCTCTTCTCCTCTTCTCTCTCTCTTCTTTCTCCTCTTTCTCTCTCTCTTCTCTTCTCCTCTTTTCTCTCTCTCTTTTCTCCTCTCTTTTTTCTCTCTCTCTTCTTTCTCTCTCTCTTTTTCTCTCTCTTTTTCTTCTCTCTTTTTCTCTCTCTTTTTCTCTCTCTTTCTCTCTCTCTTTTTTTTCTCTCTCTTTTTCTCTCTCTCTTTTTCTCTCTCTTTTTCTCTCTCTTTTTCTCTCTCTTTTTCTCTCTCTTCTCTCTCTTTCTCTCTTTTCTCTCTCTTTTTCTCTCTCTCTTTCCTCTCTCTTTCTCTCTCTCTTTCTCTCTCTCTTTCTCTCTCTCTTTCTCTCTCTCTTTCTCTCTCTCTTTCTCTCTCTCTCTCTCTCTCTTTCTCTCTCTCTTCTCTTCTCTCTTCTCTCTCTCTTTCTCTCTCTCTTTCTCTTTCTCTCTCTCTTTCTCTTCTCTCTCTTTCTCTTTCTCTTTCTCTCTCTCTCTCTTTCTCTCTCTCTTTCTCTTTCTCTCTCTCTCTTTTTTTTCTCTCTCTCTCTCTCTCTCAAAGTCAGACTGGGTAAGGACCGTTCATTTCCCTCCCTAAAGAACAGTAGTGAACCAGTTGGTGGAGGTAACATTGGTGAAGTATTGCCTACAAGGTGAACGGTTGACTTAAGTCATCTATTTCCTCCAACAACATGACTGA
Organism: Pristiophorus japonicus; assembly: GCF_044704955.1. NCBI lineage: Eukaryota > Metazoa > Chordata > Chondrichthyes > Pristiophoridae > Pristiophorus > Pristiophorus japonicus. The sequence continues at coordinate 23,121,287 of NC_091994.1, forward strand.
CTTGCTCACTCAGGCTTCTACTGACTGAGATTTATGGACTCGATGGCAAAACATTGGGTGAAAATTTGAGAACGGAAAATGTAATGTTTGTATAACTTTCCCCCCCCTCTATTTTCAGTTGGGAGAGCTGGGCATTCCAGGCTGCAGACATTTCTGTACGTGACTCTTTTTTTGATTTTTGCCCCACCCCCAAAGATGGTCAGAAGCACTTGCATCATTTTTAGTGCCTTGATTTACTGTGACCATTCGAACTCGCTTAAAGTCCAAAACTTTGCAAATGCTTATCTGTATACTTTGGCACACATTATATTCACACTACTACGTGTCAATTAATGATTGCAACTCTATTTTGGTATCCACTTTTATAATTTCTTTATAACATAGAAAGCAGTGAGACACATTTTCAAAACTGCCTGTAATATTATGAATATTGCAATATTAAAAGTTTCCTCACCCGATGTCATGATACATGAGTGTTCAATTACAAAATCAGATATTTTATATATTTATTTACATGCTAGAGTACACTGTTTCGATGCCTGATCTGCCAAACTTTAATTTTGAGTGGTAAATTAGGCAATAAATGTTGTCACAGACTGCCGAGAAAGTCCAAAGATTTCAATGGGGCTGTGAGGACCATCATGATTTAATGATCCTTCCTGAATATCTGATGTTGGTATAGCAAGTCTTGGAGAAAGGGCTTTTAAACCTAATGATGGAATAAATGACACCCCGTCATTGATAAGCTTTTTGCTGAGCAATGCGTTATTGAAATTTGCTATCTGTGAGGTACTGTGTGCAGCAGGTGTGACTTTTGAACTGTTTAGGTTGTTAGCTGTTCTGTGCCACGCAAGCCCTCAGTAAGTGTGGTTCTGCTGTTCTGCACTGAACAAATCACAACGGAGCTCCTGGTTCTTGCTGTTGAAGAGAAGAATAAATGAGACTGTGACAAAAAGGTAAGACTTGTTTCCAAGACTTTTTAAAAGCATAGAAGCATACGTATTGCAAGGGAGCAATCTCAAAGCCATATGTCCCCTTCTGACGTCCTAAATAGACTACTTCAGAACGAACCACACTGAAAAGGCAACATCCTTTTACCAATCTATTTATATAGTAAAACAAACTTGAATATTTTCACTGACTGTTTTTAAAAGAAAGTTCAGAGTGCGTCATAGACTAGGCTTGTATTGCGATGGGTGATCTAATTGAGGTGTTTAAGATGATTAAAGGATTTGATTGAGTAGGTAGGGAGAAGTGATTTCCTCAGGTGGAACAAGGGGACATTGCCTTTTTAAAATTGGAGCCAGATCATTCAGGAGTGATGTCAGAAAATACTTCTTCACACGAAGGGTAGTGGAAATCTGGAACTCCCTCCCCCAAAAAGCTGTTGGGCTCGGTCAATTGAAAATGTCAAAATGGAGATGGATTTTTGTTAGACAAGGGTATTAAAGATGACGGAACCAAGGTGGGTAGATGGAATAAAAATACATATCATCCATTATCTAATTGAATGGCAAAAGAGGCTGAGATGGCTTATTTGTGTTCCTATGTTCATAAAACATATATATATGATTGTGCGCCTGCTATTTTTACTGAGAGGCTGTGGTGTAAAATTTAGATTCCTCAAGTGGTTGACCTAATAATTTAGTAGCGATGGTTTCTCTCCCATGACTCTTCGCCATGTAGGCTGTGTATTGTTAATTTTATGTGCAATTTATATTGATTGTGGAGTAGCTTAGTGATGTCACCTGCAAGTCATTTTTCCATGGGGAAAGGAACATTCACCCTGTAATACCTTTTTCTGAAATGTCTGTGCTTCACAAACCATGAAATACTTTGAAGTGCAATAACTGTTATCATGTAGGCAAAAACATTCATTTTACACATGGCAAAATCCTGCATACAGCATAATCCTTGGTAAGACCACAGAGTACTGTGGACAGTTTTGGTCTCCATATTATAAAAAAGGACATAGAGGCACTGGAGAAGGTGCAAGAAATATTTAATTGACTGATACCAGAACTGAGAGGTTATACCGATCACTTGCAAGTCTTGAACCTAAATCAAAATTCAAATTTATTTATCACTTAATTTCCTGGTATACCTGCTATTGGTGCTCTTGTGGTTGGATTGTTGTAGTGCCCTGTAGACTTACTGGGGATTTTGAAGCAACTTTAATTATCTATAAGTGATTCAAATATCTTGTCTGTACAGTTTGTGTTGCTTAATACAAGGGAAATGGTTATCAGCAAACTGTGGTCTATTTGGGTTGATTGGTGCCATAAATATAGCTCCATTTTAATGTATTTCATTCTTCAAATATAACTTTGCTTGCTTTGTATGTTTGCAGAATGTTGATCCTTTGAAGTGTTAAATGTTACAAATTTGGGCCTGTTGTCGATACCTTCTCGAATTCAAGAGCATTAATCACTCCCTTAAACGGCCTGAGCACTATCACAGTACTTTGATAGGACTCGACTCCCTATGCTCAATCTCTACTTGTATGATGGTGTAACCCAAGGGCATATTGGTAATATCCCTTTGTGATCTGAACTAGATACTTTTGTCTTTCTCACACGTACTTGTTCAATCTGAAGGTGGACTAAACAAACACTTGATAAGATGAGGTTGATTGGTAGCTGATGTCAATCATTTTCCTTGTCCTAAGCAGGAAGAACTGTACAGACAAGTTTAAATCTCTGGTTGATAAGCTGTTTTACATCATAGTAAAGTGAGGAGTCTAGAACCTGGGGTCACAGTCTCAGAATAAGGAGTCGGCCATTTTAGGATTGAGATGAGGAGAAACTTCTTCACTCAGAGGGTGGTGAATCTCTGGATTTCTCTACCCCAGAGGGCTGTGGAGGCTCAGTCTTTGAGTATATTCAAGACAGAGGTTGATATATTTTGGGAATCAAGGGATTATGGAGATAGTGCAGGAAAGTGGAGTTGAGGTAGAAGATCAACCATGCTCTCATTGAATGGCAGATCAAGCTCAAGGGGCCGAATGGCCTACTCTGGCTCCTAATTTTTATGTTCTTATGCAGAACACCAGTTTTTAATTAATTCAATCAGCATCTTTATGTAATAATACAAAATAAAGAACACATCACTCTTCCCCACAATGTTGTCGTTACTAGACTTTAAAACAATGAAAATAATTTCTGACTATTCTCTTCTGTGCTCAATCCTTCTCTTATCCTGACTGACTTGCAGCATTCTGTCTGTTTTATCTTTACTATTCACAGACCGAGCAACACACTGGTTTTGAGGTGTTTTTCGAATGCTGTAACAGTCTAAAGAGGAGGAGGCAGGAAGCATGGATTTTTTTTTTCTGTGGCTGTTGTGACATATTGGCGGAGTTGCTTAATCATCTTTCCTTCTTTCCTTCTTTCTTTCCTGAGGAAGTCCGGGCCTAGTTTGCCTCTTGGCTGAGGAAGTCCTGGTCTCGCATTACATCTGCCAAGGCCATGTAAAGAATGGCTTGTTGAGATTTGCTGCTGTTTTTATTTTTTTTAAAGTTCTCCAGATTCACTTGGAGTTGGTCTCCATTAAGAACATAAGAAATAGGAGCAGGAGTAGGCCACCTGGCCCCTCGAGCCTGCTCTGCCATTTAATATGATCATGGCTGATCTATTCATGGACTCAGCTCCACTTCCCTGCCTGCTCCCCATAACCCTTTATTCCCTTAACACTCAAAAATCTGTATCTCTGTCATAAATATTTTCAATGACCCAGCCTCCACCGCACTCTGGGGCAGAGAATTCCATAGATTTACAACCCTCTGAGAAGAAATTCCTCCTCCATCTCCGTTTTAAATGGGCGGCCCCTTATCTGAGACTATGTCCCCTAATTTTAGTTTCCCCTGTGGAAATATCCTCTCTGCAGCTACCTTGTCAAGCCCCCTCGTTATCTTATATGTTTTGATAAGATCACCTCTTATTCTTCTGAACTCCAATGTTTAGGCCTAACCTACTCGACCTATCTTCATAAGTCAACCTCCTCGACCTATCTTCATAAGTCAACCTCCTCATCACTGGAATCAACCTTGTGAACCTTCTCTGAACAGCCTCCGATGCAAATATATCCTTCCTTTAAATACGGAGACCAAAACTGTACACAGTACTCCAGGTGTGACCCCACCGATACCCTGTACAGTTGTAGCAGGACTTCTCTGCTTTTATACTCTATCCCCCTTGCAATAAAGGCCAATATTCCATTTGCCTTCCTGATTATTTGCTGTACCTGCATACTCACGTTTTGTGTTTCATGCACCAGGACCCCCAGGTCCCTCTGTGCTACAGCACTTAGCAATTTTTCTCTATTTAAATAATAACTTGCTCTTCCATTTTTTTTCTGCCAAAGTGCATAATCTCACATTTTCCAACATTATACTCCATCTGCCAAATTTTTGCCCACTCACTGAGCCTGACTATATCCCTTTGCAGATTTTTTGTGTCCTCCTCACAATTTGTTTTCCCACCCATTTTTGTATCATCAGCAAACTTGGTTATATTGCATTCAGTCGCTTCATCCAAGTCGTTAATATAGATTGTAAATAGTTGAGGCCCCAGTACCGATCCCTGCGGCACCCCACTAGTTACTGTTTGCCAACTGGAAAATGACCCATTTATCCTGACGCTCTGTGTTCTGTTAGTTAACCAATCCTCTATCCATGGTAATGTATTACCCCCAACCCGATGAACTTTCATCTTGTTCAGTAACCTTTTATGCAGCACCTTATTGAATGCCTTCTGGAAATCCAAATACACCACATCCACTGGCTCCCCTTTATCTACCCTGTTAAGCTTTGTTATTTTTTAAAAGCAGGACAAGCTGCAACAGCCTTTTGGTAGGTCTGGTGGAGATCCTGCGCCACTTCAAACAATTAAGGCCAGTGTCTTCGACAGTTGTCCCATCCAAAGCAAATTGTTGCTACAGCTTAACCCTCTGATGTTGCCTTTTACAGAATGAGCAAAACCTACAATAGTTAATCCAATGTCATAGTTTATAAAAAACTAATTGTGCATAAAATGTTTACGTCAGGGTTGTGTAACTCTGGTATGAATGAACCTCGTTGGTATTTTGTGTATCTTTTTTTGAATGTTGTTCAACCTGAATGTTCAGGTGGAAAACAATTTTTACTTTTTGTTTCTATTTCTTTGGAAAAGGTGATCGGAACTCTGTGACCCAACCTTGGTACGGCACCAACTGTCTTTTGTTAATAGTCCACAATGTATTCTAATTCATATTGTGAAGCATATTTTTACAACAATTTGATGTTTAAGTTTCCTACAAACTGTGCTTTTAATGGTGGTGTTCATTTTGGGCTAGCAGTGTTGCCCAATAGAAATTGTTGACTAACCACAGGTATGGCCACAGCGACACCATTTTAGGCAAGTGCGCTAATTTACTTGAATATGTCTTGAGTATACTTGCACAATACAGCTAAATGTACTTTTGCATGTATATTTATTTACAAACCTGCACCACCGTTCACTAAGCAAGGAGGTAAAGCACTCAATGATCAATAAACGCACTCTCACTCTGCTTTTTGCCTTACCATTTTACCAAGAAATGCATAACTGGTTAAAGATCTCGAAGAATCATAGAATGATACAGCACATCAGGCTTGTCTCGACTCTCTGGTAGATATCCAATTAGTCCCACTCCCCGGCTCTTTCCCTATAGCTCTGTAAACATTTGCCTTCACGTATTTATCCAATTTTCAAGTGCTACTCTTGAATCTGCTTCCAAAACCCAGGCAGTGCATTCCACATCACACAAACTCGCTGTGTTTATAAAAAAAAACACATTTTCCTCCTTTTGCCAATCGCCTTTAAATCTGTGTCCTCTTGTTACCGACCCTTCTGCCACTGGAAACAATTTCTCCCTATTTATTCATCAAAACCATTCATGATTTTGAACACTTCTGTCAAATCTTCTCTTGCCTGTCTCTGCTCTAAGCAGAACCCCAGCTTTTCCTGTCTCTCCACATAACTGAAGTCCCTCAGCCCTGGTCATCATCAGGCAGTCCATCGGAATCGAGGAAGACTTGCTTCCACTCTTAAAAATGAGTCCGTAGGTGGCTGAATAATCCAATACGAGAGCCACAGTCCCTGTCACAGGTGGGACAGATAGTCGTTGAGGGAAAGGGTGGGTGGGACTTGTTTGCCGCATGCTTTTTCCACTGCCTGCGCTTGATTTCTGCATGCTCTCACTGATGAGACTCGAGATGCTCAGCCCAGATGCACTTCCTTCGCTTAGGGCGGTCTTTGGCCAGGGACTCCCAGGTGTCAGTGGGGATGTTGCAGTTTATCAAGGAGGCTTTGAGGGTGTCCTTGTAACGTTTTCTCTGCCTACCTTTGGCTCGTTTGCCGTGAAGGAGTTCCGAGTAGAGCGCTTGTTTTGGGAGTCTTGTGTCTGGCATGCGAATAATGTGGATGTGTACCATTCTAGTGAATCTCTTCTGCATCCTCTCTAAGGTTTTGACATCTGTCCTAAAGTGTGCTGTCCAGAATTGAACACAATATTCCAGCTGAGGCTTAACCAATGTTTTTTTTAAAGGTTTAGCATAATTTCCTTGTTTTTGTACACTCTTCCTCTATTAATAAAGCCAAGGATTCCATATGCTTTTTTTTAATGGCCTGCTCAACTTGTTCTGCCACCTTGAAACATTTGTATGCATACACCCCCAGGTCATGCATATGTCATGAGTATTGAACCCATGTGACAAATCTATGGAAAAGCATCTATTACTCAATTTACAGTTACCAATCGCAAATTTTCCACATCTGGATTCCCAATTATTCAAATATAGTTAGTGGCTAACATATTGCACAACACTGGGTGAGCATGCCAGAAAGGAGTGGCCAGGAAAAAAAATTGAGTCAAAATTTCCATTAAATGGATTATGCCAGCCTATGTGAAATGGGCTTAGTTATGAGACTTGAAATGCATAGTACTATTCGACATAAGTCCATGGCAACACTTGCTCTCTGCAGGCAAATCTTGAATGTTGTCGTCATTTCTGCCTAGGCTATTAACCCTGGAAATGAATGCCACAGCTTCAGAATTCTGTGTAAAGAAGTTTCTCTTGCTCTCTGCTCTAAATCTCTTGCATTTCCTCTTGTATCTGTTCTTCCTCATCCTAGATCCCGCAACTATTAGAAACCGTTTCTTTCTATCTACCCTGTCCCATACTTTCATAATTTTAAACACTTTGATTATATCACCCCGTAATCTACACTGTTCTCCATGGGGAAAAAGGCTCCAAATAGTTCAAGTCTTTTTGTATTTGTATTTCCTCATACCAGGCAGCACCCCAATACATCTGCATGTAGTCCCATTAAAGCCTCAAAAGCCACCTTATTGTTTGGAGCCCAATTACTCTAACTGAAGTCTTAAGGTTTTATACCGGCTCGAAGTACCTGTTTATATTTTATGCATCTTGTGATAAAACCTAGCATTCTATTTTTTTTTAATAGCCTTATCAACTTGAGGTGCAGCCCTTGATGTCCTGTTAGCTTCTGCTCCATCACAGCACCAAGCTCTGTGCACAGTATAATGACTGCTGTTTCTTTAAACCAGAATGTATCATCTCACTTATCAACACTGAATTAGACCTACCAATTCTTAGCCCATTCTCCCATCTTGTCAATATCCCTTTGCAGCTTCTCTTTGGTTTTCTAAAGAATTAACTATGCTTCCTATTTTAGTAGCCTGAATTCCTTTCATAGCGAGAGGATGTGAGTATAGGAGCAGGGAGGTCTTACTGCAGTTGTACAGGGCCTTGGTGAGGCCACACCTTGAACATTGTGTACAATTTTGGTCTCCTAATCTGAGGAAGGACATTCTTGCTATTGAGGGAATGCAGCGAAGGTTCACCAGACTGATTCCTGGGATGGCAGGACTGACCTATGAAGAAAGACTGGATTGACTAGGCTTATATTCACTGGAATTTAGAAGAATGAGAGGGGATCTCATAGAAATATATAAAATTCTGACGGGATTGGACAGGTTAGATGCAGGAAGAATGTTCCCAATGTTTGAGAAGTCCAGAACTAGGGGTCGCAGCCTAAGGATAAGGAGTAAGCCATTTAGGACCGAGATGAGGAGAAACACCTTCACTCAGAGAATTGTGAACCTGTGGAATTCTCTACCACAGATAGTTGTTGAGGCCAGTTCATTAGATATATTCAAAAGGGAGCTCGATGTGGCCCTTATGGCTAAAGGGATCAAGGGGTATGGAGAGAAAGCAGGAAAGGGGTACTGAGGTGAATGATCAGCCATGATCATATTGAATGGTGGTGCAGGCTCAAAGGGCCGAATGGCCTATTCCTGCACCTATTTTCTAATTTTCCAGCCTCTGCACATGTTGATATCACTCCCTCTTGGATTGATATACACAGTAAACAGGTGACCCCGGAATTGAACCCTGTGGCACACCACTACTTATTTCCAACCACTCTGTAAACTGTCCTTAACTCCTACTCTTGTGTTTTCTTCTTTCTAAGCAATTTTTAATCCAGTTTGCTATTCCCCCACCCCCTAATTACTCTTCTCTGGTAATCTCAGGCATGGCACCTGAGATTACCAGAGAAGACTTTCCAGTGTTTATACATTCTATATCCACTCTCATCTACCATGTCCATCACCTTCTCAAAGAATTCTACTACTTCGTCAAAGACAATCATTTATTTTTTGAAATTATTTATTTTTTCTTTATCTAAAAATGTGGTAATTTTATTCTTGATTTGAGACTACCTATATCAGATTACCTGGGCTACAATTAACCAGATTACCTCTGTTTTCCTTTTGTTAAATCTTGAGTATATTCAATGTAAATAACAAAAGTATCTTCGCAGACCAACAATTAGTAATATTTTTGAGGTCTAACTAGAATCATCCAGTTCAAATGGGGCTTACACACTCTTTGTATTACCAGCCTGTGTAGATTCTTCACTTGTACTGTGTTCTACATTGTTCCTTACTGGGGCTATTATGGTTATTCACCATCTAAACGGGAAATTGTTTTTTTTAAACACCAAGCACCTGTTCATGAATTTCCAAGTTTATTGACTTGGGAATGTTCTCTGCTTTTGTGCCTGATGATTAATTCCCTGAGTTATTAACACTGACATTCTGATATGTTTTTTTTCCCGCTGGGAGCGATCGTTTACCACTTTGGCAATAGTTTTAATGCTAGAAAATCTGGTTAATTCTGACTTTTTGAAAACCCCTGTATTTATATAACTGGCTTTATTACATTACAATTACTTTTGAAGTGTAGTCAGGTTGTGTAGTCATATGCACCAGCTGTTTTACGCTGGTTCCTACCATCAGTTGTCAACTGATCTGTTTTTGTGCTGGTGCTGGTTGAGAGGAATGTTGTTGAGCACACGGGGAGAAGTCCCTGCTCATTTTCAAATGCGTGCCATAGGAACTTTAACACCTACCTGACCAGCCACGCTTTGTGTAACATCCCATCCCTCTGCCTAGATCATGTGTTCAAGTCCTCAGGTGGTGTTTGAACCCAAAGAAAAGCAGCAACAAACAGTATTGTGAACCATTAACAAGCTCTTGTTGGAATTATTGAATGGCAAACATTTAATTAAATTCCTTTTCAAAGAGCAGAAAACTTGGAATAGTGCTAAAATTGCCAGAAGATGGTTGCCTCTGATTTTCCTTTCAACGCTATGAACAATAACAACAGAAAATATATTGAAACATGTAAAATTCTTAAGGGGCTTGACGGGGTTAATACTACGATGTTTCCCCTGGCTGGGGAATCTAGAACACGGGGTCACAGTCTCAGGATAAGGGGTCGGCCATTTAGGACTGAGATAAGCAGAAATTTCTTCGCTCAAAGGGATGTGAATCTTTGGAATTCTCTACCCCTGAAAGTTGTGGATGCTTGGTCATTGAACATATTCAAGACAGAGGTCGATACTGTTATATATGTGGACTTGTATTTACTCTGTACAGCCACCAGAGGCTCATCCCCTGGAGTCCCAAAGGATCCCCTAATCCCTTGGGAGCACAGGTATCTAAGGAGGCTTTACAGGTTAGAGAGGCACTCTGGAGACCTGCAATAAAAGACTAAGGTCACACTTTACTTTGAGCTCCGTGTTCAGTCTGACTCTTTCTCCATACACAACAACTGGCGACGAGATACAGATAGTGAACCCAAAGATGCAGAGAACAGTGGGCATCCTGAAGAATTTTTTGGAGGGAGATGATTGGGAAACTTTTGTCTAGCGACTCGACCAATACTTCGTGGACAACGAGCTAGATGGGGAAGAGAGCGCTGCCAAATGAAGGGCGATCCTCTTACCGTCTGTGGGGCACCAACGTATGGCCTCATGAAGAATCTGCTCACTCCAGCGAAACTCACAGAGAAATCGTACGATGATTTGTGCACATTGGTCCTAGAGCATTTGAACCTGAAGGAAAGCGTTCTGATGGCGAGGTAACGGATCTACAAAAGGTCTAAAGGCCAGGAAGTGGCGAGTTATGTCACCGAGCTAAGACGCCTTGCAGGACATTGTTAATTTGAAGGACATTTGGAGCACATGCTCAGACCTTTTCGTACTTGGCATTGGCCACGAAACCATACTTCGCAAACTTTTGACTGTAGAGATCCCAACCTTGAGTAAGGCCATAGCGATAGCCCAGGCGTTCATTGCCACCAGTGACAATACGAAGCAAATCTCAGAACACAAGTGCTGCTACAAGTACTGTGAACAAAGTGATGTTTTTTCGAATTGTAACGTACAGGGCAGGTCACATACCTGCAGCTACACGTCCGCAGATGTCTGAGTCCACCATCAAGGGTGATGAATGCAAGGCCATTAACACTTTGTTGGCGCTGCAGGGATGATCATTGTTTCCATTCATGTCGATTCAAAGAGTACGTTTGCAAGGGTTGTGGAACAATGGGACACCTCAGAGTGTGCAGGTGAGCTGCTAAGCCTGTTAAACCTGCAAACCACCATGTTGCAGAGGAGGACAGATCCATGGAGGATCATGACGAACCAGAGCCTCAGATAGAGGAGGCAGAGGTACATGGGGTGCACACATTCACCACGAATTGTCCCCCGATAATGCTGAATGTTGAACCAAATGGACTCCCGGTGTCAATGGAGCAGGACACGGACGCGAGCCAGTCCATCATGGGCAAAAAGACTTTCGAAAGGTTGTGGTGCAACAAGGCTTCAAGATGGAGTTGAGGTCAAAGATTAGCCATGATAATGAATGGTGAAGCAGGCTCGAAGGGCCAAATGGCCGACTCCAGCTCCTATTATGAGTAAAATATACATTCCCACTGGAGACTTGCTGTTGAGGTTTCAACACCATATAAAACTGCAAATAATGTGGCAGCTTCTTTATCACTTTTGTATGTTTTACCTGTCTGAAGATAAGTGTTGGTCAAATAGAACAGCTGTTGTAAGAAGAAATTAGTTTTGAATTAGTTGTAGACCTGAAAACCACCCTATCACCACTTACTTTCATTGAGCATTGGAAACAAAAGCAGGAGATGGGGTCAGGAAGCAGACTGGGTCTAGTCTCCCAGAATATAGCTGACATTACTGGTATGGATTAAAATCCCACAATCCATTTTTAAGGAGCTCAGAATAAACATTATGCTGAGATTTTGGAAATAAGAGTCTGCTCCTGTTTGCTCCCCCCACCCCCTCGTGAAAATCATAACCTATGCTGAGGTATGTTTCCTCAGGTGCCATCAGCTATTTGGTATCTTGCTTGAGTATATTGTTTATAGGTGAGCCTCGACAATGAGTTACAGCAGCCTATTTGACTCGGGCAGTCTATCTTCAAACAGTATCCTCCGTTGACCTCCACGCTTGGACTTGTCATCAAGACCCACCCAAGGTTAAGGGGAGATTTAATAGAGTTGTTCAAAATTGTGGGGTTTTGATCAAGTAGACAGGGAGAAACTGTTTCCACTGGCAGGAGAGTCGGTAACCAGAGGACACTGAAGATAATTCCCCCAAATCCAGGGCGGGATAATAAGAACTTTTATGATCTGGAATGCACTGCCTGACAGGGTTGATGGAAGCAGATTCAATAGTAACTTTCAAAAGGGAATTGGATAAATACTTGAAAAGGAGAAATTGGCTATAGGAAAGAGCAGGGGATGGGGACTAATTAGATAGCTCATTCAAAGAGCCAGCACAGACAAATGGGCCGAATGGCCGCTCTCTGTTGTATGATTCTGTGATACTGGATGGTAATGCAGGAATTCTGGCAATACTGTGGCCAATTGTAATGTCTCCACCGCTGCTCTGGTTCAAGCCTGCTCACTTCACACACAGACCAAGGAATGGCAAAGATGGTTTGTGTACCTCAGTAATACCTTTTTCCACTGAGCCATTGGAGGAACCTCCATGTGGCTAGTTTTTCATTTGAAAAAAATAACATTGTGAGTGAAAGGAACTGTTGTGAACTAAAATTGCCTTTGATTCTAATTGGATTGCTCCAGTAGCATGTGGCAATATAAGATGAGACTAATTTGTGGAACTTGCTATCACAAGGAGTAGTTGAGGCGACTAGCATAGATGCATTAAAGGGGAAGTTAGGCAAACACGAGGGAGAAAGGAATGAAAGGATCTGTTGATGGGGTTAGATGGAGGATGGGAGGAGGCTCATGTGGAGTATGGATCTGTTGGGCCGATGGTCTGTTTCTGTGCTGTAAATACTATATCATTGTTTGCTGGTCTGAAAAATGGGAGAAGTTCGCGGAGTTCATTTTTTTGCAACAATTCTGTTCACCAGGTGCATGGTAAATGGCAGAGTTGGCTCATTTGCATCAGCTTGATGAGGTTAGTGATCCTGGGCCAAATGGCAATCGCTTTTCACTTGTGCATACCCGAGACACCTGTGAGATTCAAACCTTTGATGACCTCTTGTACTTTTTACAGCTTCCTGAGCTATACAGATTCAAAACGTTTACAATGCAGGTTCAAAAGTATGAGCATTAGTAACCAGGAAACTGTTTCGCTTTTCTTTCTGCACATCATGCATAATCTAGCATTCTATTTAATTGAACTTTTCAAGTCGCATTTTGCATCAAGAACCCTTCTGTCCTCTCTGACAACTGCCCCATCCCTCAACATTATTTCTTCCCCAAGATTCTTGAATGAGTAGTCACCTCCCACATTCATGCCAATCTATCTCCAATATCTCTATGATCCCTCGAGGTTGGTGTTCTCCTTGCTCACAGTACCAAGACCATCCTGGTCAAAATCACACATACATCCCCTGACTTACATATCCTTCCTTGACCGACCTTAATCTATCTGCAACATTTGATGAAGTTGACCACATCATCCTCCTCCATCGCCTCTCCTCCATTGTCCTCATGTGGTTTCACTCTTGCCTGTCCGAACAAAAGCCAACACATCTCCAGCAACGACTCTCTTCTAGCTCCACACCATCACTCCAGCAATGGCCCCCTTCTCTTCCTCATTTGCATACTGATCCTTGGTGCTATCATCTGCAGATAAAGAGCCAGCTTCCATGTGTAAACCAATGAACCCAACTCTAACACACCACCAGATCCCTCGACCCCATGACTGACTTCAGTATTGTCGGATTGCCTGTCTGACATGGAGTCAAAAATGTCTTCCGATTTACATTAGGAAGGTTGAATCCATTGTTTTCAGATTCTCCATTCCTTTGCTACTGACTGCATCTCCTCCCTGGCAATTTTCTCAGGTCGAAAGGACCATGCAAACCATTTGACCCAGAGATGAGCTCAAACGCCACATTCCAGCCATCACCAAGACTATTTGTTTCTGCCTCTGCAATAGTGCCAACCTTTGCCTGTACCTCGCCCACAATGCTGCTGAAACACTCATCCACAATTATATTGTCTCTAGATGGGCTCCTTGTCCGCTTCACATCCAGCATCTTCCATAAACCCCAACTTGTTCAAAGCTCAGCAGCCTGTATCCTATGCAGATTGCTCTTCATTCCTCCCATCCGAGCTGATTGTTCCTCAACTCAATTCATTTACAATCCCCATCCTTGTCTTCAAATCCTTCCATGGCCTTATCCCACCCTACCTCTGCAACCTTCTACCACAAACCTCTGTATTTTGACCCTAGCCTTTTGTACATCTTCTTTTCCATCTCACCATTAGTGGCAGTCTTCAGTCATCAATCTTATTCTCTGAAATTTCCTCCCAAATCACAAGCCTGTCCACATCTCCTCCAACTTCAATACTTCTCAAAATCCATCTTTTTGACCTAGCTTTTGATCACCCCTCAATGTTCACACCATGGGTCAACATGCATTCTCCCATTCCTCCAACCAACACCCCCCAACCTATAATCATGGTTCAGAGGTAGCATTTGCTGCTGAGTCAGAAGGTCTTGGTTTCAGTCCCACTTTCGGACTTCAGCACAAAATCTAAGCTGACCCCGCAGTACAGTACTGAGGGAGTGTGTTGTTGGAGGTTTCTTCTTTTGGACGAGACGTTAAACTGAGGTCCAATCTGCCTGTTCAGTAAAAGATTCTATGGCACTTCCTTCACGAAGAGTGGGGAGTTCTTGTCGTTCTGGACAACATTTATTCCCCAACCAACACCACCAAAGCAGATTAATTGGTTGTTTATTTAATGTGTGTGCGTGTGTGTGTGTGTGTGTGTGTGCAAATTGGCTGCTGCAGTTGCTACATAACAAAAGTAAGTAATTAGCTGTGAAGCTTGAGGTTATATAAATGCAAGTTCATTCTTGAACGTTGAAAATCTCAAAGTGCTTTAAAGGCAGAATAGATTTGCAAGTTCTTACAAATCATTCTATTTATGAAATAGAATTCAATGCGAAGAAGTGCGGTAATGCATTTGGGGAACGCTAACAAGGTAAGGGCAATAAATGGCAGGATACTGAGAAATGTAGAGGAACAGGGGGACATTGGAGTGCTTGTCCACTGATCCCTGAAGGGAGCAGGACAGGTGGAGAAGGTGGTTAAGAAGGCATACAGAATACTTTCCGTTATTTGCCGAGGCATAGAATATAAGAGCAGAGAGGTTATGCTAGAAGTGTATAAAACACTAGTTCGGCCACAGCTAGCATACGGCGTACAGTTCTGGTCATCACATTACAGGACAGATGTGATTGCACTAGAGAGGGTACAGAGGTAATTTGAGGATGTTGCCAGGACTGGAGAATTCTAGCTATGAGGAAAGAGTGGGGTTGTTTTCTTTAGAACAGAGGAGGCTGAGGGGAGACTTAATTGAGGAGTATAAAATTGAAGACCCTAGTGGCTAGAAAGTACCTATTTCCCTTAGCAGAGGTCAATAACCAGGGGGCATAGATTAAAAGTAATTGTCGAAGGATTAAAGGCGAGTGGAGGAGAAATGTTTTCACCCAGAGTGTAGCGGGGGTCTGGAACTCACTGCCTAGAAAAGGTAGTTGAGGCAGAAACCCTCAACGTACTGGATATGCGCTTGAAGTCCTGTAACCTGTAAGACTATGGACCAGGAGCTGGAAAGTGGGATTGGGCTGGGTAGCTCTTTTTCGACCGGCACAGACCTGATGGACCGAATGCCCTTCTTTTGTGCTGTTTATGCTTTCATTTGGTATTGTCTGCAGTCATAAATAGTGGTTATGTTACTGGACTAGTAATCCAGTGACCTGGGGTAGTAATCCAGAAAATTAGAGTTCAGATCCCATCATAGCAGTTTGAGAATTTGAATTTTGTTTTTTATAAACTGGTATCGGTAAAAGTGACCATGAAGTTGTTGGATTGTCCTAAAAATTCAACTGGTTCACTGATGTTTTTTTTCTAGGGAAGGAAAATTGCTGTCCTTGCCCGGCCTAGCCTACATGTGTCTCCAGTCCCACATAGGGTTGCCAACTCTGGTTGGAGGCATTCTTAGAGTTACCTATCTGAACCATGTCACCATGGGGGAAGATGCTTAGCAGAGGCCCGCCATTTCCCTAAAGATTGAGCCAGAAATTGGATGGCCATCTCTTAACGGCTGGCTATAAAGTCAGATGGTCAGTGGCCCAGGAACTGCTCTCTGGCCTTTTGATTACTTCTCTGGGGGATACTATGGCAGGGAAGTGGTCAAGGAGAAATAATAGCTCCTCTCCAACAAAGGTTTTTTTTTTATAACCTGGTTTCTAATGGTCATTTAAAAAAAATTGCAGTTACTTTGTGTGTGTGTGTGTGTTAGTTATCCAGAGTTAGGGGCTGAAATTCAGCCTCCCATAAAGGCCTCTTACCGCCAGAAAACGGCGGCCAAGCAGTGGACTCCAGTGGAATGGCCACTAGTGAAATTCATCTTGATGGATTTTCCGGCGGTTCCCACTTCCGCCCTGCTGCTGTCCTAGGTGCGTCATCAAAGGGCGCACCGCTGATCTCCCGCACCTCCAGCCAAATTCAGCTTCAAAAATTCACAATCTGCCGAGCAGTGCCCCCGACAGCTTTTTCCATCAGTGCACCTCGTTGTCTGTGTGTAGGACTTGGCTGCGCGGCAGCCATTAAAGGCGAGAGCCCGCTGCCGCGGCTGCCATGTTGTTTTTTTTGCCGGTCGACTTCCAGATCGGCCAGCCAAATATGCCCCTGGTTTCGGCCGGGCCGCCAACAGGCAGCCTGGCACACCCTCACTGGTGGACCTAACTAAACTAATCGCAGAGCTCGCAGCGGCCCTTCCTTTTAAGTGGAGGGGAGAGACGTGGTGACGCACACGCGGAATGACATCATCACCGCTCCGCTGATGATTGACAGCAGCGGTGACTCCGTCCCGTCTCCACTTCCGGCCCTCTTGTTGGCGATCTGCTGCTTACCACCCCACTTCCCCCCCCCCTCCCCCCCCCCGCCTCCGCCATCATTATGACTGACTTCCGTCCGCTTTTTTAAAAAAAATAACAAAAAAAGGCCAAAGAGCTGAATTTCGCGAAGGAGGCAACCTCGTCTGACACGGCGGGGAAAACACTTCAGGATCGGTAGGTGCGACCCATTTCGGACGGGGGTGAATTTTGTCACAATCTCTCGACAATGAACTATATAGTGCAATTCATAAGCTAATCTGCAATAACTGCAATGAATCTGCATTTTACGGCACATTTTCTTGAAATTTAACAATGCTGTTGCACACGTGGGTTGGAGATGACTGATTTTTACGTTTTTGAAATATTGCTATCGACCATACAGTAAGGTTTTCCCAGTGAATTTCCACAGTGCCACATGCCTTAGAATGAGGTGGCAAACTGGTGATGCACTTTGGGATGTGCCGAGGTTATAAAATGCACTATATACAAGCAAGTTCCTTCTTTCACTAGGAGTGGGCAATAAATGCATCTCCCACATCCTGAGAGCAAATGGGGGCGGGGGGATGAAATGATTAACATGCGATACCAACAAATGTTTATTGAACTCTTTAAATTTAATGAAGTTAAATTTTTAATTTTGAAACATTTTCCACATTGGAGAGAAAAATACTGCAGTTAGGGATGAGAAGGGAAATGGTCAGAGTTTGAGGAAATGACATTTACTTTCACATTCTTTTCTCTCCCAAATGTAGTTTGCATAATTGGCATGGCTTGCAACCTGCAATCTTTTGAAAGAGTGAATTCAAGCCCGTGTTTCGGACTGATTTTTGTCCAACTGGTGAATTAGTCATTTTGTTTTCTTTGGGAGTACTGCATTTCCTTGCTGTTTTTCTCAGCAACCTTGTTTAATATTATGGTATATCAATCAAGTGGGACATTTGAGAAATATGTATATTGATGTGATTTCCATTATAAGCACGTTTCAAAATACGGCAGCAATAAACTGATGCCAAACCCAAAAGTACTAAAAGTCTTCAGTATTAATTATTTGGAGGCAGCAGTTCAAGGGCACTTTACTCCTCGATACGGAGTCTGTTCTGAGTACAGTTTTGGGCATTGTATTCATTCCATCCAATGTGCTGTCACATTTGTGGATTATGACTTTACAGGAAAACATTGTAAAGTAGCCATTTAGTCTGGAAAGAAACAATAACCTATTGGCTAAAACAAGTATGTGATCATTCAACTTTGTGAAATGGAAAGGAGATTAAGCTGCAAATAAAAATACTGGCAGCCAATAGTGTGTAAAATGGGGGTGCCATTGCACCAGAAAGCAGAAATACCTCAATTTATTGGACATGTAATTGATGGCTGAGATAAACTATTAAAAAGTTATTTGTCCAGGGGTTCAGTGAGTCATAAGAACATAAGAACATAAGAATTAGGAACAGGAGTAGGCCATCTAGCCCCTCGAGCCTGCTCCGCCATTCAACAAGATCATGGCTGATCTGGCCGTGGACTCAGCTCCACTTACCCACCCGCTCCCCGTAATCCTTAATTGCCTTATTGGTTAAAAATCTATCGATCTGTGATTTGAATGCATTCAATGAGCTAGCCTCAACTGCTTCCTTGGGCAGAGAACTCCACAGATACACAACCCTCTGGGAGAAGAAATTCCTTCTCAACTCGGTTTTAAATTGGCTACTCCGTATTTTGAGGCTGTACCCCTTGGTTCTAGTCTCCCCGACCAGTGGAAACAATCTCTCTGCCTCTATCTTGTCTATCCCTTTTATTATTTTAAATGTTTCTATAAGATCACCCCTCATCCTTCTGAACTCCGAGTAAAGACCCAGTCTACTCAATCTATCATCATAAGGTAACCACCTCATCTCCAGAATCAGCCTCGTGAATCGTCTCTGTACCCCTTCCAAAGCCAGTATATCCTTTCATAAGTAAGGTGACAAAAACTGCACGCAGTACTCCAGGTGCAGCCACACCAATATCCTGTACAGTTGCAGCAGGACCTCCCTGCTTTTGTACTCCATCCCTCTCGCAATGAAGGCCAACATTCCATTCGCCTTCCTGATTACCTGCTGCACCTGCAAACTAACTTTTTGGGATTCATGCACAAGGACCCCCAGGTCCCTCTGCACCGCAGCATGTTGTAATTGCTCCCCATTCAAATAATATTCCCTTTTACTGTTTTTTTTTCCAAGGTGGATGACCTCACATTTTCTGTCATTGTATTCCATCTGCCAAACCTTAACCCATTCACTTAACCTATCTAAATTTCTTTGCAGCCTCTCTGTGTCCTCTACACAACCCGCTTTCCCACTAATCTTTGTGTCATCTGCAAATTTTGTTACACTACACTCTGTCCCCTCTTCCAGGTCGTCTATGCATATTGTAAACAGTTGTGGTCCCAGCACCGATCCCTGTGGCACACCACTAACCACCGATTTGCAACCTGAAAAGGACCCATTTATCCCGACTCTCTGCTTTCTGTTAGTTAACCAATTCTCTATCCATGCTAATACATTTCCTCTGACTCCGCGTACCTTTTATCTTCTGCAGTAACCGTTTGTGTGTGTGTGGCACCTTATCGAATGCCTTTTGGAAATCCAAATACACCACATCCATCGGTACACCTCTATCCACCATGCTCGTTATATCCTCAAAGAATTCCAGTAAATTAGTTAAACATGATTTCCCCTTCATGAATCCATGTTGCGTCTGCTTGATTGCACCATTTCTATCGAGATGTCCCGCTATTTCTTCCTTAATGATAGCTTCAAGCATTTTCCCCACTACAGATGTTAAACTAACCTGCTTTTTGTCTGCCCCCTTTTTTAAACAGAGGCGTTACATTAGCTGCTTTCCAATCCGATGGTACCTCCCCAGAGTCCAGAGAATTTTGGTAGATTATAACGAATGCATCTGCTATAACTTCCGCCATTTCTTTTAATACCCTGGGATGCATTTCATCAGGACCAGGGGACTTGTCTACCTTCAGTCCCATTAGCCTGTCCAGCACTACCCCCCCCTAGTGATAGTGATTGTCTCAAGATCCTTCCTTTCCACATTCCCGTGACCAGCAATTTTTGGCATGGTTTTTGTGTCTTCCACTGTGAAGACTGAAGCAAAATTATTGTTTAAGGTCTCAGCCATTTCCACATTTTCCATTATTAAATCCTCCTTCTCATCTTCTAAGGGACCAACATTTGCTTTAGTCACTCTTTT
Organism: Pristiophorus japonicus; assembly: GCF_044704955.1. Classification (NCBI taxonomy): domain Eukaryota; kingdom Metazoa; phylum Chordata; class Chondrichthyes; family Pristiophoridae; genus Pristiophorus; species Pristiophorus japonicus. Next base: position 23,141,326 of record NC_091994.1, read on the forward strand.
CCATTTTATATATCAGTAAAAGCTTTTACTATCTGTTTTTATATTTTGCGCAAGTTTACTTTCATAATCTATCTTTCCTTTCTTTATTGCTTTCTTAGTCATTCTTTGCTGTCGTTTAAAATTTTCCCAATCTTCTAGTTTCCCACTAACCTTGGCCACCTTATACGCATGGTTTTTAATTTGATACTCTCCTTTATTTCCTTGGTTATCCATGGCTGGTTATCCCTTCTCTTACCGCCCTTCTTTTTCCACAGGAATATATTTTTGTTGAGCACTATGAAAGAGCTCCTTAAAAGTCCTCCACTGTTCCTCAATTGTGCCACCGTTTAGTCTCTGTTCCCAGTCTACTTTAGCCAACTCTGCCCTCATCCCACTGTAGTCCCCTTTGTTTAAGCATAGTACGCTCGTTTGAGACACTACTTCCTCACCCTCAATCTGTATTACAAATTCAACCATACTGTGATCACTCATTCCGAGAGGATCTTTTACTGGGAGATCGTTTATTATTCCTGTCTCATTACATAGGACCAGATCTAAGATAGCTTGCTCCCTTTTAGCTTCTGTAACATACTGTTCTAAGAAACAATCCCGTATGCATTCTATGAATTCCTCCTCCAGGCTACCCCGTGCGATTTTGATTTGACTAATCGATATATAGGTTAAAATCCCCCATGATTACTGCCGTTCCTTTTTCACATGCCTCCATTATTCCCTTGATTATTGTCCGCCCCACCGTGAAGTTATTATTTGCGGGCCTATAAACTACGCCCACCAGTGACTTTTTCCCCTTACTATCTATAATCTTCACCCACAATGATTCAACATTTTGTTCATTAGAGCCAATATTGTCTCTCACAACTGCCCTGATATCATCCTTTATTAACAGAGCTACCCCACCTCCTTTCCCTTCTTGTCTATCTTTCCGAATTGTCAGATACCACTGTATGTTTAATTCCCAGTTTTGGCCACCCTGCAACCACGTTTGAGTAATGTCCACCAAATCATACCCATTTGTAATGATTTGTGCCGTCGACTCATTTACTTTATTTCGAATGCTACGTGCGTTTAGGTAAAGTGTTTTAATACTAGTTTTTAAACCATGATTTTATAGTTTTGACCCCTCCTGCAGCCCCTTTATATTCATACATATTGTCCCTTCCTATCACCTTGTGGTTTACACTTACCCTAGTGCTACTCTGCTCTGTTGCCTCCTGCCTTTGGCATTCTTTCTTGGAGTTCTGTTCATCTGAGCTCTCACTCACTCTAACTAGTTCAGAGCCCTCTCCTGGGTTCCCATTCCCCCTGCCAAGCTAGTTTAAAGCCCTCCCAACCGCACTATCCAAACCACTCACGAAAACATTGGTCCCGTCTCTGTCATGTCATTTGAAACTTCAAACAAAGAAATACACAAAGATGTTTGTGCACTTAAAGTATTTGTTGAGAAAAAATACTTCAGTACTTCCCGTATAGAACTTAAAAAGTCACTCACTTACCTGTTGGCTTCATGGGTAAGTGCACCATCAGGTAACATGTTGGCCATATGGACAAGATTTCAGGTCTGATTCTGTTTTTGTGGTAATCTACTCTCGGCTAGGGCTATTGGGCATTCATAAACCGGTCGGTCCCAGCAACCAGGGGAAAAGGGAGAGTTTCTGCTCTTGGTCACTATTCATGTTCTGTACCTGCACATACAGACAACCGATATTCACTCAAGCTCCTGTAAGGACACCTATTAGGCAAGATAACAAGGGTACCTGTAATGTGTTTGCTTCATGGGTTTTTTGCTTAAGAATTCATAGCAACACATTGCTAATAAACCAACTGGTTCTTAATAGCAAAGGTTTAATAATCACACTACACATTACTAGTTCATCCACTATGCTCACAACCACCTGCCTCATCGTGGATCCCCTGAACCCAACTGGTTGGGGTTTTATTGAGTCTTGCAAACATCACGCTAAGCCACTCACAACTCAACAGCTCTACAAACTGGTTGGCATCCTCGGGTGCATATATTACAGTATCCATCACTTCAATCACACCCCCCTGCCCATCTGTGTCTTTAGGTGAGGGAAGGAGAAAATTGGAGTGGGAAGAGGGGCATGGGATCACTACAGCATCTTCACCATTAACTATCTTTGATCCTCACAACAAGTGAGACAGACAGGGGATTGTTCTTGCTTCCCAAACTTTACACTCCAAACAAACTACTTTTGAATAAAACTGCAGGGAAAAACTGGGAACCAATCATGTGTGGTGGGGTGGGGGGTGGAATCCAGTGTCACACTCGGAGACTACATCAAAAATGGGAGCACCCTTGATGAGCTTAGCCACCACGTGAGTCAAAAGTACAGCAATTCCCCTCGTCCCCAATCCTAAGCAGTCAGGATAATCCAGAAATACAGGGGTAGAAATTTGGCTTGGGCATTAGTGCAAAACTGGTGGTATGGCATCGGCCGCTTGTAATACGCAACCCCGGCCCAATATTCAGCTCCAAAGACTTAGTAGAACTGATATCAGGCGCTGCATGTAACAGGTGACTGATGTGCCTGTTGCTCTCTCATTTCTGCCCCATATCTCTCAATTACAATCTTACTGTTTAATCCCTTTCCATTATCATTTATTGTTTTAGATTAGGGTTTCATTAAATTGAAAGCAATTTCTTGGCAATTAAATTAGTGCTGCAAGGTGATCAGTGGCAAACCTCAAGAATTATACAAGAACGTTATGCGGTTTACAAGCACATTCAACAGACTAATGACAGGTTGCATGATCAGGCTAGTGAGACAGTATATAATTATTGGCTAAAGCATCTTCCCATGTTTCCCTTATAAATTTCTCACTGACTAGACGGTCACACTTGTGGCATCGACTTAAATACAGCGCCTGCTATTGTGGGCAACCATCCACAATGTTGCTTGGTTCAGGTTGCATCATCTCTGGTTCTCAGTCAGTTTAGCTGAGTTCTCAGGTCAGCAAACTGCACAAAAAAACAAATTGTAACATTGATCCCTGAAATAAACTTCATTTCAATTAACTGATTGCATCAATTGGTTCTGGATTGTTGTTCTACAGGTTGTGTAGAAAGAAAAGAGGGTGTGTTTCATGGCCTTCTGACTTCAGTTCCTTAAATCTGGCTTTGGAAACGAAACTGAGAAATATAATTTTACAGTTTGTGCCAGTAGCTGAGCTCAAGGCTCCTGTACAAACAACCTATTCCCAGACCCAGAGTTACAGCTACAGGAAAACATTTGCGTTAATACACCTGCCTCCTACAATGTTCCCGCATAATATTGTACCTTCAACATAACGCACTCTCCAGCGGTAACCAGCAATGCAAGGAGCTAAATACCCCAAACCCCACCATCTTTGACTATGGGCTAAAGTCGGTCACGCATTCCCCTGTGAGGAGGTACAGTTGTTTCCTGTGCCATTCTCTGGCTGATGGACTCGACAAGGCTCCTGCTTCGCCATGGGGTTCCCGTCGCTCTCCCAGCAAAGTTACAGCAGCCGCCGTGAGCAGGAAATTCCAGGCATTGACTTCCCGAAAACAAAATACTATAAAATGCCTGTGCTGGGAGTGGTCACGGTGCGGGGAGAATGCCTCTGCTGAAAGCTTAAGCTACTAATTTGGCGCTTCCCCTCTCTCTCTTTGGAACGGATTAAAATACAGCTTCCCCAAGTTTAGTATGAGGCTAAAGGGGTTCGGAAATCATTTGATAGGGCATAGGACACTTGGGGAAATTTCTCGATAACAAGTCTGCTGGCAGCCTAAAGTCCGTAATCCCATTCCGCTCTGTAAGGAATGGCAGATCAGGAATACACTGGGCACTTGCACACCTGACCCCCGTTGGATGGGCACGTAATAAGAATAAGGTGGATGGGTGCTCATGGCAGTATTGGCGCAGCTGGGTCACCTATGGCAATTGCTAAGTGCTGTACCTCAGTCTCAGCAAGTTCAGCTGAAGAACAATGCTTGGATGAAAAATGGGCCTTTTTTCCCAAGATAGGCCACTTTTCTTGCAGCAGACGCCTTGCCCTGAGACCAGCTGCTGTCCGGAAAGCTTGCTTTTCCCACTTTGCTGGGCCTCCCATTCGCCTGATTACAGCACTTTTGGCTGAGACAAACACAGGCTCCGTCTCTCTCAGGTGGACGTAAAAGATCCCATGGCACTATTTCAAAGAAGAGCAGGCGAATTATCCCCGGTGTCCTGGCCAATATTTATCCTTCAATCAGCATAACAAAAACAGATTATCTGCTCATTATGTGGGAGCTTGCTGTGCACAAATTGGCTGCCGCTTTTCCCACATTACAACAGTGACTACACTCATAGTACTTCTTTGGTAGTAAAGCGCTTTGAGACGTCCGGTGGTCGTGAAAGGCGCTTTATAAATGCAAATCTTTTTCTTTCTTTTTGACTGTAGACCTGCCTCATACAGGCATCTGGTGCATTGGGAGTATCAGAGGCAGGACTGGTGGGAATTCCGATGGGTGATGCTATTCCGTCGGTCTCTTTTCCTTTTGACGTCTGGTTTCTGCACTACCTAAAGAGATCGCTGGTGCAGGTCGAACAGATGGAGATTAAGCATTGCTGGGTTCTGCCCTCGCCCAACCCAATTAGTTCCCTCGTTCACCGAAAACCCTCAGGAAATCCGCAGCCTTGGATTCCCAATAACTTGATCCGGTGAGAAAAATCAAATACTGAATACACCAAGGCTAGAAATTTGGAATGGGTGTGTAAAGGATAAATGTTGACAAAGACATGGAGGCAGGGTGTGCATAGAGTTAAAATTACAACTTCTGTATCTTGCGTATTTTAATAGGCAGATTGGAATTGCAGTACCTGTATCAGCGATTTTGCAACTGACCTTGCATGCTCAGTGTTATGTATTTAACCCCTTGTAACCTGCATCACACCTGACCACCAGAGGGCCTCGCTGTTGGAGTCCCAAGGGATCCCAGCATCCCTTGGGAGCACAGTATATAAGCAGGTCACCCACGAGGTACTTGCACTCTGGAACCTTAATAAAGGAGCTAAGGTCACACTTGCTCATAGCATTCAGTACTCAGTCCAACCATTTATTATGAGCGTAACACTCAGCATGCCCCAAGTGAAAGGGAGGCACATGTCAGGCTTGTGCACTGTCTGTCCCCTGACCCCTCCCTCATCTTTTCCTCTCCTGAATTTAGATTGAGTGGAGGGTATGTTTTTTTCCATAACTTGGGCAATAAAAGCATTTCAGTCAAAATGTTAAACGAATGTTACAGCATGTATTCCGTTATGAGTGATACAAATGCCAGCTCTTGCTGGGGTATAGTTCATCAGAGCAGGCCAGGGAGCTGAAGGAGCAGTGTGGCGGCCTGGCCCAGCAGGCTGAGCGGCCCCCGGCCTGCAAGCATCATGAGAACAGGCCGGGGAGCGGAAGGAGCAGTGTGGCGGCATACCACTCCAGGGAGCAGCACGTGCTGGAGCAGGAGAGCAACGGTAGTGAAAAGGGACGTCACCAAGGTCCAGGTCGGTGATTGGGCAGGTACAGCAGGAGGGGCGAAGGAGCGACAAGCGATTGTAGAGGGATGTGATCGGGGCCCAGGAGCGGCGAGGGCCCAGGGGCAGCATGGGCCAGCCCACACCGCGATATGTGTGCGCACTAGGTCCGTGCAGCAGAGCAGGTCTCCGGTCGTCTTGGTTAATCCTTGCTACCGGACCAAGACCTAGCTCTGTCAAGCCCGTGTGGTAGCTGGTGTGCAATGGCCAACACACATTTTTTTTAACAATCCATGCACAGGCATCTTCCACCCTTCAAGATTTAGTTCGTGACCTGGAATTTTAGGTCCTTCCTTGAAACACCTGTGAACTTTTTGACTTGGAAGCAAGTCATCCTCGATCTGTGATGATGATGATATTGGTGCTGGAATTCCGATGTCCCGAGTCCGTACGAAGTTTCTACGGACCCGGGAAGGCATCGGAAAAGCCGGTTTTCAGCGTGCAATGCGCATGCGCTGAAAACCGACTTTTCTGATCTGTCAAGTTTCTGGCTTGACTGATCATCCGCAGATCAGGAGCGAGGACATTTGCAGGGCAAGATTTGAGATATTTACGGATATCTTGCCCAGCAAATTTCCTCAAAAATCTTGCGCCTAAAAAAGCAGGCGTATAGCCTACTTTTACAGACGCAAGTGTTTAAAAATAAAATCATTTTAAAATAGTTATAAAAACACATTTTATTCTTAAAAACCCTCCCCACTAGTAAGTTTATTTTTTAACAATAATTAAAAAAACATTTTTAAAAATCAGGAAAATTTTATTTTTAAGACATAACTTTAATTTCAATTAATTTTAAATATGTGTGGTCTGTTTTTTTAAATTTTGTGCGATTGCTTTTGTTCCCATTAATAGCACTGAGAACTCGTAGATACGCGCGTCTCAGTGCTATTAATGGGAACCTGTGAAATACTTACCTGATTGGCTGAGCAGTCACACATGACTGCACCTTCTGCGTCGGGACCCTCTGCATGGAAGCACGCTTTGCAGCGCGGGAGGAGAAGGCCTCCCCATCGGAAATCAGGGCGCCTCCTAGACCACCAGGTAAATTAGTTAAAAAATATCCAGCGAGGAGGCAATTGCCCGTGGGAAGACCCCCAGAGGAATTTCTAGGCCATTGTAACATAGGCAGTCCCTCGGAGTCGAGGATGACTTGCTTCCACACTAAAAGTGAGTTCTCAGGTGACTGAAGAGTCCGATGCAGGATCTACAGTCTCTGTCAAACGGTGGTTGAAGGAATGGGTATGTGGGGTGCCTCGGTTGCTGCACGCTCCTTCCGCTCTCGATGCTTGGCTTCAGCTTGCTTTCGACAAAGAAACTTGGTGCTCAGCGCCTTCTCGAATGCTTTTCCTTCACTTTGGGCGGTCTTGGGCCAGGGATTCCCAGGTGGGGATGTTACATTTTTTCAAGGAGACTTTGAGGGTGTCCTTGAAGCATTTCCTCTGCCCACCTGGAGCTCGCTTGCTGTGTCGGAGCTTCGAGAAGAGCGCTTGTTTTGGGAGTTTCGTGTCAGGCATGCGGACGATGTGGCCTATCCAGCAGAGCTGATCGCGCGTGGTCAGTGCTTCGATGCTGGGGATGTTGGCCTGAGTGAGAACACTGATGTTGGTGCACCTATCCTGCCAATGGATTTGCAGGATTTTGCAGAGGCAGCATTGGTGGTACTTCAGTGTTTTTAGGTGTCTGCTGTACATAGTCCATGCCTCTGAGCCATATAGGAGGGCGGGTATCACCACTGCTCTGTTGACCGAGTTTGAGGTCCTGGTCTTCAAACACTCTCCAAGTGACCAAACACAGCACTGGCACACTGAAGACGGTGTTGGACCTAGTCATCGATGTCTGCCCTTGTTGACTCCCGAGGTATGGAAAATGGTCCACGTTGTCCAAGGCCTCGTCGTGGGATTTTGACAATTGGGGGGGGTAGTGCTGTGTGGTGGGGGCAGGTTGGTCGAGGACCTTTGTCTTAAGGATGTTTAGTGTAAGACCCATGCTCTCGTAAGCCCCGGTGAAGGTATTGACGATATTGTATAGGGCCGCAAAGACCCTCAACAATGTACCATAAGCACATGTATGGAACGTTAAAGAACATTTTGTCCATATGGAAATGTGCATCTGTTTTGAAACCGTTAAACACTTCTTCATGTTACACAACACCGTTGCTAATATTGCTTGGCGCTTTACATTGCTTTGATAGACTCTATAGTTGTTGGCAGGATATGCTACCCATGGAGCCCAAGTAAATGGAATATGCCAATCATTTATATATAAATATTCAAAGGTCTTGATGTAGAGGAAATAGTCGAGTAATATTTCTGTTCAAATGAATATTACAAAACACATCTGAAAATGTCTGTCAATTTCTAACATAGAATGATGGATGTCAAAATGAATGATTGCCACTCCTAGTGAGTCATAAACAGTAAATGTTATTGCATCAGTTATGGGATATCATTTCGAAATCTGCAATTTATGTGGATCAAACTTTCTATAGATGACTTGCTGTTTCCAGGTTCACCTGGAAGTGAGGTAAGAAAGTTGGCCACTGTTGAGGCTGCAAGATTAGGATCACAGGTCACACACACATTATCCAAAGATTTTGAAAATTCGAAAGTGTGTTCTTAAGAAGCGGCGGTTATAAGCATGATAAGATACAACATGTGATTGAGAGATATAGTAGACATACAACCCATGACCGATGAGAACGATTTATGGCCCCGGAGCAGAACAGATAGATGGATGGTCGTTGATGCAGAACGGTGGTCTCTGCAGCCTGTGGCAGCGGTCGTTTCCCGGGCTGGTGGAGGTGTTGGGCCGAAGTCAGCGTGAGGTCCACCTCGAAGGAAACTCTGTCCACAGTCTGCCTGTTTATATACCTTATTTAGATGGGCCAGTGGTTACATCGCGTCGATCATTTTTACCCATTCAGTTGTCCAATTACAGGAGGAGTGAGAACCTATGATAGTCCCCTCCCATTTCCATGAGGTCATCTTCCTTATCTCTGTTCTAGATGCCTTGTTGCCCCCTCATAGACAGTTGTTTATTCCACGGCTCCTTGCGACCTTCCGTTTAGTTACCCATCGGTTTCGTTATGCCTTGAAGGCCGTTTTTCTGTTCTGACCTCGCTACTCTGCTCTCTGTACAACTCTCATCCTGCCATGACTGGAATCTTCTGTGTCCTCAACTTGGGCAAATTGCTGAGTTAAGAAACCCCGAACAGACTACTCTTTCTTCCAATCCATGATTTCTCACACAGACCCGAGAGGTGGTTATGGCTGCCGTGGTCAGAGCCTTCGGGCTGCCATCCAACAACTGTTAAAGGGCCTCCAACTGATGCCTGATGTCAGTAAAATTAAAAAAAGGTCAAAGGGCTGAGAGCAAGATTTTTAGGCCTGCTTCCTCTGTGTGCTCACCAGCAAAACTTGAGGTAAATGAGGCAGGAAGGGTGTGAATGCTTTCCCCTGCCTCATTTACATGACAATGTGATGAATATTACTGACACAAGTTTCCCTCTAGGGACATTGTAGAAATATTTTATAGGGCCTACATGTAGAGGCTGGAGACCTGGCATCATACATCCTCCACCTTTTTATTTCATGTTATTAGAGCCTGGGGAAATAGAATGTCCACTTCATACATTTTAACAACTGTGATTGAAAGCATTTGCAAACTGGAGGAGGTGTGGGATGCAATTTTAAGTGGAGCTTTTGGGGGACTGACCTTTAAAGTTTAAATCCCCTCTCCCAGTCCCTCAGCAACACTGGAGGCTGGGTACGCACAGGCATAATGTAATTTCTATAGATATGTAAAGAGAAAAAGGTTAGTAAAGACAAATGTAGGTCCCCTGCAGTCAGAATCAGGGGAAGTCATAACGGGGATCAAAGAAATGGCAGACCAATTGAACAAGTACTTTGGTTTGGTATTCACTAAGGAGGACACAAACAACCTTCCGGATATAAAAGGGGTCAGAGGATCTAGTAAGAAGGAGGAACTGAGGGAAATCCTTATTAGTCGAGAAATTATGTTGGGGAAATTGATGGGATTGAAGGCCGATAAATCCCCAGGGCCTGATGGACTGCATCCCAGAGTACTTAAGGAGGTGGCCTTGGAAATAGCGGATGCATTGACAGTCATTTTCCAACATTCCATAGACTCTGGCTACCCTCCACTTCATAGGAACTGATCCAATGTAAGTCCACTTTTTAAAAAAGGAGGGAGAGAGAAAACAGGGAATTATAGACCGGTCAGCCTGACATCGGTAGTGGGTAAAATGATGGAATCAATTATTAAAGATGTCATAGCAGCGCATTTGGAAAGAGGTGACATGATAGGTCCAAGTCAACATGGATTTGTGAAAGGGAAATCATGCTTGACAAATCTTCTGGAATTTTTTGAGGATGTTTCCAGTAGAGTGGACAAGGGAGAACCAGTTGATGTGGTATATTTGGACTTTCAGAAGGCTTTCGACAAGGTCCCACACAAGAGATTAATGTGCAAATTTAAAGCACATGGGATTGGGGGTAGTGTGCTGACATGGATTGAGAACTGGTTGTCAGACAGGAAGCAAAGAGTAGGAGTAAATGGGTACTTTTCAGAATGGCAGGCAGTGACTAGTGGGGTTCCGCAAGGTTATGTGCTGGGGCCCTAGCTGATTACATTGTACATTAATGATTTGGACGAGGGGATTAAATGTAGTATCTCCAAATTTGCGGATGACACTAAGTTGGGTGGCAGTGTGAGCTGTGAGGAAGATGCTATGAGGCTGCAGTGACTTGGATAGGTTAGGTGAGTGGGCAAATGCATGACAGATGAAGTATAATGTGGATAAATGTGAGGTTATCCACTTTGGTGGTAAAAACAGAGAGGCAGACTATTATCTGAATGGTGACAGATTAGGAAAAGGGGAGGTGCAACGAGACCTGGGTGTCATGGTACATCAGTCATTGAAGGTTGGCATGCAGGTACAGCAGGCGGTTAAGAAAGCAAATGGCATGTTGGCCTTCATAGCGAGGGGATTTGAGTACAGGGGCAGGGAGGTGTTGCTACAGTTGTACAGGGCCTTGGTGAGGCCACACCTGGAGTATTGTGTACAGTTTTGGTCTCCTAACTTGAGGAAGGACATTCTTACTATTGAGGGTGTGCAGCGAAGGTTCACCAGACTGATTCCTGGGATGGCGGGACTGACCTATCAAGAAAGACTGGATCAACTGGGCTTGTATTCACTGGAGTTCAGAAGAATGAGAGGGGATCTCATAGAAACGTTTAAAATTCTGATGGGTTTAGACAGGTTAGATGCAGGAAGAATGTTCCCAATGTTGGTGAAGTCCAGAACCAGGGATCACAGTCTAAGGATAAGGGGTAAGCCATTTAGGACCGAGATGAGGAGAAACTTCTTCACCCAGAGAGTGGTGAACCTGTGGAATTCTCTACCACAGAAAGTTGTTGAGGCCAATTCACTAAATATATTCAAAAAGGAGTTAGATGTAGTCCTTACTACTAGGGGGATCAAGGGGTATGGCGAGAAAGCAGGAATGGGGTACTGAAGTTGCATGTTCAGCCATGAACTCATTGAATGGCGGTGCAGGCTCGAAGGGCCAAATGGCCTACTCCTGCACCTATTTTCTATGTTTCTATGTTAATTTGTGAGTGGGTTTATTATGGGCCCACCCCAAATACACAAGAATGTGTGATAGGTGGGGAAAAGGGTTATAATTGGCTGCTGCGTTTCCCACATTACAACTGTGACTACACTCCAAAAGTACTTCATTGGTTGTAAAGCGCTTTGAGACGCCCGGTGGTCGTGAAAGGCGTAATATAAATGCAAGTCTCTTTATCTTTTACTATCTCCTATTCATCCTCATTTTCAACTCCAGTGGTTCCCTTGGTTTAGAGTTCCTTCCTGACAAACACCAAAAATCCTTCCAATACTTTATGTATTGTAACTTTTGATTTTGAAATGTTAGTTATTGTTTTGAAAAACTTTCCATGTCCACATTCCATTTTATCCCAGTAACTTCTTCCTACTCTACAACCCAGCATACACCATCTGATTGATTGTGCTCAGCTGAAGCCCCATCTGCCATTTCACTTGTATGTAAAAGATCCATTTGCTCTCTTGGAAAAAGCAGGATTGTTCTGCCGGTTCCTGGCTAACAATTATCCTTCAATCAATATCACGAATAAACAGATTATCTGATCATAGGAACAGGAGTAGGCCATTTAGCCTTTCAAGCCTGTTCCGCCATTTGTACCTCAACTCCATTTACCGACCTATGCAGCATAATCCCTTGGTACCCTTCCATAACAAAAATCTATCGATCTCAGTCTTGATATTTCAATTGAACAAACATCTCCAGCCTTTTGGGAAAGAACATTCCAGATTACCATTACCCTTTGAGGAAAAAGCGCTTCCTGATTTCACTTTTACATAGTTGAGCTCAAAGATTATGCCCCCTTGTTTTGGATTCCCCTATTCTCTGGTCCAACAAAATGGTTTCCATTCTGTTAGTCACAAACAAAAAAAGGTGGGTAACAGCTGTTTTTGACATGGCGTGCAGAATAACCAGCTCACATAACTAGTGCTACATTGACTCATTTAGGTGAGGCAACATAGCGCTAGTTATTTCCCTACATTACAGCAGTGACTACATTTCAAAAGTACCTCATTGGCTGTGAGGCGCTTTGGGATGCCTCGAGCAATGTTCCCTCTGGCTGCGTGTATGGGCGGCCACACAGCAATGGGGAAGGTACCACACAGGCCGCTCACAAGCTCTTCCCTCCAAGATACCGGCCACACACACACACATTTACAGGGAACATTGGTCTTGAGAATATGGCTGGCGCTATATAAATGCAAGTTCTTTCCTCTTTCGCTCTCTCCCTGATCTTCAAAAATCACGACTTTGACCATGTTTACGGTCACTTTCCTCAAATCTCCAACTGACTTCTTCCTGCCCTTGTGAAGCATCGAGGGATTGTTTTCTACACTGAAGCTGCTGTATAACTTCACGTTCTTGTTCAATGTAAAGACCCACATAATCGTTCTGAAGGATGTTCCTTTTCAGAAACTGTATCCACAATTGCTGCTCCCAGTCGAAATGGTCAAGCTTGCCCATCATACTCCTAATGTGGCATTCTAGGGTTTGGTTCTATGCATTGTATGATGGAATATTCCAGTACACAAACAGTGCCAGCAAATCTATGTCGGTGGCTCATGGGAAACTAAGTTTAATCCTATTTTCCTATTTGCTCACATCATTTTCCTAATCTGCTAATTTACATTATTATTGCACACTTCAACTATTTCTAATCTAGAATAGTGTCTGGGATACTCAAAAACAGCAACGGGGATAAATTTAACCTAATCTTCCAATGGGATGGGATCAGCCGCCATTTTGCATCCTGTCCTAATTTAACTTTCCATTGGCGTTGAGTGGAAACCAGGCGGTGGATTCCATCCCATCGGTATCCAACTGGGCTGCTTCGTTTAAAATGATTGTGCACAACAATGGTTTGCATTTATACAGTGCCATTAACGTCAAATAAATGTCCCAAAGCGCTTCACAGCAGCATAATGTTGGTGTGTAGGTCGGGGGAGGAAGGATAAAAGACCAGAATCAGAGGAGTTAAGAGTTTGGAGGGAGGCGGGGGTTATAGGCCTAGTGGCAGTTGTAGCGATAGGGAAGTGTTGGGCCTTGAAGAGATTTAAACATTAGAATGAGAATTTTAAATTGGGGGACTGGGAGTTGGTGTGGGTCATCAAGGACAGGGGTGATGTGGGATAGGATGAGAGTAGCAATTTTGATGAGCTGAAGTTTATGTAGAGAGTAGGATGGGAGACCAGCCAGGAGAACATTGAAATAGTCGAGCCTGGAGGTGGCAAAAGACACTCATGAGGGTAGATGAGCAGAAGGGATGTTAGGGAGGTGGAAATGAGAATTCTTTGTGATGGAGGCATATGGTGTCAGGTCAGCTTGGCTGTCAAATAAGACACTGAGATTGTGAGCAGTGTGGTTCAGCCCAAGATCATGGGAAGAGTCTGGGTTTATCCAAAGGGGAATTAAGCCCGAGACGGCAACAGGAGAATAAGAAAGTAGAGGAATCGTGAAAGATTGGTGCGGGGGCAAAGTACCCAAGAGGAGAAATGAAAGGTAGCATTACTGGGGAAATAGGAAGGTGGGAGAGAAGGTTCTGATCAGCAGCCATGATGCACATGTGAATGGACACCAGGAATTTGAGTTACCTGGACATGGCAGAAATGAGAAGAAACATGTCCTAGTTGTAAACAGAGGACCTCCCAGCTGCAGCTGCCTTGTATCGAATGGGTCGAAAATCATGACACTCAGTACCTTAATGTTGCAATAAAATGTTATAATGTCTAATTAACCAACTGACAGCCCACAGGTGCAAAATTTCACTGGATCAACAAAGCAATGCTTGCAAATTAAGCAGCTGTCCTTTCATTTAATGAGTCTGGCCTCTGCGGTTGACTGGGTAAAGGCACCTCCGTTGGAATTTAACTCTGTCTCTCTGGCTCAGTTTATCGCTCCCTCTCGGTCAGTGTATAGCGGTCTCTGTCAGTTAGTGCTCTTTCTCGGTCGGTGTGTATATCTAGGGGAGAACAGCCTTCCATTAACTCCCTGATGTACTCAGTTCAGAGGCAGGCGTGTAATAAGCTGACGAAGGGCCGAGTTCTCCGTCCACTTCATCGCTCCTAATTAACATTGTCCAATGGAAGTCACCTATGCCTTTTCTTGCTTATCCTGTCAATCACATCATAAAGTGACAAGTCAGTCTTATTGTGGTCTGTAGCAAATCACCAATCGAATGGATTTCACTTGCTGACCCAATTTCCAAGCTCAGCATCTTTTAACTTTAGGAGCTCCTGTGCAGGCTGCCAGTCAGCTGCCCGACCTGAACAGGCAGAAAGCAGCAGCTAAAAGGGCTAAGTTATGAGGACAGGTTGCATAGCTTGTGCTTCTGCTCCCTGGAGTACAGAAGATTAAGGGAAGGTCTAATTGAAGAGTTTAAGATGATTAAAGGATTTGATAAGGTAGATGGTAAGAAACTTTCCTCCAGTGGGGGAATTCAAGAACATGGGGCAAACCCTTAAAATTAGAGCTATGCCGTTCAGGGGTGATGGCAGGAAGTATTTCTTCACAAGATATTGTAAACCTGAAACACTTTCCTCCCCTGCCGGAACCCTTGAACTTTAGGTGACCCCCTTCCCCACGTGCAGAATCCTGCAGGTTTTATATTTATTTCCATCATTCTGGAATCGGCAGGACTTTGTGAATCACAGAGTATCACAATGATTGGTGCCTCTAGTTTAACAACTTTATCTGCATATTGAAAAAAATTTTAGTTTAGATCACAGACAGGCAGTTCTACCTCAATCAACTGTACTTGTAAATATAACTGGCCTAATGTTTATTATTTTGATAGTGGAGAAAACACAATTCCTTGCGTGGTTCCTCTGGTGTCAATCATAGTTCTATTTTAGCTGTTAAACATCGCAATCATGCTCCAGAACCCAGACTACACACAAGCAACACCACAGGAGGTCAACTAGCATTATTAACAGTAGTGCCATTATTGACCTCCATCACCTAGAAGTATGGGCAGCAGGTGCCTCCAAGTTTCCTGCCAATGGCCCTGATTTGGACATGTAATGCTGTTCCTCCGTCGTCGCTGGGTCAAAATCCTGGAACTCTCTCCCTAACAGCACTGTGGGCACATGTTCAGCACATGAATTGCAGCGGTTCAAGAAGAAAGCCCACCAACACCTACTCTGGGTCAACTGGCCCACCATCAGTTACCGAGGAATAAATACCAGCCTGCTAGCAGTACCCACATCCCAAGAATTACATTTGGGGGAAAAAAAAAGTTCTGCTTGATTTTATGATCGGAAACCATATGATATCAATTCAGTTCAACCAATCACATAACAAATAGGAGCCATTACACTTATCAACTTGCATTTATATGGTGCCTTTCATGACCTCGAGCTATTCCAAAGCATCAGAGCTAATGAAGTACTTTTGAAATGCAGTCACTGTTGTCATGTAGGAAATGCAGCAGTCAATTTGTGCACAGCAAGCTCCCACAATAAGCAATGAGATAAATGACCAATTAAACTCTTTTAGTGGTGCTGGTTGAAGGATAAATATTGACCAGGACACCAGGAGAATTCCCTACCTTCTTCGGATAGTGCTGTGGGATCGTTTACACAAGTTAACACAACTTGTTCAAACTACCGGTCCTGATTTGATGAGTTGTTGGAAGTGGGATGCGTGGAGACCACAGAAGACTGTATTTTCCTTCTGACCCGCAAATGAATTGTTTAGTCTGATGGCTTTTCTCTCGATGAATGCTGAGCGTAATTGTGACTTCTAGTTGCTATTTGGGGGTCCCTTGTTTTAGAAACACCAAGGGAATACGGGGAAAAGGTGGGTGAATAGATCTGAGATAAAGATCAACCATGATCGAAGTGAATGGTGGAAAAGGCTTGTGGGCCTGAATGGCCTCCTTCTGTTTCTATGTTGCTATTCCTGCCTCACTGTCAGCAGGGCCATGGGAGATCCACTAGTCTCATTTACGTGATACCCTAATCGCTATTTATATAAATTTAAAAACTGCAACTGCTGCAATTACACAGCAGATCCATCAGCATCTGTAAAGAGAAAAGAGGGGTTTCGATGTACTGGGTGTGCATTCTTCATTAAATTTCAAAATTCTCATCCTTATTTTCAAATCCCTCCATGGCTTCACCCCTCCCTATCTCTGTAATCTCCTCCAGCCCCACAACCCCCCCGAGATGTCTGCGCTCGCCTAATTCTGCCCTCTTGAGCATCCCTGATTATAATCGCTCAACCATTAGTGGCCGTGCCTTCTGTTGCCTAGGCCCCAAGCTTTGGAATGCCCTGTCTAAGCCTCTCCGCCTCTCTACCTCTCTTCCCTCCTTTAGGATGCTCTTTAAACCATCTCTTTGACCAAGCTTTTGGTCACCTGCTCTAATTTCTACTTATGCGGCTCAGTGTCATTTTTGTCGCATAATACTCCTGTGAAGCGCCTTGGGACGTTTCACTACATTAAAGATGCTATCTAAATACAAGTTGTTGTTGTTGTAGAAGTTCATCAGACCTAGTCCCTTACTAAGCCGCCTTGTCGTGAACTGGCAGAGTGACTACTATGCGAAGAATCCCTTTCAAACATGCAAGCACAAACATTATTTCTCTTCAATTTAATTTAAATTAGAAATTGTTCAGTTTTCAAAGTATTAATTTTTGCAGCATAATTGTTTTACGCTTTCCCTTTCACAAAATTAATCTTTCAGCCTTTTGGAATTTTACATGACCGGGCCTGTACGGTAATGAATTTAGTGTTGAGATGTATTTTTCCTTTCTTAATAGCTTCTTTTAGAACTAGTTTAACTGAACTTCATTTATTAAAGTGGATTTTTTTTTTAAAGTAAAATGGTTTGCATGCCTTCTGCTTTGACAGGACTTTAATTGTACTTTGTCAACCAGTTTCAAAGTTCATATAGCCCCAGACATCATTCAGCAAGGAGTTACTGTAAATTATTTTGTGGAGAGAATCCTGTCTGGCCAGTTTTCAAGTGGGGAGGAGGGTACAATTTGACAGACCTTGATCCATTGTGCCTCTAACCTGATTGGACTAGTGTAAAGCAGGTTGATGTTGCGTGACTTATGACAGTAGGCTCTTATATAAGCTTTTCTCTGGCGGATGAACAGAACACTCCAATTCGCTCTGCCGACCCTGATCAAAGGCATTCCAAATAACTTCTGTAGCTATGTTAAAAGAGAGCTTCCCTTCTGCAGGCAAGTGTATGAAGTTAATCGGGAAAAAGGTCCATCTGCCAGAGCTTCTGAGGTAAAACCCACCTGTTTATAAAGATTTTGAGATGTATTGTGGTTTACAAAGTGCTATAGTCTGTTCTAGCAGTATTAATGTTTATTGTTACAGATGTATTTAACGGGATTGTAACTCTTTGCCCTATAATGTAAGCAAGACCATTTTCCCCAAGTTGCTAATATAAACCAGATATTTGCAGCGTAATAAACTATGTTGCATGTTCTTGGTTATGCTATTACTATCCAAAAGTACTTGACTGCTTCCCAGTGATTCTTTAAAAAAATTGTCAGCAATGCCATCCACTCTCATTCCTGTGGTGGCTCAGCAATTTTAACCTGCCACCAGGCAGGCGGTCTGTGGTTTGCTCGGTCCTCACCCAGGGCAGCAATAAGGGGGCTACAACTGGCCTAGCCTCCCAGGTTAACGTGGGAAAAATTAGCCAGGAGATCTGCCTGTGGCTCAGTGAGTAGCACACTCACCTCTGAGTCAGAAGGTTGGGGGTTCAAGTCCCCTCCAGGGACTTGAGCACATAAACCTAGGCTGATCCACCAGTGCAATGCCGAGGGAGTGCTGCACTGTCGGAGGTGCAGTCTTTTTGGATGAGACGACAAACCGAGGCCCTGCCTGCTCTCTCGGGTGGAAGTAAAAGATCCCATGGCACTATTTTGAAGAATAGCAGGGGAGCTATTCCCGGTGTCCTGGCCAATATTTATCCCTCCATCAACATCGAAACAGATTATCTGATCATTATCACATTGCTGTTTGTGGGCGCTTGCTTGTGCGCAAATTGGCTGCCGCATTTCCCACATTACAACAATGTCTACACTTCAAAAGTACTTCATTGGCTGCAAAGCGCTTTGAGGCATCCGGTGGTCGTGAAAGGCGCTATATAAATGCAAGTCCTTTCTTCTTTCTTGACCACTGACCAGTGACACCTGTGTGAAGTATATGTGTAAGTAGGTTTACATGCTGCTCTTGCGGTTTATGACAAAACTTGAATCCCTCAATGGCTATATCCTTGTTACTCCCTCCTTATCTAATTTACGTTACTTTCTTCTACGTTACTTTTCGGAAAAAGCAGAGGGGTTCTGTCCGGTGCCCTCAATCAACACTTTAAGATACCAGACTTTCTCTTCATGATCACGTTGCTGTTTGTAGGACCTTGCTGTGCGCACATTGGCTGCCACGTTTCCTGCATTACAACAGGGAATTATTTCATTGGATGTAAAGAGCTTTGGGTCATCCTGAGGTCATAAAAGGTACTACATAAATGCAAGTCTTTCTTCATTTAAAAACATTTCTATCTTGAGATGCCAACTTCTGTAAGTCTTTTACATTTATTGCCTCAGCCACTGTCTCCATCGATTTGCTCCACAGTCTATCCTGCCCTGTGACCATTCTTGGTTATGCAAAATAGCTTTTGTTGGTTTAAGTTCTTTTTAAGCTGCTTGTTAAATACCCTGTCTGAACTTTTTTTGGGGATATAGTCCTGTTTGTTTAGCGAACACGGATATGTAAAAGTACCCATGGTTGAGCTTTGCTTCTTCGTGTCAACATCGCTTCCAAATGAACAGTGAAAGTGAGCATAAGGCACTTGCAACAACGAGAAGCCAGTTGTTCATTGTTTCAAGGATCAAGACTTTTTTTCGAAAGTAAATTTTATGATTTGAATCCTGCTCTGAATAAGCATAGCTGTTTGCACGGAGCTCCCAGATATTTTTTTGTCAACAAGTATTTCACTTGTGAACAATGTAGAAGAAATCGTCACATAACCCTCTTTTTACGCAGTCGATGGTTTACTGCAAAGTTTTGAATTGAAAAATAGTTTGGCAGTATTTTTCAACATAAGTTAAGTCTGTGGATACATTTTTTGACTTTCTGGGATTTCCAAATTAGTTGCTCTTTTGTCCATTTGAAGAGTACCATTCAGTGTATCATGCTTGATTGATTGATTGTTTCCTATCGATAAATATGATGCTAAAAGCTACTTTAAGCAGATAAAATGAAATCTTGCCATTTGGCAATTGATGCCCAGAAATTTCTGTTTGTGATTCTTGGGTATAAATGCTTAACATGTTCCATGACATTCCTTTGACTGCTATTTTAACGGTAGGTCGCCCCCTTAAATCTTCAGAGAAAGGAATGTCATAGTAGTACATTAAGGGGTGAAAATTCGGTCATGCCTCAGTTGGGTCGGTGTCCCGGGCGGAGCGGTACATTTTGCACCGGCAAAAGATTTGCGCCCGCTGCACAAAATTCATCAGCTGGGCCCGGCGTTTGGAGCGGGGCACTAAGGGAGGTGTTGCATGCCACTTTTAGGGTGCTAGGCCGGCTGAGCAAGGGAAAATCCCGAGCTAAAGAGCTGGCCTCAGAGCGCCATAACAGAGGCCTGGTGGGGGGGGGGCAAAACACCAAAAATATTCCCACTACATAGCTCATGTCACCGCAATATAAATCACACAAAAAAAATAAAAGAAAACAATCGCACTTAGCTCAGGTCGACATTACTTAACGTGAGCTATTGATTGCTCCTGACTGCAGACTGATATCTGAGCTGCTTCAATCAGTTAGTAACAAAACCGGAACATTTTTCAAGTTTCATTTTCTCCTCTTAACGCTGACTGTACCCTGTGGCCTCGGCCAAAGGAGGTGACTAATCGCTCTAAATACCACTCCTGATTCATTTGTTCAGAAAGAATCTATTCAGACGGGTGTTTGGTATAAGATTGCAATTTCCCCTCTGAATTTTTTTGGCAGCAGCTTTGACTTTTTAATCAAGACTAGTCTTCTGAGGCGATCCCTCGTATCAAGGATGACTTGCTTCCACACCAAAAAGGGATGAGTTCACAGGTGTTTCAATGAAGGACTTGATATTCCATGTCCCGAACTACATCCTGAAGGGTGGAAGATGCCTGTGCGTGGATTTTTTTTTTTTGCACACCAGCCACCGCACGGGCTTGACAGAGCTAGGTCTTGGTCCAGTGGCAAGGGTTAACCAAGACGACCGGAGACCAGCTCTGCTGCACGGACCTAGTGTGCACACATATCGCAGTGAAGGGATTTGAAGATGACTTAATGCGCAGGTGGTGCGGTGATGGTGCGGGAGGGGAGCTAGTGTAGGTCAGCAATGAGATATGTCTTGTGCCAAAGAGGTTTTTTTTCCCGTCTAGTAGGTAGCATCATTTGTGCATGGGGGAAAACAGAATCTATACCAGGCACTGATGCATGCACCCCATGCGTGATGCCAGTGATTAAGAGACCATGGGGAGGGGAGAAATTCAATAATTTTTAAAAGTAGAAACAATTAGCGCAATACACTTCTCTTTTCCTACTTTAAAAAAACAAATTCAGGGGTAGCGTTCCAGGAAAAAAATGGAGCGCTAAATCAGGCGCTCCATTTCCTTCCTGGAGCGCAAGAGGCAGCAGGCGGGGCGGTGAGTTCAGCAGCGTTACACACTGGGCCGTGCAGCGCTGCCGCATTGAGAGGCTCCTTCCCTCCCTTAAAGGGAAGGGCCATCGCTGCAGGCTCTGCAAAATAAAAACTTACCTTCTCTCCGACAGCAGCCGCCCGATGCACTGAAGGAGAGTGCCGGGCTGATCGATCGCGGGTAAAGAAGAGCAGCAACAAATCTGAAAGAGAGCGGTTAAATTTTTTTTTAACTTGCCTCGGCCAGCTCGAAGCGCCCGGCTTCCTGATGGACACCTCCCGCGGCTGCTGGTGTTATCGCCCGGCAATGCAGCAGGGGGTGGAACACAAGTTCAGGTCCGGGGCGATGGACACGGTGATAACGTCACAATCTCTGAGAGATAGCGATCAGACTGCAACCTCCCACTGAATATGGCGGGAGTCGGTACCTGTTTAGCGCCCCATCATCGCACCCCGGAGATGATAACTGGAGGCGCTAAGGAGGCCAATTTCTTGGACCATCGGTTGACATATACCCAAAAAAGGAAAATATACTGGCTGGGAAATTGGAACTGTTGCCTCCGGCCGTTAAGGCCGGTTTGGGGAAAAAAAAATGGCGGCCCCCTTGCTTCCGCCCGCTTCTGGTGCAGAACGGGGAGGTGGCCATTTTGAGCAGGTTGGCAGCGCTGCCGTTGCCTGCGGTTACTTCAGATTGTGACGTCAACTGGGGTGCAGCGCTGAATTGATGCACAATCTAGGATTTTAGACATCGTGGTTCTTAATAACGCCCTCTCCAAACCACGCACGGCAGGACGTGCATGCAGCAATAGAACAGAGCCGCTGCCAGAGCTTCTTAAGGGGACATGCACAACTTTCAGGTAAATTTAGATTTTTGCTTTTATCCTGGTTTATTTACATTTTATTGGAGTATAGTATAGTATTAGGCCGTCCCTCGTGTCAAGGATGACCCGCTTCCACACCAAAAGAAGATGAGTTCACAGATGTTTCAATGAGGGACCTGACATTCTCGATCCCGAGCTACGTCTTGAAGGGTGGAAGATGTCTGTGCGTGAATTCTTTTAATGTGGAGTGGCCATTGCACACCAGCCACCACACGGGCTTGACAGAGCAAGACTGTGGTCCAGTGGCAAGCATTAACCAAGACGACTGGAGGCCAAGCTCTGCTGCGCCATCCCTGGGCCCTGACCCCGCTGTTGTTATACACTGTGCCGCTCCTGTGTCACAACCCCTTCGCCCCTTCACTCCTCCAATGCGACACCACCGGAGTAGTGACTTGGTGCCAGACATTTTAAAAATTGTTAAAGTGTGCAGGGAGTTCTGCTGGACATTTGCAATGCTTGGGTTTTAAAGGAAGGCCTCTGAGAATACCTCCTGCTCCCAGGCCTGGGGGTTCTAGTTGCAGTCCCCTTTGGGCTGCAGCACGACATTGGGATGGAGCAGAGGCAGCGAAGGGGACAAGATGCTCGCAGCAAGAGGAGGAAGCGGAAGGAAGGAGGCAACCCAGACTGGCCCTTCCTGGCCGGGATATCTGGGAGCGAATCATCCAACTGCGGTGCCAGTGAACACCAATTGTCCTACACCTTACCTTCCCTCTGTTACTGACTATCACAGTGTCCTCTTGCCCACAATGTTGAAATAAAAGCCACCACAAAGCAAATTTTCCAATTCAACTTTTTCCATATATGCATCCAATATTACATCCAAAAATCAACCAATCAACCTTGTGCATTCCCTTAGTGACTGTCTTGCATATGACTTTGCCTGTCCTAGTGCTGTTACCCCAGTAGTGCTACCCCAGCGGCTGCAGCAAGGCTGGTGGAAGGCTGCTGACTTTCAGTGGGGGACACTGCAGATGGCCTTGCAAGACGACCTCGAGGAGCTGATGGCTGGGAGTGTGAAATCGCATGACAGTGTTTCTTCTTTTTTCACTTTCCTCCCTCTTCTTGACCCACTGGCTGGGCAGGCTGGATTTCTTGGGTGTCTGAAATGATAAAGGCACAAGTGTAGGGTTGTGGTGAGGGGTGGTGGGGAAGGACAAGAGCTGCTTGCTTACCCCATGTGTTATGTATGTAAACATTGTAACTGTGTAAGACTTGCCAGCAGAGGGCGCAACTGTTGGAGGCCCAAGGGTCACCTGCACACCTCATGCAAGCAAGTATAAAAGGTTGTCTGCCATGCTGCTTTGGCACTCTGGAGTTTATTAAAGAGACTAAGGTCACATCAGTTTGAGCTTAAAGTATACAGTCTTGTGGAGTTACTCTGAACATAACACCATGTGCAGCTTGTAAATCAGAAGAGATTGTGGGATGAGGGGGAAATGCAATGTGAGAAGCAGGATAACGTAGGAGGATACTGGCATCTTGTATTCTTTCAGCCCTGCCGCTGGCCAAGGGCTCAGCCATGCCCCTGCCAAGAATGACCAGCACCGTCTCCTCCAAGGGGGTGAAGTGAAGCTAGGAATGTGAGCTGTGCCTCGTGTTTGATAGAGGTTGTTGGTAGGTGAGTGATGGGATTGGCAGGTCGTGCATGAGCCGTTTGTGCGGCTAGTGGCGCAGGTGGTAGGAGACGGTTTTTGAAGATGCATTCACTGACCTTGACCACTTGTCTGTGGTGATGAAGCTTCTTTGGGCACTGCAGCCAGGTGGTGGGGGTGACTCTACTGGCAGTGACCGCCTTGGGGATCTGTCCCACAGTCCTCTTTCCGGAGAGCGCGCTGAGCCCCTGTGGGTAGAGGACCTTCTCTTCCAGTATTACACCCCCCACACAAAGCTCGAATGCTATGTCTCAGACCTTGGGTGTCCTTTCCCTGGCCTGTTGAACCATTTGTGTTAGCGCTGAAGCACTTTAACCATTTTTGATCAGCAGATGGCAGCTCACCTTTAAGAGTGCAGACTGCCTAGTGCTGAAGCAATTTTATTTTTTTTATCTGCAGAAGGCAGCTCATCTTTAAGAGCTGTGCAGACTGCCTTTAAGAGGAGCAGACTGCCTAGTGCTGAAGCAATAAAAAAAAAATCTGCAGAAGGCAGCTCGTCCTTAAGAGCTGCAGACTGCCTTTCAGAGGAGCAAGCTAGCTTTAAGTAAAGCCAGCCTCACTCCTGCAGCGCGAATGTTGGCCTCCTGTTGAGTGCACAGCCTGTCAGTGCTAGGCTGTACGCTACAATCCTGATAATTAGCAGCCAGCACAAAGTTGACATCCTGCCGCATTTTTTGAAGGGGCGCCAACATATCTCGCGTCACAATGCCCCTGCCCGTTTTTAGTCATTGTTGAATTTCCCAGCCACTGTTTGTTAGCATCTGCCACAAACAAAGTGAAGTACAAGTCGCAATGTCACTCTTCTAATCCTCATCTATTTGGGCAAACTTTAGCAGGAAGTGGTTAACCCTTTTGGTTAGCGTGTGTAATGTTTGAATCAAATCTGTAATGTTTTAACGTGCCTGTGCTTCTTAAAACATGTTCAGTTAGAAATTGCTACAAATGGTTGAATACAATTATAAAAACGTCAGATTAGTTTATGGAACTTGCAGGGGATAACCTTAACCTCCTAACTGCTGTAGTCAAAGATGTTTTACTATTATTTGTTTTTTGAGTTTCCCATCCTTGACTGACGACTGTGGTAAGTAGTGAGGTGCCAGAATGATAAATCCCGGGTGCTAGCCTTCTTTTCAGGAGGGCAGAACGTACATCTAATTAAGCCGCCTTCGTTCTAAATACCTCTTAAAGATTCTGCCTTTTACTGACATGTCTTACTATGAATGTGAGTGCGATGATTAGAGATTATCGGTTATTTGTCCTAGGCTACTATGTGTTTCTGATATAAACTCGGGCTGGGGACCTTAAGCATTAATTTACAAAGACACATCCTCCTTCCACAAAGAGCTGTAAAGATAACGATTGTCTTTCCATTCCAGCGAAGTTTAGTGAATGTTAGAGAGCAAACTTCATGGCGGGTCTAGGAAAGGGCCCCATGGAACAGCGAAGGCAAAGATCAAAATGACTACGCTATTGCACCATTATGTACCCAACCAACTGCTCTTGCTTATTTGTTACATATTTGTTTTACAAACCTGCCACAGACTGGGGGTGTACTGTTGGTAAATCTCTGGAGACAGTTGTCTGTATTTATTGATTTGAGGTTTTGTCATTTTACAGCAACTGTCCAAATGAGATTGGACTGATGGCGGATAAACCGAAGAAGAGCAAAAAGTTGTTGCAGGCACAATCTAAGGTATTCAGCTTGGAAACCAACTCCACATTGCCTGAGATCCCGCAGAAGGAGAAAGTGCCGCCACTCACAAGGTAACGTGCAGGGCTTCACTTGCCTCTGTGTATATCTCTTTTTTTTTTTAAACATTACAAAGTGAATATTGCTTAATTTGCACATTTTGTGAATTTTTGTAAGAAATATAAGACTAATAATTTGTTGTCTTTTTTTAAATTAATTAATAAATTTCTCTGCCTCGCCACTTTTTCCTCCTTTAAGATGCTCCTTAAAACCTACCTCTTTGACCAAGCTGTTGGTCATCTGGCCCAACATCTCCTTATGTGGTTCGGTGTCAATATTTTTTGATAACGCTCCTGTGAAGCGCCTTGGGACATTTTATTACTTTAATAGCACTATATAAATATAAGTAGTTGTTGTCTGCAAAATAGTTTAAATGCTTTTAACTGATCCAGTATAAATATGTAGGACTTCTCTTTGTGAACAAGCTAAACACATTGCAGGACATTTTACCATTTTATTTTTTGCAACGACATGATTGGAGATGTAGTAATTCCATTGTAATAACAAACGTTTATAATCATAACTAAGACCGCCTATTTCCACCTCCATAACATCGCCCTTGCCTCAGCTCATTCGCTGCTGAAACCCTCATCCATATCTTTGTTACCTCTAGTCTTGACTATTCCAATGCACTCCAGGCTGGCCTCCCACATTCTCCCCTACGCAAACTAGAGGTGATCCAAAACTCAGCTGCCCGAGTCCTAACCCTCACCAAGTCACACTCACTCATCATCCCTGTGCTTGCTTACATTGGCTTCCGGTTAAGCAACGCCTCGATTTCAAAATTCTCATCCTTATTTTCAAATCTCTTCTTGGCCTCGCCCCTCCCTATCTCTGTCATCCCCCCCCCCCCCCCAACCCCCCGAGATGTCTGCGCTCCTCTAATTCTGCCCTCTGGAGCATCCCTGATTACAATCGCTCAGCCATTGGTGGCCATGCCTTCTGTTGCCTGGGCCCTAAGCTCTGGAACTCCCTGCCTAAATCTCTCCGCCTCTCTACCTCTCTTTCCTTCTTCAAGGCACTCCTTAAAACCTCCCTCTTTGACCAAGCTTTTGGTCACCTGCCCTAATTTCTACTTTTGCAGCTCGGAGTCAAATTTTTTTATCTCGTGTGAAGCGCCTTGGGACGTTTCACGACGTTAAAGTCATTATATAAATACAAGTTGTTGTTGTGTATGTCACGAAGTAGTTGGAAAAATCATATTTCAAATGTATATGATAGAGTGCACTGGAGCCAATAAGGCAGCAAATTGATATGATCTGGAATGTGCTGTCTAAAAGGATGATGGAAGCAGATCAATAGTAACTTTCAAAAGGGAATTTGAGATACACTTGAAAAGGAAAAAATTGCAGGGCTATGGCGAAAGAGCAGTTGAGTGGGACTAATTGGATAGCGGTACAATGGGCTGAAATGGTCTGCTTCTGTGCTGCACCATTTGCTGATTCAATTTGAATAGAACTCTCCAGGAACTAAGCCGAGCCCAAAACCCTCATTCTGAACATTTTAAAATGGAATAAAGCCACGAAAATAGTCTTCAGTGTACACTGGTCAAAACACTTTGTGACAAATATTATTTTTGGTGGCAAAGCACTAATATAATAAATACAGTGCTGTAATGAGAAAAATATATTTTATATGTCTGCAGTTTTCTGAGAGATAAAGACTTGCATTTCAACCTAGTTAACAGCAATATTTTTTTCTTCTGATTTTTGCACAAAATCGGTTGCCAATGAAGTTGGCCTATAGCATACATGGGTGCATTCAAATGTTCTGGATGACTGTACCTTCCATAGTTATGAGTCTCTTTCCTCAATCCTCTCCAAACCCTACCATTATATTTGCTTTTTAAGGAACCCAGTCAATACTTAGGAGTCAAGTTCTGCTGTGTCAGTGTCAGTCTCTATAGAAGTTAAGCTGATGTTGGGCGTAAATTCTACACACTGCATCATCATCTTCATCATCATCATCATCATAGGCAGTCCTTTGAAGCGAGGATGACTTGCTTCCATGCCAAAAAGGAATGAGTTCACAGGTGTTTCAATGAAGGACCTAATATTCCAGGTCCTGAACTATATCTTGGAGGGTGGAAGATGCAGCCCAGGTCATAGGATTAGGGGTTACCGTGTCCTAACGCACTCTAATTCGCGTTTCCTTTTAAGCGTAGCTCAGTGCTAGCAACGTGTGGGGATGTTGAATTTAGAAATGCAGACTGTCTGCTGATGTGATGCAATTATTGCTTTATTCAGGTCACAAGCCATAGATTTAGCTGGTTTAAAAAATGAAGACGAACCAAACGTTGGAAGAAAAAGATCATCCTCTGCTTCAGTAAGGAACTAATTCATATTACACTGTGTTCCATACTATCACGTACTGTACTTCTAAAATAATGGAACACGAGACTAGTCACAGATACACAGAGTTACCGAGAGAAAGCCACAAATGCACAGAAAGATAGAGAATGCCCTTGGTTATTTACAGTCAGAAATGGATCTGTAAGTGCGAGATATCGACATAAAATCATTTTGCTCGAAGAATATCAGGCAAATCCACCTCTGTTAACGAAGTCAAACCTCCTTCTGGGTGACAGGCCTGTTGAAAATTGCCAACGTCATATTCTAAGTAGAATCTAATAGTATATAAATTAAATATCTGTGGAAACCTTACATGGGATTTCTGTATATATTTCTCATCTAAGAAAATTTTAATTTTGGCTGCATCTTTGATGGTATCTGCAGTTCTTTTCATAAGTTAGTTTCATTCATCTGATCATCGAATCATACAGCACCATAGGAGGCCATTCAGCCCATCACATATAGTGTAGCATCTGAGGAGTTACAAAACAAATCTTTAATCTCCGTTTGCATGCCCAACTGC
This sequence comes from Pristiophorus japonicus, assembly GCF_044704955.1. Lineage (NCBI taxonomy): Eukaryota > Metazoa > Chordata > Chondrichthyes > Pristiophoridae > Pristiophorus > Pristiophorus japonicus. The sequence continues at coordinate 23,169,324 of NC_091994.1, forward strand.
ATCTCCAGAGCCCGGATGTTAAACATTATTTATTTCAGCTTTGTCAATGGATAAATCTTTTGAGACAACCTTTTGCAATTTACCATTTTAAATTCAAGGGGCAGAAATTGGAGTCCATTTGAGGCTGGAGCCTCTGCCTGCTGCATGGATGTGCTCTGGACGTGTCCCACTTTCATGGGATGAAAGTTATTTACATATTTGAGGTGTGTGCCAGCACCATTTACCGTGCCACTGGAGCGCCCACCTCAGGAGGGCGTTGGGAACCCGCTGAAGTATCTTGTCCCGGTGTAAGACATTGGCTGTACCACATGATCAATTAAAAAAACATTTAAAACAATGTTTTAAGCACCCATGTTAAAATAGGCCAGTTTCCATTCTGCAATTGATTGCTCTGCATTCCCTGCAAACAGCATAGCTGGGGCACAAATGGAGGTAAATCTTGCTGGGCCTCATAATACATCTGGCCATATGTGGGCCGGAGTATTATCTGGCTGCCCCTAAATGTCATGAAATCCTAACTGGCGGAAATAGGGAAAAGTACATGGTGTCACCCCCATTTCTGCCCCTGCCCACCCAGATTAGAGTTTTTGCACCAAATTCGCAGCCAACTACGTCTTATCCACAATTTACAATAGTTACGCATAGTACTTCTAAACATCTGGTTCTGGGACACGTCAAATAAAATAATCTCTGATCTAACTAAGATTGTGTTTTTTTTTTAGATTATGAAGTCAAATGCCACGTTCCACAAACAGTTTAAAGACATTGCTGAGAATGAAAATGAGAATGTGATTGACAGTAAGTTTCTATATCAGGGGTGGATAGAGGCAGGGGATTCCAAGGTGACTATGTGTCAGCATGCTGTTGTTAATGTTCTGTAATATCTGTCTGCTAGCTTTGTAGGAAGATCATTTCCGATAATGGGAAATGGAAAGATTTTTTCTTGAACTGTTTGTATTTGAATTGTACTAATATGGACGTTATTAAAATTGAGATGAAATTAAATATAATGTTCTCCGATCAAGATGTAGCATCGATGATCTTTGCACTCGAGATTCTGAAGGTCTTTAACTTGTTTCATTATGTAACCAGACTCTATTTCCCAATAGGTTTCAAATGCGCCTTGCATAAGGAAGTTCCATACCATGGCAAGATGTATGTGTCGGATAACTATATTTGTTTCTACAGCAGTATTTTAAAAGAAACCAAGGTATGAATGTTTTTAAAAGCAAAATGTTTTACTATACAGTGCCCTGAAATAAATTATGGCCATAGCAATGGGGAACAAATATCTTGATCATGGTTGCAACATCAGTTGGATCTGATATCTATTTGTATTTTAGTAAGATCACCTCTCATTCTGTATAGGCCCAACCTATTTAACCTATCTTCATTCTTAGTAAAAAAAGAAAGACTTGGATTTATATAGCGTCTTTCACGTCCACCTAACATTTCAAAGCGCTTTGCAGCCAATGAAGTACTTTTGGAGTGTAGTCACTGTTGTAATGTAGAAACCGTAGCAGCCAATTTGCACAAAGTAAGCTCCCACAAACAGCAATGTGATCATGACCAGATAATTTTTTTTTTGTTATGTTGATTGAGGGATAAATATTGGCCAGGACGCCGGGGATAACTCCCCTGCTCTTCTTTGAAATAGTGCCATGGGATCTTTTATGTCCACTTGAGAGAGCAGATGAGGCCTCGGTTTAATGTTTCATCCGAGAGACGGCACCTCCGACAGTGCAGCACTCCCTCAGCACAGCACTGGAGTGTCAGCCTAGATTATTTTTTTGCTCAAATCCCTGGAGCGGGACTTGAACCCACAACTTTCCGACTCGGAGGCGAGAGTTAGGCTTTAAGAGCGATGCCTCATGGGACAAGAGCATTCAACTTTTGTGGGAGAAGGGGAAGTTTCTACTCCATCGGCATTTGCTGAATTAGTGAATGAGATTCCCTGATCCCTTTGTTCACTCCTCCTTTGAAGGAAGGATACATAGAAGCACGATAGTGTGCTAAAGAAGAACTACATCTGATGAAGAATGACATAAAGTTTTGGTCTCTGTATTTAAGGAAGGATATATTTGCATTGGAGGCTGTTCAGAGAAGGTTCACTAGGTTGATTCTGGAGATGAGGGGGTTGACTTATGAGGATAGGTTGGGCCTATACACATTGGAGTTCAGAAGAATGAGAGGTGATCTTATTAAAACATATAAGATACCGAGGGGGCTCGACAAGGTGGATGCAGAGAGGATATTTCCACTCATAGGGGAAACTAAAACAAGGAGACATAGTCTCAGAATAAGGGGCTGCCCATTTAAAACTGAGATGAGGAGGAATTTCTTCTCTCAGTGGTTTGTAAATCTATGGAATTCTCTGTCCCAGAGAGCTGTGGAGGCCGGGTCATTGAATATATTTAAGGCGGAGATTGACAGATTTTTGAGCGCTAAGGGAGTAAAGGGTTATGGGGAGCGGGCAGGGAAGTGGAGCTGAGTCCATGATCAGATCAGCCATGACTTTATTGAATGGCAGAGCAGGCTCGAGGGGCCAAATGACCTACTCCTGCTCCTATTTCTTATGTTCTTATGTAAAGTGGGTAAAGTAGCAGAATAAGGCTCATTGTTTCTCCTTCTGTGTCTATGTTCAGCTTGTTGTTCCTGTCCAGTCAGTGGCTGTGTTGAAGAAGCAAAACACAGCCTTTCTTGTCCCCAATGCCCTGTGTATCAAGACCACGGAAGGAGAGAAGGCAAGTTTCATTTCTGATTCCATTCATTCATACTTCTTTGAGCGGAGGGAGTAATGTTGAAAAGAACAAAGTTTGAAAGAAATTTCCCAACTCTCTACAGAATCTTCTTTGAAGATGATGTTTAAATATCAAACTTTATTCTTGTATAAAGGTGAGCTTGAGATAAGTTTCTTTTGGTCATTTCTCCTAGCTCAGAAGTCTGTTGATTTATGGGTTTAAAAAAAAAAATCTGCACATGCTCGAAATCTGAATTAAAACCTGTCTGCATCTGAAAGAGAAAGACAGCAAAATGTTTCCGGTTCTGATGAAAAGAACAGTGAGATATTAACCTGTATTTCTGTTTTGGATATAACAACAACTTGTAATTATATAGCACCTTATAACGTAGTGAAACATCCCAAGGCGCTTCACAGGAGTATCATGAGACACACAATTTGACACCGATCCACATAAAGAGAAAATAAGACAGGAAAGAAGTAGGTTTTAAGAAGCGTCTTGAAGGAGGAAAGAGAGGTAGAGAGGCGGAGAATTCCAGAGCTTAGGGCCTAGACAACAGAAAGCACGGCCACCGATGGTTGAGCGATTATAATCAGGGATGCTCAAGAGGGCAGAATTAGAGGAGCGCAGACATCTCGGTGGGAGTGGGGGGGGGTTGGGGGGTGGAGTTGTGGGGCTGGAGGAGATTACAGAGATAGGGAGGGAGGAGGTCATGGAGGGATTTTTAAACAAGGATGAGAATTTTGAAATAGATGAATTAATTGTGCATTTCTAACATTTTGACGGTGCCTTTACACCACAGCAGTAGCATTAGTGAGAAATAGTTTGCTTCACACCAATACTGCCGCCTCAGTCTGAGGTCGGGGTCTGGTCTGAAGTCAGAGTGAGATGTCATTTCATTTTAATATTGATTCTCGGGAAGTGGGTGTCGCTGGCAAGGCCGGCATTTATTGCCCATTCAGAGATCCCGGAGAAGGTGGTGGAGAGGAGAGCCGTCTTCTCGAACAGCTGCAGTCCGTGTGATGAAGATGCTCCCACAGTGCTGTTGGCAGTTTGTTACAACTGAGTGGCATGCTTGGCCACTTCACAGGGTAGTTAACAGTCGGCCACATTGTTGTGTGACTGCAGTCACATAAAGGCCAGACCAGGTAAGAATGGCAGGTTGCCTTCTCTAAAGGTCATTAATGAACCAGCTGAATTTTTAATGATAATCTGACAGCTTCATGGTCATATTTACTGATACCAGCTTTTTATGTAAACTGAATTCAAATTCTCAAAATGATCAATGATACAGAATTAACAACTCATATCTATAGAATGGGAGAGAGTATTATAACACTGACAAAACCATGTTTTGGTCATTGCCTTGTTTATTTAGAACATTTTATGACTGAAATCTGTTTCAAGTTGCAGATTGCATCATTCAAGCAGTTTTATTTAAATCAACGTTAAAGTTGGTATAGCAAACGATTGTTTCCTGAAAACTAATTTTGTTTTGACTTCTTGCAGCACCTGTTTGGATCATTGCGATCAAGAGACATGACTTTTAAAATCCTGAAGGCCATTTGTACCCATCTCGAGGTAGCTTTTTCAATCACCACTGATTTATTATAAATATAAAAATCAAGCTTTTGTTTCGGAGACCTACTGTGCATGTGTTTACACTGTGTCATTTCCATTGTCATGTCAGCACTGCAGCAAGACCTAACAACTGAATTGCATTGTATTTTATAAATTTAATGTTAATTATGAAATGTGCTTTTCAGAATGGAAGTCCCACTAATAGCCCTCGGGTTTCATCACTTGAAAGCAGCTTCAGTACTGAATCCAAAAAATCACTGGTAAGAAACTTTAGTGCATCTACTTAATTAAAATTATTTCAGTAACCCTGGTTCCCACTCGTAGTATGATGTAAAGTACCCAAATGCAATTATTGGCTTTGTTCTACAATTTTGCAATCTCGTCCTGCAGTTTAAGATTGACAGTAAAGCCAGATTCAAATATTAAATTCCAATTAATAATACTAGGCTGATCATTAGAAGAAAGAAAGACTTGCATTTACATAGCGCCTTTCACGATCACCATACGTCTCAAAGCGCTTTATAGCCAGTGAAGTACTTTTGGATTGTAGTCACTGTTGTAATGTGGGAAACGCGGCAGCCAATTTGCGCACAGCAAGCTCCCACAACAGCAATGTGATAATGACCAGATAATCTTTTTTGTTATGTTGATTGAGGGATAAATATTGGCCAAGTCACCGGGGAGAACTCCCCTGCTTTTAGAAACATAGAAACATAGAAAATAGGTGCAGGAGTAGGCCATTCGGCCCTTCTAGCCTGCACCGCCATTCAATGAGTTCATGGCTGAACATTCAACTTCAGTACCCCATTCCTGCTTTCTCGCCATACCCCTTGATCCCCCTAGTAGTAAGGACCTCATCTAACTCCTTTTTGAAATAGTACAGTGGGATTTTTTACGTTCACCTGAGAGGGCAGATGGGGCCTCGGTTTAACGTCTCATCCAAAAGACGGCACCTCCGACAGTGCAGCACCCACTCCAGTGCAGTGTTGAGGGTCAGCCTAGATTTATGAGCTCTGGAGTGGGACTTGAACCTTCTGACTCAGACCCACTGAGCCGCAGCTGACACCACATACTCTCTATATTACCTATAATACAGACATTTCCTTTTCCAGGAGTTGAGTCATTCCAGCTTGGAACAACAGAGCCAAGATCTGGACACCATCGATTGCCAGCAAGCTTCCCCAGAGCCAATACCAAGCACAGGTTAGCAAGCTTAAAATGTATTAGTAATGCAGCGACCAAAGAATTATTTATCCAAAACGGATGAAGATTTGGTGAAGTAGATTATCTCTGTAAAGCACTGTATGATCTGGAGAGCTTGGTAGCTGTAACAGGAGAGCTTCCTTGTGTGATGTAATGTTTTAATGCAATTTTATGTATCCAATTATCACCACCCAGCCTCCTTCAGCCAGAATGGGCAGCATGTCTCGGCTGCAGTCATGTCTCCCACTTTTGACGCCGCTTTAGAGCAGTGGGAAATGTTCACGTCAATACCATTCTTTTCCCAGCCCCTCCCTGATTCTCATTTTTCTGTGCAATAGTCATCAGTCAGTCCAGCTATTGAAGCAAACCAGTAGCGAGTGGCGACACTAGAACTGGAAGACAGGGCCATCTGATCAGAAGTCCAGTCCTTCTTTTGCTTGAGCTAGCCAGCTTCCAGTTCAAAGAACTCCGAACTTGACACTTCTGTGCGAGGGGTTGAGGGCACTTGTACGGAAACAGGAAAAATGGCTTACGCTTCAGAGCCATGGTTTCAGAAATGGCATCATGTGGAGGTGTGAAACATCTGGTTTTGATGAATTGATAAATTGAGAGTGCACACTCCCAGTGGGGAGCCTTGCCTGCTGGGAATGCAAATCAGGAAATTGCACACGCTTCCCGTAATTCTTCATCCATTCATTTTAATGGCAGCATGCCCACCATTTCCCAAAATGTCATTCCAGTGGGTGAGGCTCTCCGGTGGGAGCATGCATTTGTAACATCGGCTCTTAGTTGTATTTATTGTATTGTAAACTCCATTATAGTGTGGCAATAAATTGTTTACTACTTTCATAATCTAGAAAGATTACGCTATTGGATCAGTAAGTTTGCGGTCTTTGTTTAATGTTTAGCTGCCAAGGCCTTAAGCTCTAGAAGTCCCTCCCTAAATCTCTCCGACTCTCTGTCTCCTTTAAGACACTCCTTAAATCCTATCTTTTTGACCTCACCTGTTGTAATATAGCTTTATGTGGCTTGGTGTCAAATTTTGTTCGAGAATCGCTTCAGTGCAGCACCTTGAGACGTTTTACTACATTACAGGCACTATTTAAATGCAAGTTGTAAATGCATAAGGGTTGTCATGAGCCTTTGTACCAATTGTGTTTCTTTTCTTCAGCACGATCTCAGCCATCAATGGGTTTCCTAATAGGACTCCCCTGAGGTGTGAGGTGCTGGGGAGAAATGGAGGACCACCGAAAGGATGGCAGACATTTTGGGATGTGCAAGAGGTGCTCTGTGTCCATCTGCTAATATCGGCCAACCTGTGTCTGCAGACAGAGGTGGTCACACCTCTCTTTGCCAGGCAATTGGTGCATGCAGGGGTTCCAACTCCAGGCTGGCTGTGGCAGCAGGCAAAATGGCACTGATAACCGTAAAGACCTGACTAACCTTAAACCTAACACTTCATGCGTTACATGGTATTGTATGAATGAAGGCATGGCAGGGTGATTATCAGACAGCAAAGCATTGTTTGCCGCTCCTGCCAAGATTCCTCCTGTATTCGCAGGGATTGTTGCAGATGCCTGGCCACATTGGTAGGGAACTGTCTTCAGAGTCTGGGTCAGCAGTCACATGCTCTTGACGTGGACCATCGGATTGGCACAGATCTTGTCAGCTGCACCCTTAAAAAAAAAAAGAAAGACTTGCAATTATATAGCGCCTTTCACGACCACCGGATGTCTCAAAGCGCTTTACAGCCAATGAAGCACTTTTGGAGCGTAGTCACTGTTGTAATGTAGGAAACACGGCTGCCAATTTGCACACAGCAAGCTCCCACAAACAGCAATGCGATAATGATTAGATAATCTGGGTTTTTTTGTGATGTTGACTGATGGATAAATATTGGCCAGGACACCAGGGCTTGCTCCCCTGCTCTTCTTCGAAATAGTACCATGGGATCTTTTACATCCACTTGATAGAGCAGACGGGGCCTTGGTTTAACGTCTCATCTGAAAGATGGCACCTGAAAAATGATAAGCATGAAGACCTGACTAACTGGTTCTTTGGAAGCACGCTAAACTTAGCACTTCATGTGTTACATGGTACTGTATGAATGAAGGTGTGGCAGGGCAACTATCTGACAGCAAAGCATGATTAGCCGCTCCTGCCAAGATTCCAACCGTATTTTTCTCTCCATTTTTGGCCGTCACTTCGTAATCTCCTGCCTTTTAAGCATTGACAACGTATGTTGCTTGAGTTTTTTTCTAAACGCTTTCAGAATATTTGTCCCCCCCCATTGTGACACTTCCGTTTGTCTCTGTCCCTTTAAATTTCATTTATTTACAAATTTCCCCTCCCACCTCTAATGTGCACTTTACACATGATCTGCTCTGCAGCTGGATCTGTAAATAATGAATCAAATGAGCTGACCCAGGAAATTTGAGTGCTATTTGCACATTACCACTCAGGCAGAATTAGCACCAGTTCTTAACCCTTTAGATATGACTTGCACCAGATGGGGGGGAAAACCAGTCCCTTGTTTTCTTTATCCTATGAGATCTGCGCCTGATACATTTTGGATCCAGTGGAACAAATTTCAAATCTGGTCACTCCGTCATTTATATATTGGAGATTTTATTGGATTCTTTTTCATTCCAAGACAATTGGAGAATATTGCAGATATTGTGGAGTAAATTCTTGACTTCATCACTTGGTAATTCATTGGAATTAAAATTGGACGGACAATCGGCTCTGCCAGATTACCTCCCACCCAGTGAAGTCAGAAGGTTATGTGTTCATATCTGCCTTCCTATTTAAGGTTAATGATAGACGCCAGAGACTTAAAAACTAAGGCCGAAAATAACAGTAAAATTAGGGGATAAAACTGAATTTCACAATTCACTGACATTCATGGATCATATCTGTTTCATTTCATGTAATGACATGCCGGTCTCGCTTGTTCTTTAGAGGAATCTTCCACTTGAGGGACTACTGAATGTAAAAGTCTCCTCACGATAAAGCTCTGTGGGAGAGTCTGCAGTTGAGGGTGTCTCATTGATAGTGCTTTTCCACACAAGATTTTTATTTAAACTAGGAATAGTATTGTCATTGTTTATGAAATCAATTCACAAACCTGGTGATCACTATGGACTCGATAAATGCACGCTCACTCCAGCCGACTCCTGCTTTCTGCTGATGGGCTATGCTTGAAACTTTCATATTCTCCTTTCTCCAGTGTCGGCTGTGGCTCAGTGGGTAGCACTCTCGCCTCTGAGTCAGTAGGTTGTGGGTTCAAGTTCCACTCCAGTGCGGTGCTGAGGGAGTGCTGCACTGTCGGAGGTGCCGCCTTTCGGATGAGACGTTAAACCGAAGCCCTGTCTGCTCTTTTAAGTGGACGTAAAAGACCCCATGGCACTATTTCGAAGAAGAGCAGGGGAGTTATCCCCGGTGTCCTGGCCAATATTTATCCCTCAATCAACATAACAAAAAAAAACAGATTATCTGGTCATTATCACAGTGCTGTTTGTGGGAGCTTGCTGTGCACAAATTGGCGGCCACGTTGCCGACATTACAACAGTGACTGCACTCCAAAAGTACTTCATTAGCTGTAAAGTGCTCGGAGACATTGAGTGGTCATGAAAGGCGCTATATAAATGCAAGTTTTTTCTTTTCTTTACAGACGCTGCCTGACTACCTGAGTGTTTCCAGCATTTTCTGTGTGTGTTTTTTTTAACAGTTACTTTGATGCTTATCTGGTTTTATAGTGAAATGCCTCTCGCGTATCAGCGCTCGCTGACCATGTAACTTTTCATTATGTGCCGCCCACAGATGCTGCTGGTGCAACAAGAAATGGAACTCTTCTGTGTAAAGAGAACAAAGAACAGGAAGGTCAGCCCGATGAGGAAACTTCACACTACAGTGGTAAGGATCACTTACCGCATAGCTGGCACAACGGTAGCAAAATGACGCTCCTGCTTGTTATAATGCATTCAGGATGAAGTGAGCACACATACTGATGTGTGGGTGTAGGCAGAAGCTTGGCAGCAAGTCACCTGCCCATTCTTTTAATCGTAGTGATGCATGAGCTGTGGAACCCTAAGGAGACTGAGAAAATAATTCAACACAGTAACTGAATGATTTCCAAACAGCTTTGGAGAGAAATAGCTGTGCAATGCATTTAAAATGTATGAAAAGTCTGCTAAAGTCAATTGATTGTCATCTGCGGTGAGGTACCACTGATCCAAACAACCACATCCCCTCAATTCAAATAAATTAAAGAACCTGGATAAGTGGTTCATGTATGTTACTGCATTACTTCAGCACAGAAACTGCTATAAAATGAGCTGGCATTATGAGTGAAAGAAAACACGAGGTATACTGGGATGTTGGACAGTTCAGGGATAAATGACATCCCATCTCTGCCTGAGAGACCATCTTTTTCCTTCAGTGACAATGTGCTCTCTGCCACTGTTACAATTCCCACCCACAACGTGACCTTCTTTTGGTTAATCCTGTCTAACATTTTTAACCCAAAAGTATAATCATTTCTATTTGTTAACTTCAGCATGCAAGCTGTTTTAAAGAAACAAAAAAAAAAAATATAGGTTTAATTATCAGACTGCCCATACTTAGAGAAACAGAAATTTCATCATCATAGGCAGTGCAGCGCAGAAGGAGGCCATTTCGGCCCATCGTGTCCGCGCCGGCCAACAAAGAGCCACACGGCCCTCGGTCAGCAGCCCTGATGGTTACATATAAACCTATGTAGTCGCTGTTGCAATGTAAGAAACGCGGCAGCCCACCCGCGCACAGCAAGCCCCCAAAACAGCAATGTGATAACGATCAGACAATGAAAACAAATATAATGTTGATTGAGGGACAAACATCGGCCCAGGACTGCTCTGCTGCATATTGGCTTTTTGTGGGGTTATATATACTGGGTCGCACCACACATTGATGTCCTACTATGCTGAATCACAGATTAGTAGCATGCAACCTCATGCCGAAGCTTCCTCACATGGCAAACAAAGGTACCAAACAAGAGGGGCGTTTTTGCACAAGGATCGATGAAGAAAAAAACCAGAGGAGCAGATCCAGCTGGGCACACTTTCACTCCTGCTTGCAGTTACAAAGGATTTGGGAGCAGGTTGTGTTCTCTGTGAGGAAATCCTAATCGAGTGCAAGAGAAAGTGTAACAAGGGGTTAAAAAAATTTACATTTTGAGCAAGGAAAAAAATGTGTGTGAAAAAACTTCAATAACTCGCTGGTAACACAGGGTCACAGTCTCAGAATAAGGGGTTGGCCATTTGGGACTGAGATGAGGAGAAATTTCTTCGTTCAGAGTGTTAAGTATGGAAGAACTCCACAAGACTGAGTACTGTGAGCTAAAACTGATGTGACCTTAGTCTTTTTAATACAACTCCAGAGTGCCTAAGCAGCATGGCAGACAACCTTTTATACTCCCTTGCACGAGGTGTGCAGGTGACCCTTGGGCCTCCAATAGTTGCGCCCTCTGGTGGCAAGTCTTACACAGTTACAATGTTTACATACATAACACAGAGGGTTGTGAATTTTTGGAATTCTCGACCCCAGAGGGCTGTGGAAGCTCAGTTGAGTATATTCAAGACAGAGATCGATAAATTTTTGAGAACTAAAGGATATGGGGATAGTGCAGGAAGGTGGAGTTGAGGTAGAAGATCAGCCATGATCTTGTTGAATGGCATAGCAGGCTCAAGGAGCCGAATGGCCTACTCCTGCCCCTATTTCTTATGTTCTTATGTTTGAAGAATGATCCTCATGAAAGAGTCCCCAGATACAATGCTTAACACTATGTTGTCTCATCATTCAGCTGCATACAGCTAAACATTGTAAACTCTCAGTTTCACGCCTTGTTTGGGAATTTTCAACAGCTCATGTTTGCACGAGGGATAAGCAAGCTAGGTTAGTAAAATCTGAACTCTGATAGGGCTCCAAATCAAAATGGTGACTCTTCACTGTATGAAGCCATTGGGTATTGTTACAGAGCTGCATCACACACTGCAGAAGAAGAAAAATACCGCGTTCGATACATTATAAACAAGCTCTCGCTATATGTGGCAGAATTGCAATGAGGATGTTCCATTTTTTGAATGATTTTAAAACATATCTCGCCTTTGAGCACCAAGAGAATTAAATTGGTTTCCTCTAAGTGTTCATTTATTTTTTGGAAGAAGCACTATTTTCAAACGAAAACCCTGTTTCCAACCAAAACTGTTGTAATGGAAGTTTATCAAAAAAATTAGGTAAATTGCTACTTTGTGAAGATTGATGTTATTTTAGGTGCCCTTGCTCGCAGTAACCTTCACATTTTGTGCTGTATTTTTGTTTTCCCCTTGTAGGTGACTCCTGGTTCAGGAAAATGTCTAAGAAAGTGAAATCGTTTGCTACATTTCATGAATCGACCACCTTTAACACACTCATCATCATCTATGTCCTGCTGTACGTATTGTACATCTTAGTAATTAGAACCACTTAATAGGCTTTGTAAAGTGTAAGTGATCCTACAGTTTTCATAGGGTAGTTATCACAAAGATAAAAACCAGTAGAATCTTTGATTTAGATATTAATTTGGGCTTCCCAGCATAAATGGAGGAGCTGCCCCAAAATGGCAGATGCTCCAGCAGCTGCCATCTTCAAAAGGGTCCTACCGTGGGCAGCCGAAACGCCCGCCTGTTTCAGGTGGTAGGCCCTTTTAGTATGCAATTTGGGGTCCTATGACATATACAGGGCCCCAATTTTCATTTTAGGATAGAATTGGCAGTTCCATCAATAAGGGGCTCAAGGGTAAATTTTTATTTATTTCTGTGGAGTCAGGGGGAGCAGGAGTGTTCCTCCGATCTGTATAAAAATTATCTTGGGTACTCCTGCACAGAGTGTTTCCCCCCCCCTCCTCCCACCACCCCACCAAACCTTTTTTCAGACTGGGATGCCCAATATTGTGCTGTCCATCAGCTGGTGGGCTACTCTGAGGTGCCCGTTTTCTGGCTCTAGTCAATAAGGAGTATGGTAATGAGACCTGGCTCTTAAAACAGACCAGGCTCCCATTGGCACTCCCGGGTGGTCAGTTGACTACCTGACAGACAGAAACTAGCCTCATATTTCTAAATTGACCTAACATTTTTTCAGGGGGTAATAAATTAAGACTGAATGTGTGGAAGTAATTTACAGGTACAGGTGATGTGATAGAGCATAGACAAACATTAAGTGTTTTATAACCATTATCTAAACTGTGACATCAAGCTATAGACAGGAAATCATTACGTGTCATCTGTTACTGTAGTGTCCTTCGATGCACTAGTAATGACTTCACGAGGCAGTTATTGTACTTGAACTGTAATGACCGTAGTCCTTTATTTGCTAACTCCAGAGTGAGGATCACAATTGGTGGCCTGCCTTTTATGTTAGGTCAGGCACACCTATACAGGTAACCTACGAGTCTCCAACTGCTGTGCCCTCTGGTGGCACACCTTGTGATAGTACCAACAGTAGCCATGTAGGATACATGACAATTACTATTACTACAGAATATATTGTGCAAATAGCAATGTGTTCGATGCCTCTGATGTGGAATGACACTTTGAAAAGAGGATTAATGATTTGTGATGTTTTGGCTGCAAATTGTTTCAATAAATGATCTGCAAGTTATCAGGAATCCGTCCACTTTCAATGCCGATCCTTTACTCTGTTTTATTTTTCAATTGCAGAGTGCTTCTGTTGCTGATTTCTTCCGGATACCTTGGCTTCAGAATCGTGGCTCTCGAGGAGCAGCTGATGTCAATGGGAGCCTTACCAGATCTCCATACGCACAGCCAGTAAGTGCACTAACTGGTCAATGCAATAAAGGTGCAGCAGTTATAATGGGTGACTTTAATATGTACATAGATTGGGCTAACCAAACTGGAAGCAATACGCTGGAGGAGGATTTCCTGGAGTGCATAAGGGATGGTTTTCTAGACCAATATGTCGAGGAACCAACTAGGGGGGAGGCCATCTTAGACTGGGTGTTGTGTAATGAGAGAGGATTAATTAGCAATCTCGTTGTGCGAGGCCCCTTGGGGAAGAGTGACCATAATATGGTGGAATTCTGCATTAGGATGGAGAATGAAACAGTTAATTCAGAGACCATGGTCCAGAACTTAAAGAAGGGTAACTTTGAAGGTATGAGGCGTGAATTGGCTAGGATAGATTGGCGAATGATATTTAAGGGGTTGACTGTGGATGGGCAATGGCAGACATTTAGAGACCGTATGGATGAATTACAACAATTGTACATTCCTGTCTGGTGTAAAAATAAAAAAGGGAAGGTGGCTCAACCGTGGCTATCAAGGGAAATCAGTGATAGTATTAAAGCCAAGGAAGTGGCATACAAATTGGCCAGAAATAGCAGCGAACCCGGGGACTGGGAGAAATTTAGAGCTCAGCAGAGGAGGACAAAGGGGTTGATTAGGGCAGGGAAAATTGAGTACGAGAAGAAGCTTGCAGGGAACATTAAGACGGATTGCAAAAGTTTCTATAGATATGTAAAGAGAAAAAGGTTAGTAAAGACAAACGTAGGTCCCCTGCTGTCAGAATCCGGGGAAGTCATAATGGGGAACAAAGAAATGGCAGACCAATTGAACAAAGGGGTCAGAGGGTCTAGTAAGGAGGAGGAACTGAGGGAATTCCTTATTAGTTGGGAAATTGTGTTGGGGAAATTGATGGGATTGAAGGCCGATCAATCCCCAGGGCCTGATGGACTGCATCCCAGAGTACTTAAGGAGGTGGCCTTGGAAATAGCGGATGCATTGACAGTCATTTTCCAACATTCCATTGACACTGGATCAGTTCCTGTCGAGTGGAGGGTAGCCGATGTAACCCCACTTTTTAAAAAAGGAGGGAGAGAGAAAACAGGGAATTATAGACTGGTCAGCCTGACTTCAGTAGTGGGTAAAATGATGGAATCAATTATTAAGGATGTCATAGCAACGCATTTGGAAAGAGGTGACATGATAGGTCCAAGTCAGCATGGATTTGTGAAAGGGAAATCATGCTTGACAAATCTTCTGGAATTTTTTGAGGATGTTTCCAGTAGAGTGGACAAGGGAGAACCAGTTGATGTGGTATATTTGGACTTTCAGAAGGCTTTTGACAAGGTCTCACACAAGAGATTAATGTGCAAAGTTAAAGCACATGGGATTGGGGGTAGTGTGCTGACATGGATTGAGAACTGGTTGGGAGACAGGAAGCAAAGAGTAGGAGTAAATGGGTACTTTTCAGAATGGCAGGCAGTGACTAGTGGGGTGCCGCAAGGTTCTGTGCTGGGACCCCAGCTGTTTACACTGTACATTAATGATTTAGACGAGGGGATTAAATGTAGTACCTCCAAATTTGCGGATGACACTAAGTTTGGTGGCGGTGTGAGCTGCGAGGAGGATGCTATGAGGCTGCAGAGTGACTTGGATAGGTTAGGTGAGTGGGCAAATGCATGGCAGATGAAGTATAATGTGGATAAATGTGAGGTTATCCACTTTGGTGGTAAAAACAGAGAGACAGACTATTATCTGAATGGTGACAGATTAGGAAAAGGGGAGGTGCAACGAGACCTGGGTGTCATGGTACATCAGCCATTGAAGGTTGGCATGCAGGTACAGCAGGCGGTTAAGAAAGCAAATGGCATGTTGGCCTTCATAGCGAGGGGATTTGAGTACAGGGGCAGGGAGGTGTTGCTACAGTTGTACAGGGCCTTGGTGAGGCCGCACCTGGAGTATTATGTACAGTTTTGGTCTCCTAACTTGAGGAAGGACATTCTTGCTATTGAGGGAGTGCAGCGAAGGTTCACCAGACTGATTCCCGGGACTGACCTTTCAAGAAAGACTGGATCAACTGGGCTTGTATTCACTGGAGTTCAGAACAATGAGAGGGGACCTCATAGAAACGTTTAAAATTCTGATGGGTTCAGACAGGTTAGATGCAGGAAGAATGTTCCCAATGTTGGGGAAGTCCAGAACCAGGGGTCACAGTCTAGGGATAAGGGATAAGCCATTTAGGACCGAGATGAGGAGAAACTTCTTCACCCAGAGAGTGGTGAACCTGTGGAATTCTCTACCACAGAAAGTTGTTGAGGCCAATTCACTAAATATATTCAAAAAGGAGTTAGATGAAGTCCTCACTACTAGGGGGATCAAGGGGTATGGCGAGAAAGCAGGAATGGGGTACTGAAGTTGCATGTTCAGCCATGAACTCATTGAATGGCGGTGCAGGCTAGAAGGGCCGAATGGCCTACTCCTGCACCTATTTTCTATGTTTCTATGTCAACTAAAACCGGGCCTTTTAAAAGCCCTGTGCCATCTTGTCAGCTGCATGGAGCATTTGTGCAGCTGAAACAGTCCAGGCTGCTCCTAGAAGGATCTATTGCTCAATGCAGTATGGCAAAGAACCTACGCATCCAATAGAAGCAATAATAATTCTTCATATCCGATTATTTACCATCCTCTTGTAATGCTGCAGAACGTCGGGAATACTACCCCCATTGCTTTTTGGGCTCAATTTTCCACATGGGCGATTTTTGGTGCAGTTGAAGAGGTACGTCCGATTTTTTTTTTTGTGGCCCAACTGCGCCAGAAAAAAATTCCCAGTTTCGCCGGCATTAACTTGAATTTTGCGCAACGCACATTGGCTTTAAACTCTGTGGGTGGAGCTTAAGGCCTGTGCCAAAAACTGATGTTGCCAGAGTAATGAGGGACACTCTGAAGGGGTGAGGCTGGGAACAGAAACTGACCAAGGACTAAGGCTGGAAACTGCTGACGAAGGGCTGAGGCTGGGCTGGAAATGGAAACTGACGCCGCTGCCATCCCAGGCCGAAAGGATCCCGCCCACCTGCTGTGTATTCAGCTCGCTGAAACAATGGTGTCTTCTCTCTGTCGATTTTCTCTTCTCTGCTCCGATTTCCTTAAGTGTAGGGAAGGTTTTTCAGAAGGGTGTAGTGCGCCGTTTTAGAAAAAAATCGTGCTTGGCCAAACTCACTTAAATGACCAGAAGTGGCGCACCCGGCAGGCTCCGCCCCCAGTGACGTCAAAAAATTGGGAACTAAAAAAATCGGACGTACCTACTTTAGAGCGGCACAGAAACTTTGGCTAAACTTGCAGATTTAGTCTGCTCCAAAAAGAAGCATCGTATGCCAAAAAAACAGCCCCGAATGATGGGCAAAATTTATTTGCATAAATATGTTAGGAAATATTCTCGTTTAACTTTAGCTCTGTGGGGAATTATTTTTTGGGCACTCCTTTGCACTTACATTACACTGATGACAGGCAGAAGCTTTGTAAGGAATCCGATTAATCGACATTAAAGCCCAAGCCGGATACTGATTTGTGGAGTGCCCAAACACTCATTTTCCCAATTTTTATGTGATCACTTTCAATTCTAGTCCATTACAATTGCATAATTTCAGAAATCTTGAGATACCATTTTGTTAATTACACAAGGAGAAAGGCCACACAAAAGGCTATTTGTTAAACTCAACGCTGTGGGGATTCGGGGTTAACCTTGGCAATGGCGAAGAAGTTGACAACATAAAGTTATGTCAGGGTTGGGGTGCAGCGGGGAGCACTGAGTGGGTGCTCCACAGCTCAGTGTCGGGACCACTCCTGTTTCTAATTTGCACAGAAACTCAATGCAAACTGGTTCGATTTGCAGATGATACCGAACTAGAGGAGGCAGTGGAATCAGAGGCGTTGCTGAGAATTTACAGAATGAGTTGAACAAAATATGCAAGAGGGCAGAACAATGGATGCTGGAATTTGGGCAGAAAATTGTGAAATGCTACAAGCAGGAAGGAGAAATAGGCAGCACACAAACAACATGAATGGTGTTGAAATAGCTTAGGATGACGTTCATAGAGATTTAAGAATTTTAGTAGACTTGACATTCAACATGTCCAACCACGAGGTGCAGCAATCAACCAAACTAATAGAATGTTGAGCTACATAAGCAAAACAATAAGTTCGAAGAAGTTGTGATCAAACTGTACAGTACTTTGGGCAGACTGCATCATAATACTGTGTCCATTTCTGGTCACTAAGCACAAGAGGCAGTACGAAGAGTCACAAGGCTGATGCATAGAGCCAAATGTCTGAGTTATGAAGCAAGACTAGAGAAACTTAAGGTCTGAAATTGCCCCGATTAGGGGCGGTAACCTTCCAGAGCCAGAACCTTTATTGCCCAGCCTGGAAGTCCCGCCCCCAACGTGCAATTGGACCTTACGCCCCTCAAAGGAAGGGGAACGCTGTCTCTGCCTTTGAAGGGCGCTCCTGGGGAGATAGTGTGATGCTGAGTCCGGAACTATGTGGATGCTCCGCAATCGCTGACTCACTATAACGCCCCTCCCCTTCCAATAAAGGGGAGGGCCTCTGTGCACTCTGCACGGCCCTTTGGTGACTGCCACTGGGCCACCTGGGCAGCGTGAGACCAGGCCAGCAGCCTGGCACCCAAGATGAAGTGCCGGACTGCACGATGGCAACCCAGTCCCCGCTAGGGCCGCCATAGTCTGGTCGACCCAAGAGTCAACCGGCCAACAAAGCTGGCGGCTCAGGGTACTGCAGGCCTCCCCTTTAAACAGCGCCCCGGGAGCGGATGTCCACCAGCTTCGCAACCCGCAGAGCAATTTCCCCCGCAGGGCATTAAGGGGTCGGCGCGCACGGCGATGGCGTCATTGCTGATTGCGTGCGGCGTGAGGTGCTAAACGCGGGTCAGGGCGTGGTGCTGCCGGGACAGCACCTCCCAAACCTCTGGGACAATTTCCCCTAGGCAAAAACTTCACTGCACTCCCAGGAGGTGCTAACGGGGCTATAAAAAGGGGCAATTTCACCCTCTTGGGCTTTTCAGCCATAAAACGAAGCATTTGAGAGGTGATCTTAGAGATTTATGATAGTTAAGGATATGTTAATAGTAAATGCAGATTATTAAATTGTAGGAGTAGGACAAGGGGACAAACTTGAAACTGATACCATGAAATTCTTCTCCACAAAAAGAGTGATCAAAGTCCAGAATGGACTTGCAGATAGAGGCAAAAGCAATGGAATCATTTAAAAACTACAGGCAACTCTCAATTATCCGGGTCCTTCGGGGATTGGGCTATGCCGAGTAAACGATTTCTCCGTTCGAGCGATTGACATTATAAAGTTAAAACCCGATGCCATCCCGGGCCGAAATTTTAAATCCCGCTACAATGGCTTCCCGTTGAATCCATGTGCGGATAATCGAGAATTGCCTGCAAGGAGGGTACCTTAGTGACTTTCTAGATGGGCGAATTAAGATGGGCCAAATGAAATTTCTCATCCATGATTATCTTATAAGTCCAAAGTCACTTTAGCTGATATATAGAACCAACTCTCTCTTCTTGCTGAAAGAAATCAGCATACAGGCAAAAAGGCTGATAAAATACTTAGTTGTTCTTAGGGTCTGTACATTAAACACTTAACTGTAACGAGAGTACTTATAAAGCAATGAAAATCTCTCATTGCAAAAGTTAAGATAATTAGGTTTGAGGCTTTTATGTCCTTATTCCTCTTTACACAGGCAGGTAAAATAAGCTCCTATTGTTAGATCAAATATCGTTTCATTTTCCTGTAATTGACGTACTTTGTGCCTTCAGAAAAACAGCAATTCAGTTGAACGATTCTGATGGCCTTGTTCCAAAAAAACAAAGCTCAAGCTGGCATAACCAAAAATAGTTTTTATAGTACAGTAGTACTACAATCTCACCATTTCTTTTTCTGATAGTTACACCATATATGGTATGAATTCTATGTAAAATTTAGTTTGGTACCATGGAATCGTTTCCATCCACCTGAAAGGTTTATCGCCTCATCCAAAAGACGGCACCTCCAACAGTGCAGCACTCCCTCAGTATTGGACTGAAGTGTAACCCTAGGTTTTGTGCTTACCTCTCTGGAGTGGGGCTTGAACCCAGAATCTTCTGACAATTACAGGAAACTTTTTCCTTGGAATATTAATATTATATTCAAAACATGAATGGTTTAAGCCCACAACACATGATAGTTCCTTAATTGGTAAGTGCACTGCATCCAAACCACACTAACTGCTTGTAGCCCAGTCATGGTATTGATTAACTCATAAGTTATCAGGTCAGTCCACTCGAAGTATAATTCATAAACCAACTCTTAATTCAAAGATGTATCTTGCTCTAACTTTTTTGGATTTATCCATTAATCTGAAGTGGACTGTGTAGATAACATAGGAAAGTAGGAATTTAGTTCTTTTTTTAAAAAAAAAAGTTGAATTATCAGATAATTTGAATTAAATAACTAAGAAAAAAATTGTCTTTATATAGCACCTTTCATAACCTCAGGATGTCCCAAAATGCTTCTAAGCCAATGAAGTACTTTTGTTTTGGCAGTGTGGCCGCTGTTATGTAGGGAAACACGGCAGCCGATTTGTGCACAGGTCCTGGAAAACAACATAATCATTATCAGCGGTCCCTCGAAATCGAGCAAGTCTTGCTTCCACTCTAAAAATGACTTCTTAAGTGACTGAACAATCCTATATGGGAATTACAGTCTCAGTCACGGGTGGGACAGACAGTCGTTGAAGGAAAGGGTGGGTGGGACTGGTTTGCCGCACACTCCTTCCGCTGCCTGTGCCTGGTTTCTACATGCTCTTGGTGATGAGACTCGAGGTGCTCAGCGCCCTCCCGAATGCACCTCCTCCACTTAGGGTGGTCTTTGGAGGGACTCCCAGCTGTTGGTGGGGATGTACAACAACTAGATTAATGAATACATCATCTGTTGGTTGGGGGATTGCAGTGTATTTGTTTCATGGATTCTTTGCTTAAGAATACATAGCTACACATTTGCTAAATGTGGGCTGGGGCAAAGTTTTTACAATCAAGCTGAATGCTACCAGTTCATCCACCAGGTTCACAACTGCATGCCTCATCGTGGAGAGCCTGAACTGAAATAACTGGGGTTTTATTGAATTTTATTGAATCTCGTGATGGGCTAAGTGCAACAGCTCCACAAGCCTGTGAGCGTGCTTACAGGTGCATATATTACATGTTGGCCAGGTCACCAGAACCACCCCCCCAAACTCCCTATTCTGCTATGGAATCTTTTACATCCACCTGAAAGGGCAGACGGGGCCTCAGTTTAATGCCTCATTCAAAAGATGCCACCTCCAACAGTGCAGCGCTCCCTCAGTACTGCAGCGGAGCATCAACCTGGATTTTTATGCTCAAGTCTCTGGAGTAGGGCTTGAAACCACAACTATTTAACTCGGAGGTGAGGCAGGAGTGCTACCACTGAGCTTAGACTGACACCCTTGAGTTGTGTGAAGTAGAGTAAAATGTTCTTTTGAGAAAGGTGGCGTGATGCAGGTGAAAAGGTAACCGGGTGGAATTTGCTGTCAAAATAACGGTGAGGCTAATGGGGCTCACCATTTTTGAATGTGCAAATGGAGTTCAGGCGAGGAGCAGATGTATGGTTAAATGTGAATATCAACATTGCTGTCTGAGTTGTACCACTCTGTCGTTGGCTTTGTGAAACTGGCATTTGGCTGTCTGCTTCACAATTGCCAAGCATGGAATGTCATGAAGTTGCTGTATTTGTGCGGTAGTTACAACCTAAACCCGCCGTAGATATTTTGGGCTAGTAATTAGTAGCCCATGTACCCTTTTAACAACGTGACAAGTGTTAATTACTGCCAAAAAACCGCTCTGACACTGAAAATGAACTTTACAAGGGTAGCGTCCCATTCTTTCAGTTTTTGAATTTTCGGGGAGATTTTAAAAATGTTACGTTTTAAATTTAAATCTTTTTTTCTTACTTTTCCTTTCTCTCTTTTTCCTTTCTCTTAATCCAATCTTTATTTCTCTTTCTGTACCAGACTTGACATTGAATTCATCCCCTTTAATTCACCCTCCTGCTCAGTCCTTCCTGTGTTTATATCCCAATCGTTGAATCTGATTGGTTAAGGAGACACCCTGATGCTTGACCTGCTCACTCAGGTCCCAGATGCCCTGTTTCCCTCGCTGCGCTGTTATCAGCTTACACTTTTAGCAACTTTTGTGGACAGACATTTTTTGAGCTGAAGGGTGCAGAGCCAAGTCTAACTATTGGCAAACACTGTTAGCTGCCCTGCTATAGCAAATTCTGTCCCAATAGTGTATTGAGAATATATAACATTACATAATTAGAAGCCCAGTAATAGAAATTCTCCTTTCCCATCCCCTTTTACTCTTTGTAATGTTAATTTTAAAAACCCTATCCAGAGCAGATTGAAATCTTTTATATTCAGTTATATTGATCACACACATATATAATGATACACACAGACAGACACACACACACACACTGCAATACAAAGCAGGACATAGCATTCTAAGCTTTTATTTAAATTGTTACCTACTGTGCTAAAAAAAAATAACTTTTAAGCACTAGGTGTTCTCTGACTATCTCATGAAGCTTAAAATAAATGACTGCAGAGCGGTATTGGTTGGTAGATGGAATTTGTTTGCTGTAATGAGAGCTGGTTCAGTTTTATTTCATTATGAAGTGATCGTGTTTTGGCAGTACAATCTGTGCAGTGCTCTATCTGAAAATAGAACGAAGCAGAAAAAAATGACTAGCTGTGATAACTGGAAGCAAAAGACTCTGTAGCAAAGATATCAACAAGCATCTATTGCTTTTCTCCAGTGCTTCCTACATGAGTGAATTTATATGCAGTATTGTCTTTAACCAGGAATATAATCTCAAAAAATATTTTTAAAAAGCAAATGACAAACCCTTTGAAGCTCTTCTCACTAAAAATATTTTTTGTGAAAAGAGCTTCAAAGGGTGTATCGTTTGCTTTGTAAAAATATTTTAAGGTACTGTACCATGTACAGCTTATGGTGCTTATCAACGGGTTAAAGAGATCCAGTATTGGATGCCATATTTAGTGGCCACTATCATGTATCTTTCTTTGTGTTTATTGTAGATACAAAAAAATGTGAAGATGGAGCAAGAACTGTGAACAGAACCATCCACGTGTCCGAGGATTCTTACGTGCCCGGGTGACCCTGGTGCAGGATCACGCAATGTCCACCAGTTCACATCAAGTGCTTCTCCACCGCTGGGCACCGCTGGACATTCTGGTTTTCGTGGACTGTCAAAAAAGAATATTCTAAGCCCAAACATTTTACTGGTGGCTCCCCTTGCGCTTGTCAGAAATTGACGATTATTTTGTGGCAAATGCCGTTCACTGGTTCAAGCAAAATAGAAAAGGTGTGACAATTTTCAGATACGCCAGCCTGCCTGATGGGATTGGTGGCTGATGTCAGCATGTTTTGCTGCTCAGGTGACCAGCAGCTAACTATAAGATGATCTACTATGAACTACTGAAGATAACTGTGAACCTTGAACCTTTCGAGGGGGAAGTTCCCAATCACAACCCTGAAAATGTCATGCTGTGAAAAACGATTAGACGTGCTGTTGTATAATAACTGTATGCAATGCAGTTAGTGCAGTTGAGGACAGACCTATGCCTTACACAACTAGTCAAGGTGCAGTACATAAGAACATAAGAATTAGGAACAGGAGTAGGCCATCTCGCCCCTCGAGCCTGCTCCGCCATTCAATAAGATCATGGCTGATCTGGTCGTGGACTCAACTCCACTTACCCGCCCGCTCCCCGTAACCCTTAATTCCCTTATTGGTTAAAAATCTATCTATCTTTGACTTGAAAACATTCAATGACCTAGCCTCAACTGCTTCCTTGGGCAGAGAATTCCACAGATTCACAACCCTCTGGGAGAAGAAATTCTTTCTCAACTCGGTTTTAAATTGGCTCCTCCGTATTTTGAGGCTGTGCCCCCTAGTTCTAATCTCCCCTACCAGTGGAAACAACCTCTCTGCCTCTATCTTGTCTATCCCTTTCATGATTCTAAATGTTTCTATAAGATCACCCCTCATCCTTCTGAACTCCAACGAGTAAAGACCCAGTCTACTCAATCTATCATCATAAGGTAACCCCCTCATTTCTGGAATCAGCCTAGTGAATCGTCTCTGTACCCCTTCCAAAGCCAGTATATCCTTCCTTAAGTAAGGTGACCAAAACTGCACGCAGTACTCCAGGTGCGGCCTTACCAATACCTTATACAGTTGCAGCAAGACCTCCCTGCTTTTGTACTCCATCCCTCTCGCAATGAAGGCCAACATTCCATTCGCCTTCCTGATTACCTGCTGCACTTGCAAACTAACTTTTTGGGATTCATGCACAAGGACCCCCAGGTCCCTCTGCACCACAGCATGTTGTAATTTCTCCCATTCAAATAATATTCCCTTTTACCGTTTTTTTTCCAAGGTAGATGACCTCACACTTTCCGACATTGTATTCCATCTGCCAAACCTTAGCCCATTCGCTTAACCTATCCAAATCTCCTTGCAGCCTCTCTGAGTCCTCTACAGAACCCGCTTTCCCACTAATCTTAGTGTCATCTGCAAATTTTGTTGCACTACACTCTGTCCCCTCTTCTAGGTCATCTATGTATATTGTAAACAGTTGTGGTCCCAGCACTGATCCCTGTGGCACAACACTAACCACTGATTTCCAACCGGAAAAGGACCCATTTATCCCGACTCTCTGCTTTCTGTTCGCCAGCCAATTCTCTATCCATGCTAATACATTTCCTCTGACTCCACGTACCTCTATCTTCTGCAGTAACCTTTTGTGTGGCACCTTATCAAATGCCTTTTGGAAATCTAAATACACCACATCCATCGGTACACCTCTATCCACCATGCTCGTTATATCCTCAAAGAATTCCAGTAAGTTAGTTAAACATGATTTCCCTTTCATGAATCCATGCTGCGTCTGCTTGATTGCACTATTCCTACCTAGATGTCCCACTATTTCTTCCTTAATGATAGTTTCAAGCATTTTCCCCACTACAGATGTTAAACTAACCGGCCTATAGTTACCTGCCTTTTGCCTGCCCCCTTTTTTAAACAGAGGCGTTACATTAGCTGCTTTCCAATCCGCTGGTACCTCCCCAGAGTCCAGAGAATTTTGGTAGATTATAACGAATGCATCTGCTATAACTTCTGCCATCTCTTTTAATACCCTGGGATGCATTTCATCAGGACCAGGGGACTTTTCTACCTTCAGTCCCATTAGCCTGTCCAGCACTACCCCCCTAGTGATAGTGATTGTCTCAAGGTCCTCCCTTCCCACATTCCTGTGGCCTGCAAATTTTGGCATGGTTTTTGTGTCTTCCACTGTGAAGACGGAAGCAAAATAATTGTTTAAGGTCTCAGCCATTTCCACATTTCCCATTATTAAATCCCCCTTTTCATCATCTAAGGGACCAACATTTACTTTAGTCACTCTTTTCCGTTTTATATATCTGTAAAAGCTTTTACTATCTGTTTTTATGTTTTGCACAAGTTTACCTTCATAATCTATCTTCCCTTTCTTTATTGCTTTTTTAGTCATTCTTTGCTGTTGCTTAAAATATTCCTAATCCTCTAGTTTCCCACTAACCTTGGCCACCTTATACACATTGGTCTTTGATTTGATACTTTCCTTGGTTATCCACGGCTGGTTATCCCTTCTCTTGCCGCCCTTCTTTTTCACTGGAATATATTTTTGTTGCGCACTATGAAAGAGCTCCTTAAAAGTTCTCCACTGCTCCTCAATTGTGCCACCGTTTAGTCCTTCTTTCCAGTCTACTTTAGCCAACTCTGCCCTCATCCCACTGTAGTCCCCTTTGTTTCAGCATAGTACGCTCGTTTCTGACACAACTTCCTCATCCTCAATCTGTATTACAAATTCAACCATATTATGATCACTCATTCCGAGAGGATCTTTTACTAGGAGATCGTTTATTTTTCCTGTCTCATTACACAGGACCAGATCCAAAATGGCTTGCTCCCTTGTAGGCTCTGTTACATACTGTTCTAAGAAACAATCCCGTATGCATTCTATGAATTCCTCCTCCAGGCTACCCCGTGCGATTTGATTTGACCAATCGATATGTAGGTTAAAATCCCCCATGACTACTGCCGTTCCTTTTTCACATGCCTCCATTATTCCCTTGATTATTACCTGCCCCACCGTAAAGTTATTATTTGGGGGCCTATAAACTACGCCGACCAGTGACTTTTTCCCCTTACTATCTCTAATCTCCACCCACAATGATTCAACATTTTGTTCATTGGAGCCAATATCATCCCTCACAACTGCCCTGATATCATCTTTTATTAACAGAGCTACCCCACCTCCTTTCCCTTCTTGCCTCTCTTTCTGAATCGTCAGATACCCCTGTATATTTAATTCCCAGTCTTGGCCACCCTGCAACCATGTTTCTGTAATGGCCACCAAATCATACCCATTTGTAATGATTTGTGCCGTCAGCTCATTTACTTTATTTCGAATGCTGCGTGCATTTAGGTAGTGTTTTCATCCTAGTTTTTAAACCATGATTTTTAGTTTTGACCCCTCCTGCAGCTCTTTTATATTCAGTGACCCTTTTTGATTCTTGCCTTTGGTTTCTCTGCCCTCCACTTTTACTCATCTCTTTTCTGTCTTTTGTTTTTGTCTCCTTTTTGTTTCCCTCTGTCTCCCTGTATTGGTTCCCATCTCTCTGCCATATTAGTTTAACTCCTCCCCAACAGCACTAGCAAACACTCCCCCTAGAACATTGGTTCTGGTCCTGACTAAGTGCAGACCGTCCAATTTGTACTGGTCCCACCTCCCCCAGAACCTGTTCCAATGCCCCACGAATTTGAATCCCTCCCTGTTGCACCACTGCTCAAGCCACGTATTCATCTGTGCTATCCTGCAATTCCTACTCTGACTAGCACGTGGCACTGGTAGCAATCCCGAGATTACTACTTTTGAGGTCCTACTTTTTAATTTCGCTCCTAGCTCCTTAAATTCGTCTCGTAGGACCTCATCCCTTTTTTTAACCTATGTCGTTGGTACCAATGTGCACCACGACAACTGGCTGTTCTCCCTCCCTTTTTAGAATGTCCTGCACTCGCTTGGAGACATCCTTGACCCTTGCACCAGGGAGGCAACATACCATCCTGGAGTCTCAGTTGCGGCCGCAGAAACGCCTATCTATTCCCTTTATGATTGAATCCCCTATCACTATCGCTCTCCCACTCTTTTTCCTGCCCTCTTGTGCAACAGAGCCAGCCACGGTGCCATGAACTTGGTAGCATTCAAAGTACGGAGGTAGCATTCAAAGCTTTTATTTAAATTCAAGCCTACTGAGCTAAATTCTTGCTTTACTTTTTATATGTAAGCACTAGGCATTCTGTATGTTGGTCATGAAGCTTAAAGTAAATGACTGCAGAAGGATATTTGCTTGGTAGTAGAATCAGTTTTCAGTAATGAGAGCTGGATTAGTTTTATTCCAATATGAAGTGATCGTGTTTTGACAGTATCTTTGCAGTGCTGTTCCTGAAAATAGAACGAAGTGCAAAAAAGTGAATAGCTGTGGTAACTGGAAGCAAAAAACTGCAGCAAAGATGTAAACAAGAAACTGTTACTTTTCTCCAACACTTCCTGCATGAGTGTATTTATATGCAGTAATGTATTTAATCAGGAATATGATCACAAATAATGTAACTTTTTTTGTGAGTTAAGAGCACCATTCAGGATTTTTTATTTATTTTTTTTAAAGTGCATTATGTTGTACCATAAATCTATACTATATTAAATTTGCTATTTACATTGCACACTCCCTATTTAGGCATCACTATTCTCTGGCACACAGTCGTGCCAGTGACTCTGCACTTCTACCACCAGATGGAGCTTTATAAGCTCCAGAAGCTGCAGATATCCGCATATCAGTATCCACAGCATTAGTAATGCGCTATTGAGGGAAGTTTGCTTTATTCTGACTTTCCCTGGGTAAAGCCACTGGAGATTCACTAGCTATGAATCTGAAGTGAATGACCCGGAATTTGCTGTATGGATGACTGCGAACTGGCAGCGTTCGCCGTCAATCCTCCTTTGAAACTTTGTTCACCTTTATTTCAGCGTTTTCTTTTTCCCATGCGAGAGACCCAATCTTTGTTTTTTACTCTCTTACACTTTTTAAAAAGTTAGAATTTTAAGAGCTCACTCACTTCCTTGTTTGCAGTCTGTGAGAATTCTGCGTTTTGATTGGCTGCTTAGCCAGCTTGTTGACATCACAGCAGCTCGCACTAGGGGATCCTCACTAAGCTCCGTTGATTTGAATTACACGTTGGACAACTCGAACATCTCAACACCGAGATCGTGAGATCATTCTGCGAAGCTTACTTCGGAGCCAGTGGCAAATGCCTTTGCTTCGGCGCTGATCGCAAATTTTGGGCCATTGTATGTGTATATATAATGATACTCAGTTAATAACACTGTAAAATGGGTGCATGGTAGGTCCCCTCTTCCTGTGAGGTGACAATAGAATAGCCATAGGGATGAACCTACAACTTCAGCTGGAGAGTAAAGTGGCTGTTGATGTGCTGCCACCAACTTTCTGTGCCCGCAGTAGTTGAACATTTTGCCCCAAGTCCAAGTAGTCCCCGTCACACCAAGGACACATGATTGCCCACTATCATGATAATCAAAACATTTTGTCAATACAAGATCTAAATCTGTCACAGAACCCAAGCAGAAAGCTGTAACGTACAAGTACAACGCCTCAAATCCAGCTGTCCGAAAATCGGAATTGTCCGGAAGCTGGACATTTTTGAGAAAATCCCATTTGATAATCTGTTAAATAAAATCCGGGATTATGGTCCAAAAACCGGCAGGCCGGACTAGTTATCGGTTTCGCCGCTATGTTTTAAATGGCGTGCGATTGGTCCGAGCCTTGGCGAATGAGCCTTGACCCGGCCCGACCCGACCTGACCCACGCCACCATTAGTACATTGTCTGTCTCAGTAGCGTACGTACGGTCTTGATTTTCTTGTCCGAAATCATAAAATCGGCACGGTCTCGGTCCCGAGGTTGGCGGATTTGAGACGTTGTACCTGTAGTGCAAAGCCAAGGTATTAAAAACAGGAATTAGTGGAAATATACAGCAGGTTAATCTTTATCTGAGAGAAAAGGATCGGTTCACATTTTAGTAGGGACTCAGCTTCTGATGATGACTTTAACCTACCTTTCTCAAGAGGCAGGCTGACTTGCTGTACACTTTCAGTTTTTATTACAGGTTTTCTGAATTCAAAGTTTTCATTTTACCAAAATGAAACTAAGCCTGGGATGGTGTTTAGGGGAGTAACATGGTGTCAAAGATTGCTGTAGATTATTTTCGTTCCACAGAGGTGATGTCATCTAAACCTCTCGTGTTATAGCCATTTAACTTACTCCCACACATCATTTAATCTTTCTACATCTTCCCACGGATAAACAAGAAGCAAGAAAAATATATTGTGTAGACTTTTGGAAGTGCCTCAGCATTACGTTTTGTGAGAAGAAAAAAGTACTACCATGAGCTGACTCGTGACATAATAATCTTTTTACAAAAATACACAAATGTGAAAATTTGTGACTATAAATTCATCTCATGCTTTCTAAAAACACAACTAAGATGCTTTGCTACCTCAGTGAGTTTGCAGAAGGGCCACATTGTGCTTATGTTCATGGATTGTCCTCACCACAACCAATAAATCTCCACAGGCTGATTTGAACACTCTTAATAATTTATGTGCTAGAGATTCAAAAGGACGCCAAGTCTAAAGAAGACAACACGTAGAAGGTTCCATGTTCAGGAGTAATAGGCACAATTTCCCACTCCAGATTAGCAATAATCTGATGACCTAAGGACTAGCTTCTGTGTGAAGGCTGAGGTATATTTCTGGCCTTATGTGAGTCATCGTGCAAAATCGTTCTCCAAACAATAAGGCCATCCAGACCATTTGCATCAGCTGTTTGTGGTTTTTACTGGCCAAACTGACTCAAAATAGATTAAACATTGAACAGTACTTTCAAATTTCCCCCTAACTGATTTGACCTAGTTTCAAACATGTAATGCAAACTCTGTATTCTGATCATTCCAATAACTGTCCTGAGAGATGTTGGAGGTAATTTGCACTTTGTAAAACTGGCTTGTTTCCCAACGTGAAAATTGCCCCTATTATATTTATGTTTTTATGATAGCACAGTAAACAGTGTCCATATTTTAATAAATATTGCATTATAACACTATTTTTTGATTTAAGAATATGCTCTTGTGTAGGTTTATAACGAATGTGTTGTAATTATTGTATCAAATCTGCACTAATTTACATCCCATTTCTGTGAAATGGCCTTTTGTAAACTTAAAAAATGAACAATAAAACAATAAATTCTTAACTGTTATTTGATTTGTCAATGTTTTAAAATCAGCTTTTCTAGATTGGCATGTAAGGCACCTATGCACGAGTAAGGTTGCTCTGAATTTCAGACAATGCTGGAATGCCCATTGGCTGCAATCTGTATAACAACTCCATAGACATGTTGGCCCTGATTATTTACGGGGAGGGAGCTGGGGTGTGTTGTGTTCATACTCTATTTGTTTGTAACAGGACACTATACAGCCATTAGGACCCTGCGGGAGCTATTCACAGTTGCTGTAAGCATTCTGGTTCATGCTGGTTTTGGGACACCATTTTGGGTATTGCTATAAAGGACACAGTTAAGTTACTTTCCTCCTGGTTCAGTTAGTCTGTTTACTTACGTACACAACATAATTTGGTGATGAGGATGGAATCAAATTAACCTCCCTAACCGCCCCCCCGCTCCCCCCCCACTGCCTTTCTTCTCCTCACCTGGGGACCCTCCAATCCTGTGGCCGAGATGGATAAAAGGTTTTCTTCGTACATCACAACGAGTGGGTTAGACAGAAACAATGTAACACCAGCTTGCTGCTGTGCAATATTGATCCACTGCCACCGAAGGCCAATGCATTTTTGGACAAATCAAAGACACGGAGTCCTACGACAAAGTGGCAAGCGCCCTAGAGAAATATTTTGGGCCAAAGAAAAGTATCATGATGGAGAGAGACAAATTTTTCAAAGGGGGCAAGGGAATGGTGATCCAATCAAACAGTTTATCATTTCATTAACTGAACTGGCCGCTACGTGTAACTTTGGAGCACTCACAGAGAAATGATCAGGGGTCAAATTATTGAAAAAACAACGATCCGCCGCATTTGAGAACGTTTGCTAATGGAGGATGACAAATTAACATTGGACAAAGCAACTAATTTGGCCATCTAAATCGAATCCGAGCTTTCCCGATTCAAAAGCGATCAAATCCCCTGCTCCCCCTTTGCAGCAGACTTCAGCTACAGCCCATGTGCAAGGTGTTCGTCCAAAGTGGAAATCACAGCAGAGACCCAGGGTGAGTAATAAGCCACCCACTACGGATCGCGGGCCTAACTTCCACTGCTTTAACGACAAATCACTTTCAGCAAAGAGTCCTAACTGCCCTGCACGTGGGAAGAAATGCTCTGCATGTGGTAAAATGAACCATCTTGCTAGTGTCTGTCGTTCATCGCAGCATATTCGACATGTGGACAACTCCAATAGTGATAAACCCAGTTTGGTTTACACCGTTGGTGACATTTCGCACATTGGTTCGGGCAAATTCAAGGACTGTGATGTAAACGTTGACGGCACGCCCATCTGCCTCCTCATTGACCTTAGAGCCAAAGTCTCCATATTGAGCGAGGCTGTGTACAAAACCCACTTCACTCACTGTCAACTGCAGCCTGCAACTTCCATTCTACATGCGTACTCCGACTCCAAAATTGAGGTACTTGGGGTCATATCTGTCCCGATAACCTACAAGAACATAACATTGGAGAACTTTTCCTTTCATGTTGCGAAGGGACGAAGCCTCATGGGTGTTGATTTTTTTGACAAGCTTGGGTTCAAAGTTTACGACCCAACTGGCACACCTGTGTAGACGGTGGACTTTGACAAGGAGTATCCCTCAATCTTCACAGGGTTTGGAGTGACAACAAAATTCTGCCATCGTCCCCACGTTGACCATTCCGTCAAACCAGTTACGCAGCGACATCGCCGTCTCCCATTCGCGGTTCGCGACCAAGTATCCGCAGAATTAACGTGACTCAGGGAGTCGTTGAGAGCATCGACTCCTCACCCTGGATCTCGAACTTGGTCATTGCTTGGCATAAAAATGGGGAGATCCGCCTATGCACTGACCTGAAAGACGTCAACAAGACCATCATCGCCGACAAGTATCCTCTTCCTACCATCAACAAACTGTCTTCAGAATTCCACGGCTCGTTTTTATGAAACTCGACATGCGCCGCAGTTACCTGCAAATACCCCGAGTGGAGGACAGCAAACCGCTCACGGCATTCACAACCTCATGATTCAATGGCAGACATTTAGAGACCGCATGGATGAACTACAACAATTGTACATTCCTGTCTGGCATAGAAATAAAAAAGGGAAGGTGGCTCAACCGTGGCTATCAAGGGAAATCAGGGATAGTATTAAAGCCAAGGAAGTGGCATACAAATTGGCCAGAAATAGCAGCGAACCTGGGGACTGGGAGAAATTTAGAACTCAGCAGAGGAGGACAAAGGGTTTGATTAGGGCAGGGAAAATGGAGTATGAGAAGAAGCTTGCAGGGAACATTAAGACGGATTGCAAAAGTTTCTATAGATATGTAAAGAGAAAAAGGTTAGTAAAGACAAATGTAGGTCCCCTGCAGTCAGAATCAGGGGAAGTCATAACGGGGAACAAAGAAATGGCGGACCAATTGAACAAGTACTTTGGTTCGGTATTCACGAAGGAGGACACGAACAACCTTCCGGTTATAAAAGGGGTCGGGGGGTCTAGTAAGGAGGAGGAACTGAGGGAAATCCTTATTAGCCGGGAAATTGTGTTGGGGAAATTGATGGGATTGAAGGCCGATAAATCCCCAGGGCCTGATGGACTGCATCCCAGAGTACTTAAGGAGGTGGCCTTGGAAATAGTGGATGCGTTGACAGTCATTTTCCAACATTCCATTGACTCTGGATCAGTTCCTATGGAGTGGAGGGTAGCCAATGTAACCCCACTTTTTAAAAAAGGAGGGAGAGAGAAAACAGGGAATTATAGACCGGTCAGCCTGACATCGGTAGTGGGTAAAATGATGGAATCAATTATTAAGGATGTCATAGCAGTGCATTTGGAAAGAGGTGACATGATAGGTCCAAGTCAGCATGGATTTGTGAAAGGGAAATCATGCTTGACAAATCTTCTGGAATTTTTTGAGGATGTTTCCAGTAGAGTGGATAAGGGAGAACCAGTTGATGTGGTATATTTGGACTTTCAGAAGGCGTTCGACAAGGTCCCACACAAGAGATTGATGTGCAAAGTTAGAGCACATGGGATTGGGGGTAGTGTACTGACATGGATTGAGAACTGGTTGTCAGACAGGAAGCAAAGAGTAGGAGTAAATGGGTACTTTTCAGAATGGCAGGCAGTGACTAGTGGGGTACCGCAAGGTTCTGTGCTGGGGCCCCAGCTGTTTACACTGTACATTAATGATTTAGATGAGGGGATTAAATGTAGTATCTCCAAATTTGCGGATGACACTAAGTTGGGTGGCAGTGTGAGCTGCGAGGAGGATGCTGTGAGGCTGCAGAGCGACTTGGATAGGTTAGGTGAGTGGGCAAATGCATGGCAGATGAAGTATAATGTGGATAAATGTGAGGTTATCCACTTTGGTGGTAAAAACAGAGAGACAGACTATTATCTGAATGGTGACAGATTAGGAAAAGGGGAGGTGCAAAGAGACCTGGGTGTCATGGTACATCAGTCATTGAAGGTTGGCATGCAGGTGCAGCAGGCGGTTAAGAAAGCAAATGGCATGTTGGCCTTCATAGCAAGGGGATTTGAGTACAGGGGCAGGGAGGTGTTGCTACAGTTGTACAGGGCATTGGTGAGGCCACACCTGGAGTATTGTGTACAGTTTTGGTCTCCTAACCTGAGGAAGGACATTCTTGCTATTGAGGGAGTGCAGCGAAGGTTCACCAGACTGATTCCCGGGATGGCGGGACTGACCTATCAAGAAAGACTGGATCAACTGGGCTTGTATTCACTGGAGTTCAGAAGAATGAGAGGGGACCTCATAGAAACATATAAAATTCTGACGGGGTTAGACAGGTTAGATGCAGGAAGAATGTTCCCAATGTTGGGGAAGTCCAGAACCAGGGGTCACAGTCTAAGGATAAGGGGTAAGCCATTTAGGACCGAGATGCGGAGGAACTTCTTCACCCAGAGAGTGGTGAACCTGTGGAATTCTCTACCACAGAAAGTTGTTGAGGCCAATTCACTAAATATATTCAAAAAGGAGTTAGATGAGGTCCTTACTGCTAGGGGGATCAAGGGGTATGGCGAGAAAGCAGGAATGGGGTACTGAAGTTGAATGTTCAGCCATGAACTCATTGAATGGCGGTGCAGGCTAGAAGGGCCGAATGGCCTACTCCTGCACCTATTTTCTATGTTTCTATGTTTCTATGTTTCTATGATGGCCTGTATCAGTATCGGCGCATGCCCTGCAGACTATCTTCTGCACCAAGTGCATTTCAGAAGATTGTCACTACTATGCTAGCAGGCATAGAGGGAGCACTCAATCTGCTTGACGATATTGTCGTCCACGGACGGACAATGGAAGAAAATGACCAGCGATTTCACGCAGTTATGGCTAGACTGCTACACATAACATTACACTTAACGCTGATAAGTGTACATTCGCTGTTGGAGAAATAAACATTCTGGCTACAGAGTCACAGCACAAGGTGTCAAGCCGCCGCAACATTGGCGCAATCCAGTGAATGCAGGAGGTTACTAACGTCAAAGAACTTTCATCATTCCTCGACATTTGCAACTTCTAACTGAAGTTCGTCCCGCACTACGCGTACATTACCGAACCACTTCGTAAGTTGCTGCGCAAGGACATCTCTTGGGAATGGACAGATTCCCAGGTTCAGGCATTCACCACGCTTAAGGAGAAAATCACATCCCCTCCTATCCTCAGGCACTTTGATCCGAATGCCACTATGTATGTCGCCATGGGTGCTGTGCCTTCACAATGGATTGATGGCCTGGAACACCCAGTAACCTTCGCCTCTCGCACCCTCTCGTCTGCAGAACGTAAATACTCTACAGGGGAACGCGAAGCACTCACTTGCATCTACGCTTGTGAACACTGGCACATCTACCTCTATGGCAGGAAATTTACCCTCCATACGGATCACCAAGCGCTAACTATGCTACCGCTACAACTGGATCTGGGCACAGACCACTACGAGTCAGCTGATGGTCTGATCACCTTCATCAGTTTAACTTTGATGTACAGTATATCGCTGGTAGTCGCAACCACGTAGCTGACATGCTCAGCCACTCGACACCTGCTTCAGACTCTGGTGCTGACTTGTTCACAGATGACAACACATATGTTACATTGATCTTCACTCAGTCCATCAGAAACCTTGTCTCCTGCGACGAACTCAAAACCGAATCACAGCGTGATGCTACGCTCCAGCACGTGAGCCACTTCCTCCAGACTGAGTGGCCTAAGCAAATTCCGGAAGAGCTGAAAACATTCCACAGACTTCGTGACCTGCATGGCCAAAAATCGCTACAAGAAGTTCAGTGACCTCATCAATGATCGTCACTATTCTGCAGCGTATGTTCACGAAGTGGGGCCTCCCAGAGGTCATAATCACTGACAATGGACCACAGTTTGTATCTGACCAGTTTGCAGATTTCCTCACTCATCATGCTAGCGAACATCGCCTTACCGCTCGGTACAATCCTCAAAGCAATGGAGGTGTTGAGTGTTTTAACCGCGTCATGAAAGAGGGTTTGAAAGCCAACCTCGCAGCAGGCCAAACATTTGACGAAGTGGTTCAAACCATTCTCCGCACATACCGTTTGACAAAGCACTCGCTAACGGGGAAGACACCCGCTGAGCTCAAGATTGGGCGGAATCTTCGCTGGCTACTGGACATTCTCAAGTCTCCAGCCAAACCTAGCGTGACGATAACCACACTCGCATCCCAGATTTCGGAACGCCAACGAAAAGTGAAGTCATACACTTGACACAAAACAATGCGCTTCAAAGCCCCAACTGAAGAACGGAGATTGGGTCAGAGTTAAGCGCCCAAACCGTAGTTAAGCTCGCATCTTCATTTTCCCTTCGAAAACAGATCAGGCGAAAGTTCAGCCCTCACACCTACGAGCTCAATGATGGAACTCGATGGAATGCTCCGAGACTGATCCCAACACACAGGCCAACAGATCAGCAGGATGGAACAGAGGCACCGTTCTGTTTCCCAACTGAAACCCTCGATCAAATACCGCAAGTTCCACGCCGGTCTCAGCATATCAGAACATGGCCTGGCTATCTCAAGGACTTTGTCTGTTCATAGACAGTGTTTACAAAAGGGGGAAATATGTTGTGTTCATACTCTGCTTGTTACAAGACACTGGACAGGCATTAGGACCCTGCGGGAGCTATTCACAGTTGCTGTAAACATTCTGGTTCATGCTTGTTTTGGGACACCATTTTGGGTGTTGCTATAAAGGACACAGTTAAATTACTTTATTCCTGATTCAGTTAGTCTGTTTATTTACGTACAGAACAGGGTGCATGTCAGAGGCCAGTAAACCTGCAAATACTGGGAAGGCGGATGGCAGGGCTGCACTGGGGGGGAAGAGATCTGGTCGGGGGGAGAAGGGATCCCGGGGTGGGTTGGCCGATCTCGTTTGCTTGTGGGGGCGGGGGGGGGGGGAGCACTCCTGCATCTCCTGGCCCACAAGCAGTGCTGGAAAATCAGTTGCCTGTTGAATCTGGCAGCTCCAGACTCCTTTCAGCTGCCGGGTTTCCAGGGCCCTGGGAAACCCGGCCGGCAGACATTAAATTTAAACGGCTGCCAAAATCTGAGGAATGCCATCTCATTAACATATTTAAATTACTGACCCGCCTCTCCAGGGTCGCAATAAAACCATAAGTAGGCATGTTTGCAGTGGGTTGGGGTCGGGGTTCATATTTTTACCACTATAATCTCTTTTCCCCCCTGCCCTGCCATCCAAGACATCCCATCCTCAACCATCTCCCACATGTCTGGGGGTAGGTTTCAAATTGACCCTGCTATACCTAGAGTGACCACTATCTGCCCAGTGGAAAACTGAGTTGGCAGCTAAAAATAAATGGATTTGGTCTTGCTCAGGATGCACAGATCAAATATGCACAAAATGGATCCTGTTTCACATGTGCAGCCCTTATACATTTTGCTATGGAAAACTTGGTCTTTCTGATTGATTTCAAATCTCCAAATTACAGGCCAGCCAACTTTAAACTGGCCTTGTGACAAAAAATTGGCATCAGTACATGACATTAGAAGTGGAGATCAAAAAAGATAGAGACAGTTAAGATAGAAAGGGTGAGATGGTTAATAAACTAATCAAATTTAGAGAGGATGGATGTGGATGGATTTTCATTTGCGCATATTAAAAATTGGGGAACAGATAACTGAGGTACTATTACATATACATAAAAATGAATTAGAAAGGGGAATAGTGCCAGATGACGGGTGGACAGCTACTGTGATTCCTATATTTAACAAGGGAGTTAAAGCAAATCCAAGGGGAGCTGATAGACCAGTTACCTTAATGTTGGTGGTAAGAAAGATAATGGAATCTTTACTTAAAGATGTAATAGAAAAACATTTAGAAACCGAAAATATAATAGAGTAGTCCTCTTGGCCAACCTTATAGAATTCTTTGAAGAAGTAACAGAAAGAGTAGACCAGGATAATGCAGTACATGTAATATATTTGAATTTGCAATAAAGCACCACATAGTCGACACCACATGACAAAGCATGTGGAGTCAGAGGACAAATAGCAGAATGGGTAGTAAGCTCATTTAAAAAAAGAATGTCGGGGTTAAGGGTAGTTACGCAGACTTGCAGAAGGTGGGAAGTGTTGTTCCACAAGGATCGGTACTGGGACCATTGTCACTCACCAATTACATAAATAATTTGGACTCAGGAATTAGAAGTCTAATTTTAAAATTTGCAGGTGACACCAAATTGAAGGGTACAGTTAATACTGAGGAGGAATGCGGCAAAATACAAGAAGACATTAATGGGTGTAAAATCCCGGCCTTGCCGGGTCGGTACGGAGTGTATACGGACCCGGCGAGGCCTCGCAAAAGCCGGTTTTCGGAGCACAATGCGCATGCGCCAAAAATCGGCTTTTCCAATCTGTCAAATTTTCACTTGGCAGATTTTCCGCATCCCCACAGCCAGGACATTCGCGCGGATGAGATTGGGCTATTTGCCCATCTCTTGTCCAGCGAATGTCCTTCAAAATTTTACACCTGGTAAAAGCAGGCGCATAGCCTACTTTTACCGGCGCTAGAGTTTTAAAACACACAAAAATTAAATTTAAACACACATTTTTAGAGTAAAAATCCTGTCCATTAAGTTTATTTTAAAGCCTATTAAAACACATTTAAAAAAACATTTAATTAACTTTAATATCGATTAATTTAAAATATGTGAGGAGTTTTTTTTTATTTATTATGTTGTGTTTGGGTGTTTTAGGGGGTTATTCTCATTGATAGTAATCAGAACTCGTAAAATCGGAGTTCCCATTACTAGCGATGAGAATACTGTGCCGTGATTGGTTGTCCAGGCCCACATGACTCCAGCTTCTCGGTCCGTACCTCGAAGACGGGGCTACGCTGCAATGTGCGGGAAAAGAAGGCCACCGACTGGAATCGAAGGTACCTCCGAGACCACCAGGTACTTTCGCCAAAAAAACTTTGGGTTGGAGGCGTTGGTCCGAAGGAAGCCACCAACTGGAATTTCAGGGCCAATAAGTTTGCAGAATGGGCATGCAATTGGCAAATTAATGACAATATAGATAAATGTGCATTTTGGTAGGAAGAATAAGGAGCAATGTTCCCACAAATTTTTTTTTTGGGTGCACGGTCCCTTTAACGGGCTGCGCGGACCATTCAAATTTCCGTGCATGCGCAGTTTTTCCATTTAAAAGCCGCTGAACAGCCTGCGCGGCCACGCAGCTTAATGGGAACATTGATAAAGGAAGCCATATAAGCTTTGGAAAATAAGAGTTTGAATGGGGTAGAGAACAAAGGGATTTAGGGGTACAGATACACAAATCCCTAAAAATAGCGACACGGGTTATAAAGCCATAAGAAAAGCAAACACAGCACGGGATTCATTTCTAGAGGGCTAGCAGTTATGTTAAACCTGTATTGAACCTTGGTTAGATCACACTTAGAGCACTGAGCACAGTTCTCGTCCCCAATTTATAAAAAATGGATATAGAGGCACTGGCGAAGGTGCATTTCAGGGGTAAAACTGCTTTTTAAGCAAAAAGCAGGAGCGCGCCCATTTTGCTCCATCATTAATGACCCGCCAAAGAATTTGCATTTCAAGAAATGACACGTTTCAAAGCCACATAAATACAAGAGGGTTCAGATCAGGTCAGGTTAGGTGCAGCACCTGACTTGTGCCCACGTGGAAAGGGGGTAGGGGAGTGGGGGAGAATTTGGGCCTATCTCTTCCAAAGAATTCATTCCAATTAATTACAGAAACAAGATGTCTCCCATTAGTTTGTTACTGGGATAAGGGATTTTATCCCTTTAGAATCTGTAAACCATAAAACAAGTGCGAAAGGTGAAATAGGGATGGAGAAGCGGCACTGATATTCCTTCAACTATAATTAAATGTCTAGTTAATTGGGAATTAAAGGCTAATGTAATGTATGCACCTGTGAGTATGCTTACATAGAAAAACATAGAAAATAGGTGCAGGAGCAGGCCATCCAGCCCTTCTAGCCTGCACCGCCATTCAATGAGTTCATGGCTGAACATGAAACTTCAGTACCCACTTCCTGCTTTCACGCCATACCCCTTGATCCCCCGAGTAGTAAGGACTTCATCTAACTCCCTTTTGAATATATTTAGTGAATTGGCCTCAACTACTTCCTGTGGTAGAGAATTCCACAGGTTCACCACTCTCTGGGTGAAGAAGTTTCTCCTTATCTCGGTCCTAAATGGCTTACCCCTTATCCTTAGACTGTGACCCCTGGTTCTGGACTTCCCCAACATTGGGAACATTCTTCCTGCATCCAACCTGTCCAAACCCGTCAGAATTTTAAACGTTTCTATGAGGTCCCCTCTCACTCTTCTGAACTCCAGTGAATACAAGCCCAGTTGATCCAGTCTTTCTTGATAGGTCAGTCCCACCATCCCGGGAATCAGTCTGGTGAATCTTCGCTGCACTCCCTCAATAGCAAGAATGTCCTTCCTCAAGTTAGGAGACCAAAACTGTACACAATACTCCAGGTGTGGCCTCACCAAGGCCCTGTACAACTGTAGCAACACCTCCCTGCCCCTGTACTCAAATCCCCTCGCTATGAAGGCCAACATGCCATTTGCTTTCTTAACCGCCTGCTGTACCTGCATGCCAACCTTCAATGACTGATGTACCATGACACCCAGGTCTCGTTGCACCTTCCCTTTTCCTAATCTGTCACCATTCAGATAATAGTCTATCTCTCTGTTTTTACCACCAAAGTGGATAACCGCACATTTATCCACATTATACTTCATCTGCCACGCATTTGCCCACTCACCTAACCTATCCAAGTCACTCTGTAGCCTCATAGCATCCTCCTCGCAGCTCACACTGCCACCCAACTTAGTGTCATCCGCAAATTTGGAGATACTACATTTAATCCCCTCGTCTAAATCATTAATGTACAATGTAAACAGCTGGGGCCCCAACACAGAACCCTGCGGTACCCCACTAGTCACTGCCTGCCATTCCGAAAAGTACCCATTTACTCCTACTCTTTGCTTCCTGTCTGACAACCAGTTCTCAATCCACGTCAGCACACTACCCCCAATCCCATGTGCTTTAACTTTGCACATTAATCTCCTGTGTGGGACCTTGTCGAAAGCCTTCTGAAAGTCCAAATATACCACATCAACTGGTACTCCTTTGTCCACTTTATTGGAAACATCCTCAAAAAAT
Source organism: Pristiophorus japonicus (assembly GCF_044704955.1). Taxonomy (NCBI): domain Eukaryota; kingdom Metazoa; phylum Chordata; class Chondrichthyes; family Pristiophoridae; genus Pristiophorus; species Pristiophorus japonicus. The sequence goes on from NC_091994.1 coordinate 23,209,928, forward strand.
TCCAGAAGATTTGTCAAGCATGATCTCCCTTTCACAAATCCATGCTGACTTGGACCTATCATGTCACCATTTTCCAAATGCGCTGCTATGACATCCTTAATAATTGATTCCATCATTTTACCCACTACTGAGGTCAGGCTGACCGGTCTATAATTCCCTGCTTTCTCTCTCCCTCCTTTTTTAAAAAGTGGGGTTACATTGGCTACCCTCCACTCGATAGGAACTGATCCAGAGTCAATGGAATGTTGGAAAATGACTGTCAATGCATCCGCTATTTCCAAGGCCACCTCCTTAAGTACTCTGGGATGCAGTCCATCAGGCCCTGAGGATTTATCGGCCTTCAATCCCATCAATTTCCCCAACACAATTTCCCGACTAATAAAGATTTCCCTCAGTTCCTCCTCCTTAATAGACCCTCTGACCACTTTTATATCCGGAAGGTTGTTTGTGTCCTCCTTAGTGAATACTGAACCAAAGTACTTGTTCAATTGTTCTGCCATTTCTTTGTTCCCTGTTATGACTTCCCCTGATTCTGACTGCAGAGGACCTACGTTTGTCTTTACTAACCTTTTTCTCTTTACATACCTATAGAAACTTTTGCAATCCGCCTTAATGTTCCCTGCAAGCTTCTTCTCGTACTCCATTTTCCCTGCCCTAATCAAACCCTTTGTCCTCCTCTGCTGAGTTCTAAATTTCTCCCAGTCCCCAGGTTCGCTGCTATTTCTGGCCAATTTGTATGCCATTTCCTTGGCTTTAATACTATCCCTGATTTCCCTAGATAGCCACGGTTGAGCCACCTTCCCTTTTTTATTTTTACGCCAGACAGGAACATACAATTGTTGTAATTCATCCATGCGGTCTCTAAATGTCTGCCATTGCCCAATCACAGTCAACCCCTTAAGTATCATTAGCCAATCTATCTTAGCCAATTCATGCCTCATACCTTCAAAGTTACCCTTCTTTAAGTTCTGGACCATGGTCTCTGAATTAACTGTTTCATTCTCCATCCTAATGCAGAATTCCACCATATTATGGTCACTCTTCCCCAAGGGGCCTCGCACAATGAGATTGCTAATTAATCCTCTCTCATTACACAACACCCAGTCTAAGATGGCCTCCCCCCTAGTTGGTTCCTCGACATATTGGTCTAGAAAACCATCCCTTATGCATTCCAGGAAATCCTCCTCCACCGTATTGCTTCCAGTTTGGTTAGCCCAATCTATGTGCATATTAAAGTCACCCATTATAACTGCTGCACCTTTATTGCATGCACTCCTAATTTCCTGTTTGATGCCCTCCCCAACATCACTACTACTGTTTGGAGGTCTGTACACAACTCCCACTAACGATTTTTGCCCTTTAGTGTTCTGCAGCTCTACCCATATAGATTCCACATCATCCAAGCTAATGTCTTTCCTAACTATTGCATTAATCTCCTCTTTAACCAGCAATGCTACCCCACCTCCTTTTCCTTTTATTCTATCCTTCCTGAATGTTGAATACCCCTGGATGTTGAGTTCCCAGCCCTGATCATCCTGGAGCCACATCTCCGTAATCCCAATCACATTACAGGTTAGAGCTGTTGCTCCTCCCTTTAGTTATTGGGGACTTGGCCTGGAGGGTGTTGCATGGGGCAGTCCCGTGCAATAAGTTTTCAAATCGGTTCTTGGACTTCCAGGCCGCCTGCATTTTCAGCAGTCTGGAGGAGTCCATGTTCCACGTTTATGTACAATGTGTGAGGTTGCAGCCCTTCTTCCATTATTTGAAGGGGCTGCTCCTCGACTTCTGTCCCACGCTTCTGATCATTGGGTACCCCGATACAGAGGGGAGTGGACAGGTCGAGGGCCTCCTGGTAGGACTGCTCCTGGGCGTAGCCAAGGTGGCCATTAACCGGTCCGGGCAGCGGACGATCGAGGAGGTCGTTCAGCCCGACTGCCTGCCGCTCTTCCGCGGCTACGTCCGTGTCAGGATGTCCCTGGAGATGGAGCACACAGTGTCCACCAGTACGCTCGCGGCCTTGCGCGAGAGGTGGGCACCAAAGGGACTGGAGTGCATCATTACCCCCAGCAACCAAATTTTTATTTGATTTAAGTTTCCTTTAAAGTTTTACTTGGAAATTTGTGGTTTCTAGTACCCTTACTAAAAGGGGGTACTTGATTGAATGTTACCTTAAAATAGTTGTAGAGTTGTTGCTCCTCCCTTTATCTATTGGGGACTTGGCCTGGAGGGTGTTGCACGGAGCAGTCCCGTGCAAATAGTTTTTAAGTCGGTTCACGGATTCCCAGGCCGCCTGCATTCTCTGCAGTCTGGTGGAGTCAGTGTTCCACGTTTATGTACAATGTGTGAGGGTGCAGCCCCCTTTTTCATTATTTGAAGGGGTGGCTCCTCGATTTCTGCCTGCACTTCAGTACCCGCTCCTGACCTTTGGGCACCCAGTACGGAGGGGAGCGGGCAGGTCAGAAGGCCTCCTCGTAGAACTGCACCTGGGCCTGGCCAAGGAGGTCATTACCAGGCCCAGGCAGCGGGCGGTCAAGGGGGTTGTTCAGCCTGACTGCTTGCCTCTCTTCCGCGGCTACATTCGCGCCAGGGTGCCCCTGGAGATGGAGCACCCGATGTCCACCGGTACGCTCGCGGCCTTCCATGAGAGGTGGGCACCAGAGGGACTGGAGTGCATCATTTCAACAGGGAACTGAATTTTAATTTGATTTGACAAGGTTTCCTTTAATGTTTGCTTGTTAATTTGTGGATTTTGGTGCCCTTACAAAAGGGGGCACTTGATTTAAAGTTATATTTAAAATAGTTGTAGAGCTGTTGCATTGTAAGTAACTTAGCTAGTCATGTGATGTTCACAGGACTCAATAAAACTCCAGTCAGTTGGGTCTCGGTCATCCACGATGAGGTATGCAGTTGTGAGCCTAGTGGATGAACTGGTAATGTGTATTATGATTGTTAAATCTTTGTTAATAAACCAACTAGTTCTTAAGAGCAATGTGTTGCTATGAAAGCAAAAACCCATGAAGCAAATGCATTACAGCTAATAGGTCCAGAACTTTTTTTAATTCCACTTACTTATACTAAGAAGTAGGCAGGGACTTTCCACTTCAGTGTTCCTGGCATATGCTGGAAGCACGGATGGGAAAATTCCGCACCCATCTGTGGCTTTCTGACCATTAGAATCAGTAGTGGAAAAGCAAGGGCTGGGGGTGTGGAATTTCCCCGTATGTGTTTCTCTTGTGTTTCAGGAGTGCTGATGCAGAAAATCCCAACCGTAATGTTTAGCTGATCGGTAAGCTTGCCGGGAATATGGCTACCATTTTTATTTTCAGCTCAGCATCTGTAGTAGTGGGAGAAGGTTTCACCTGTTGAAAGTGTCACTCTTACAGCTTTGGTTCTTACACTCCTCCTGCACTTCCAGCAGGGAGCTACGTCCAAAGGGAGCAGGGTGGGGTGGTAGATAGTATGGCTAGTCCACTGCCAATTCACCACCTAGCCTCCTTAGGAGTGTTGAATTGGTGAACTTACCCTCTTGAGTGTAGTGGGACAAGGAAAATCATAATAATGGTGAAACAATGTGGGTTAAAAAAAGTAAGAAAAAAGCAAAGGATCAGTAAATTATGCAAGATGTTTTTTTTAAATTAGGTCAGTATTGAACTATTGGAAAAGCCTAAATGGTCATAATCAATTTCAGTCATCGCACACACTTCAATTATATTCTGTTAAATGATACAATTTAACAGCAATTCAACAGAAATGATGAAACATGCAAGAGGTGTAAATAGCTTACCTATCTGTCCCGCAAGTGTACTGGGTTGTATCTTCAGTTCAGTGAGGTATTAGAATCTCAGTCTCCCATGAACTGGCAGTGTGCAGTCAGTCAACATAGGCAGCAGCCTAGGTTTTCCTCATCTTACTGCCTGGTTGCCAGGATATACTCACACAGCTGACACCAGATACAGCAACAACTTGTATTTATATAGCGCCTTTAACATGTGAAACATCCCAAGGCGCTTCACAGGGGTATTATGAGACAAAAAAAACATTTTTGACACCGAGCCACATAAGGAGAAAATAGGGCAAGTGACCAAAACCCTTGGTCAAAGAGGCAGGTTTTAAGGAACGTCTTGAAGGAAGAAAGAAAGGTAGAGAGGTGGAGAGGATTAGGCAGGGATTTCCAGAGCTTGGGGCCTAGGCAACAAAGGCACAGCCACCAATGGTTGAGTAATTATAATCAGGGATACTCAAGAGGGCAGAATTAGAGGAGCGCAGACATCTCGGGGGATTGTGGGGCTGAAGGAGATGAGAGAGATAGGGAGGGGAGAAAGTGCCAGAAGTCCCACCCTGCCCCAGTGGAAAATCAGAAACTTTGTGCATTGATGTAATTTCCAGTGGGTAGGAACATTGGCAATGGAAATGATTGCCTCAAACAATTGGGTGTTTCATTTAAATATATATTGGGTGGGGGAGAAATGTCCATTCCTGCATGCATTTCTTGATATTCCAGTATGTAAGATGTCCAAAATAAATGATACCCATTTGAAATGGGTGTCCAGATTTGTTAGCCAGTGGTAGGTGTGGTGGAGATCGTGAAAGGGACAGTATTATAAAGGTAAGTTTGTTTTAGCCATTTCTCAACCTGCTTTCTTCAATTTTTCCCCAGATTCAGGTTTCTATGAGCCTTTGGAACATTCTATGAAACATAAAATTGTTACAGGGCTTGACAGAGTAGATGCAATGTCGGAAAATGTGAGGTCATCCACCTTGGGAAAAAAAACAGTAAAAGGGAATATTATTTGAATGGGGAGAAATTACAACATGCTGCGGTGCAGAGGGACCTGGGGGTCCTTGTGCATGAATCCCAAAAAGTTAGTTTGCAGGCGCAGCAGGTAATCAGGAAGGCGAATGGAATATTGGCCTTCATTGCGAGAGGGATGGAGTACAAAAGCAGGGAGGTCCTGCTGCAACTGTACAGGGTTTTGGTGAGGCCGTACCTGGAGTACTGCGTGCAGTTTTGGTCACCTTACTTAAGGAAGGATATACTAGCTTTGGAGGGGGTACAGAGATGATTCACTAGGCTGATTCCGGAGATGAGGGGGTTACCTTATGATGATAGATTGAGTAGACTGGGTCTTTACTCGTTGGAGTTCAGAAGGATGAGGGGTGATCTTATAGAAACATTTAAAATAATGAAAGGGATAGACAAGATAGAGGCAGAGAGGTTGTTTCCACTGGTCGGGGAGACTAGAACTAGGGGGCACAGCCTCAAAATACGGGGGAGCCAATTTAAAACCGAGTTGAGAAGGAATTTCTTCTCCCAGAGGGTTGTGAATCTGTGGAATTCTCTGCCCAGGGAAACAGTTGAGGCTAGCTCATTGAATGTATTCAAATCACAGATAGATAGATTTTTAACCAATAAGGGAATTAAGGGTTATGGGGAGCGGGCGGGTAAGTGGAGCTGAGTCCACGGCCAGATCAGCCATGATCTTGTTGAATGGCGGAGCAGGCTCGAGGGGCTAGATGGCCTACTTCTGTTCCAAATTCTTATGTTCTTATGTTCTAACTCCCTTTTGAATATATCTAACGGACTGGCCTCAACAACTTTCTGTGGTAGAGAATTCCACAGGTTTACAATTCTCTGAGTGAAGAAGCTTCTCCTCATCTCGAGCCTAAATGGCTTACCGCTTATCCTAAGACTGTGACCCCTGGTTCTGGACTTCCCCAACATCGGGAACATTCTACCTACATCTAACCTGTCCAATCCTGTCAGAATTTTATATGTTTCTATGAGATCCCCTCTCATTCTTCTAAATTCCAGTGAATATAAGCCTAGTCGATTCAGTCTTTCTTCATATGTCAGTCCTGCCACCCCGGGAATCAGCCTGGTGAACCTTTGCTGCACTCCCTCAATAGCAAAAATGTCCTTCCTCAGATTAGGAGACCAAAACTGTACACACTATTCAAGGTGTGGCCTCACCAAGGCCTTGTACAACTGCAGTAAGACCTCCCTGCTCCTATACTCAAATCCTCTCGCTATGAAGACCAATATGCCATTTGCCTTCTTCACCACCTGCTGTACCTTACTAAGAAAGTTGAATGCCTGACTAACTGTGATTGGAATCCCCTTCCCCTGCCGCCCTCCTCCCCCCCAACCCACCAAGAAAAAAATTGATGCCAGATCGAAGTTCTATCATGAACTTACTTATCAGATAAAAGAACTGCATTGAAAATATTCTGAGAGCTGTGTGGCCCTTCCTCCTCAGCACGTGGAATTGAATTCACAGTTTAAAGTACAGAGGAATTTTCCTCCCCACCCCCACCCCGCCATCATCCTCCCCTCACTCCAAAAACAAAGTCAATTGCTCAGAGGTAAACTGAAGTGCAATTCATGCAATTGTGCCCTCTCCTCCCACATCCACGACATCACCTGCAGGTTCTAGTTACGTACAGGGTGGACAAGAGTCTGACTGACTGCATCCACCCATCATTTCATTTTCAGGGGCACGTTCCAGGCCAATTCCCTATCAACTTCTATGGGTCACAGAGATTCATACCTTACAGAGGTCACAGACCAAGCTGAATTGATTAATCAGCAGGAGCACTTTGTGCAGTCCTCTGAGAATTGTCAGAGCTCCTTGCAAAGAATGACACAGAACATATGACAGATGCTCTGACATCTGCGAGGACATGCAAGGGGGTTTGGAGAACCTGCAGAGCAGCTTTGAGTAAATGGCAACTCCAGGGCCACCTGTTGAAGAGCTGCCAAGGACAAATACTGCAAGCACAGATGCTGTTTTACTCACCAACATTGTGTATTCTGCTAATGAGGCCTTGGTTACATCCTGGGGCCTCTATTGAAGAACATCAGTGTGACATCACAGTTGCTCTTCCCACTGAGGTAGCACTGGGGAAAACAGAAGAAAGCAGGTTGGAAAGTGACTAAAACAAACTTACCTTTATATTGCTGTATCCTATTCATGATCTGCACCATACCTACCACACCCTATACTCTCACCAAGGGCAAGCATTTGGGGAAGCAAACTTTGATGAAGGGACATACATGTGGAGTAGGCAAATAAACTGATTGCACCTTCTTTTGAATCTTTCCGATGTATTTTTTGCCAGAAGGAACATATGAATGTTGGGGGTAAGCATGTAGGACTGGTAGCGAAGGCAGGGGATTCTGCCCAGCATGTTGGTATGTGGCGAATGGCATACAGCGAGGACCATAGGACTGTTTATGTAAGGACTCAAGGGCTGCTTTTAACAGAAAGTCCTGTCAACCAATACTTGACGGATCAGTCTGCCACTGACAATGCTCAGGGCCACATTCCTGACCCTTTGGTTGAATGGGTTGAGCAAGAACATTGTGATCCGTAACACATAAGCCTAGTAAAGAACATTAATCAAAGGGCGCCAGACAATTCTTTAACCCCTTTATCTTAACTCGTCATTAAAGAAAAGAATCGCCTGGAGGTTTAATGTGCATGTGTAGGATTCATGTGATGTCTAAAATTTAGCATGCTTGAACTGTTATCTATTAACCAGTCCAAAATATATTAACAGTTACACAGACCAAATACCCCTTTTAGGACACATGGTACACTAGTGATTATGGGCCCAACATTGCCCAAGCCGTTTTTTCGGCGCACTGATCTGAAGCGCGCTGGAAAGGGCGCCAGAAAAAAGGGGCCCCATCCTGGCTGTTCTTCGGAGTCCCCGGAGTCATGGTGTGGCGTGCAGACTTAAGAGGGGGACGGAGCAACAGGCCAGCACAGAAAGCACTGCCGGCACCTGCGCGCATGCTCACTGAGGGCTGTGCGCATGCTCCTGCTCTCCCAGTGCGTCCTGTGGGCTGTGAGCAGGACCCGATGCTCGCAGCCCCTAGCCCCGGCCAAGGGACGTCCGATCTCGCCGCATCCTATCCCCGGCCAGCCCGTTGAGTTCCCGGATGAGGTAGGACTTCGGTTCTATTTTTTATTTATTGGTTGTGCTTGAGAGTTTTGATTGGGGAATGTGGGGAGGAGGAGCATTTGGGGAGGGGGCGGGGAGAGAAAGAGTGTATGGGGGGTGGGGAGAGAAAGAGTGTATGGGGGGTGGGGAGAGAAAGAATGTATGGGGGGGGGGGGGAGAAGGGGAGTTTTGCCGGGTCTTGCATCCTCGGGTCTGGAAAAATAGCGTCAGGGATCGTGGATGCATTGGTTGTAATTTACCAAAATTCCATGGATACTGGGGATGTCCCAGCAGATTGCAAAACCGCAAATGTAACGCCCCCATTTAAAAAAGGAGGCAGACAAAAAGCAGGAAACTACAGACCAGTTAGCCTAACATCTGTGGCTGGGGGGGTTGGGGTGGTGGTGGGGGCACTACCAGCTCCCGGGAACTTGCCTGGGAGTTTGCGGAGGCACTGCCATGGCGGTGCAGTGGCCCGTAGGTAGCGCCCCAGGTCGGCACGCAACCGGTGATAACGCCATCGCGTGCGCGGCGAGCCCTCAACTCTGCGTAGACCCCTTACCGACCCGCGGGGGAAATTGCCCTGCAGCCCGCGAGGCTGGCACGAGCTTTCGTTCGCGGGGCGGAAGTTAAAGGGGAGGTCACCAGCGTCGCATGCCGCCATCTTACTTTTTTTGCCGACTGTCGGGTTGGCTTCCCTAACTGTATTTACATGTGGTCCGGGCCGCCATCGTGCAACCTGGCACTCCATATTGGGTGCCTGGCTGCAGGCCTGGTCCCACGCTGCCCTGGTGGTCTTGTGGAGGGGAAGCAAAGGGGCAGGGCGTTGAAGTGCGTCAGCGCTATGAGGAGCATCCGCATAGTGCTGCACTACTCGTCCCATTAGCACCGCTAATCCCACCCCTAAAGGAAGTGGAGCGCACGAGATTGCGCTGCATTTCCTTTGAGGGACGGTAAGGCCAATTCACTGGTCGGATGGGGGCAGGAAGTCCCGGCCTCAGCAAGTTACCATCTCCAATCTCGCCGGGCAATTTTGCTCCCATGATTCCTTAGCCTCATAGAACCTCATTGATCCAAGTTGGTTTGGTAGGGTTGACTGTTTGGCCTCTCACTGGTCACTCGTATTCACTCTGGGGACATCAGTGTGATGAATCTCCGTCTATACATGGGCACATCCAAATTTGCACATCTGTTATTGGCCTGGATTTTTCGGGTCCTGTGTTAGTGAAAGCACAGCGGAGGTAGCTGTAAGTGCCTCGCAAGTTCCGGATTTCTACATGCAATACGCATGCACGAAAACCCGGAACTTGCGATCTGTCAAGTTTCAGCTTCACAGCTCATACCAATCCCCGGGAAATGGCCATTCGCCGGTGAAGAGTTGGGCTTTTTGCCCAAATACTGCCCACCACATGCCTTCTTTTACCAGTGTAAGGGTTTCGAGAAATATGAAATTACATGTTTTTTAAATCATTTAAACTTTAAAAAAAAAATTTAAATTAGTTCAGGTTATTTTGGACACTTTAAAAATGTTTACATTTATTTTTCAAAAAATAAATTTTTGCTTTAAATGTTTAATTACATTGCATTTAATTAATTTTTAACATGTAATGATTCATTTTTTTATTTAAGTTGTGTGAAATTTGTGTTTCTTAGGTGATTCCTATTAAGTTTATGGGGATTTCGTACGTAAATGGAATCCCCATGAGCATAACGGGGAACACCTTTCTCATTGATTGTGCTGGCCCATGTGATCCTAGGGATGTTTGCGAACTGCATGCGCCCCTGGGATAAGTGGGCCTTTATGCAGGCGTACGCCTGCAGGCCCAGGACCCCGGGTCTTTGTGCTGGGCCATCAGGTAGATTCGTACTTTTATTGCAGTTCGGAGGCATTCGCCCGCAGGAAGCTTCCGACCACAAATATCTTGACTATAGCTAGTTTCAATTTCTGTTTCCTTGTATTCAAGAAAGCTAAATTATTGCATATTGTAATGATTCAAGACTCTGGTTACTGTAAACTCACTCAGGTGCAACCTGATCCATCTTTATTCCAGCCCGAGAGTACAGGCGTGACAAAGACACCCAGCTTATATACAAGCACACATGCCACATGCGTACAGCCCGATGACCTCCGGACACGGCGCCCTCTGGTGTCTGGTGACCCCCAAGCATTAATACATAGAAACATAGAAACATAGAAAATAGGTGCAGGAGTAGGCCATTCGGCCCTTCTAGCCTGCACCGCCATTCAATTAGTTCATGGCTGAACATGCAACTTCAGTACCCCATTCCTGCTTTCTCACCATACCCCTTGATCCCCCTAGTAGCAAGGACTTCATCTAACTCCTTTTTGAATATATTTAGTGAATTGGCCTCAACAACTTTCTGTGGTAGAGAATTCCACAGGTTCACCACTCTCTGGGTGAAGAAATTTCTCCTCATCTCGGTCCTAAATGGCTTACCTCTTATCCTTAGACTGTGTCCCCTGGTTCTGGACTTCCCCAACATTGGGAACATTCTTCCTGCATCTAACCTGTCTAACCCCGTCATAATTTTAAACGTTTCTATGAGGTCCCCTCTCATTCTTCTGAACTCCAGTGAATACAAGCCCAGTTGATCTAGTCTTTCTTGATAGGTCAGTCCCGCCATCCCGGGAATCAGTCTGGTGAACCTTCGCTGCACTCCCTCAATAGCAAGAATGTCCTTCCTCAGGTTAGGAGACCAAAACTGTACACAATACTCCAGGTGTGCCCTCACCAAGGCCCTGTACAACTGTAGCAACACCTCCCTGCCCCTGTACTCAAATCCCCTCGCTATGAAGGCCAACATGCCATTTGCTTTCTTAACTGCCTGCTGTACCTGCATGCCAACCTTCAATGACTGATGTACCATGACACCCAGGTCTCTTTGCACCTCCCCTTTTCCTAATCTGTCACCATTCAGATAATAATCTGTCTCTCTGTTTTTACCACCAAAGTGGATAACCTCACATTTATCCACATTATACTTCATCTGCCATGCATTTGCCCACTCACCTAACCTATCCAAGTCGCTCTGCAGCCTCATAGCATCCTCCTCGCAGCTCACACTGCCACCCAACTTAGTGTCATCCGCAAATTTGGAGATACTACATTTAATCCCCTCGTCTAAATCATTAATGTACAGTGTAAACAGCTGGGGCCCCAGCACAGAACCTTGTGGTACCCCACTAGTCACTGCCTGCCATTCTGAAAAGTCCCCATTTACTCCTACTCTTTGCTTCCTGTCTGACAACCAGTTCTCAATCCATGTCAGCACACTACCCCCAATCCCATGTGCTTTAACTTTGCACATTAATCATTTGTGTGGGACCTTGTCGAAAGCCTTCTGAAAGTCCAAATATACCACATCAACTGGTTCTCCCTTGTCCACTCTACTGGAAACATCCTCAAAAAATTTCAGAAGATTTGTCAAGCATGATTTGCCTTTCACAAATCCATGCTGACTTGGACCTATCATATCACCTCTTTCCAAATGCACTGCTATGACATCCTTAATAATTGATTCCATCATTTTATCCACTACCGATGTCAGACTGACCGGTCTATAATTCCCTGTTATCTCGCTCCCTCCTTTTTTAAAAAGTGGGGTTACTTTGGCTACCCTCCACTCCATAGGAACTGATCCCGAGTCAATGGGATGTTGGAAAATGACTGTCAATGCATTCACTATTTCCAAGGCCACCTCCTTAAGTACTCTGGGATGCAGTCCATCAGGCCCTGGGGATTTATCGGCCTTCAATCCCATCAATTTCCCCAACACAATTTCCCGACTAATAAGGATTTCCCTCAGTTCCTCCTCCTTACTAGCCCCTCCGACCCCTTTTATATCCGGAAGGTTGTTTGTGTCCTCCTTAGTGAATACCGAACCAAAGTACTTGTTCAATTGGTCCGCCATTTCTTTGTTCCCCGTTATGACTTCCCCTGATTCTGACTGCAGGGGACCTACGTTTGTCTTTACTAACCTTTTTCTCTTTACATATCTATAGAAACTTTTGCAATCCGTCTTAATGTTCCCTGCAAGCTTCTTCTCGTACTCCATTTTCCCTGCCCTAATAAAACCCTTTGTCCTCCTCTGCTGAGCTCTAAATTTCTCCCAGTCCCCGGATTCGCTGCTATTTCTGGCCAATTTGTATGCCACTTCCTTGGCTTTAATACTATCCCTGATTTCCCTTGATAGCCATGGTTGAGCCACCTTCTCTTTTTTATTTTTACACCAGACAGGAATGTACAATTGTTGTAGTTCATCCATGCGGTCTCTAAATGTCTGCCATTGCCCATCCACAGTCAACCCCTTCAGTATCATTCGCCAATCTATCCTAGCCAATTCACGCCTCATACCTTCAAAGTTACCCTTCTTTAAGTTCTGGACCATGGTTTCTGAATTAACTGTTTCATTCTCCATCCTAATGCAGAATTCCACCATATTATGGTCACTCTTCCCCAAGGGGCCTCGCACAACGAAATTGCTAATTAATCCTCTCTCATTACACAACACCCAGTCTAAGATGGCCTCCCCCCTAGTTGGTTCCTCGACGTATTGGTCTAGAAAACCATCCCTTATGCACTCCAGGAAATCCTCCTCCACCGTATTGCTTCCAGTTTGGTTAGCCCAATCTATGTGCATATTAAAGTTACCCATTATAACTGCTGCACCTTTATTGCACGCACCCTTAATTTCATGTTTGATGCCCTCCCCAACATCACTACTACTGTTTGGAGGTCTGTACACAACTCCCACTAACGTTTTTTGCCCTTTGGTGTTCTGCAGCTCGACCCATATAGATTCCACATCATCCAAGCTAATGTCCTTCCGAACCATTGACTTAATTTCCTCCTTAACCAGCAATGCTACCCCACCTCCTTTTCCTTTTATTCTATCTTTCCTGAATGTTGAATACCTCTGGATGTTGAGTTCCCAGCCCTGATCATCCTGGAGCCACGTCTCCGTAATCCCAATCACATCATATTTGTTAACATCTATTGCACAGTTAATTCATCCACCTTATTGCGGATATTCCTTGCATTAAGACACAAAGCCTTCAGGCTTGTTTTTTTAACACCCTTTGTCCTTTTAGAATTTTGCTGTACAATGGCCCTTTTTGTTCTTTGCCTTGGGTTTCTCTGCCCTCCACTTTTACTCATCTCCTTTCTGTCTTTTGCTTTTGCCTCCTTTTTGTTTCCCTCTGTCTCCCTGCATTGGTTCCCATCCCCCTGCCATATTAGTTTAACTCCTCCCCAACAGCACTAGCAAACACTCCCCCTCGGACATTGGTTCCGGTCCTGCCCAGGTGCAGACCGTCCGGTTTGTACTGGTCCCACCTCCCCCAGAACCGGTCCCAATGCCCCAGGAATTTGAATCCCTCCCTGCTGCACCACTGCTCAAGCCACGTATTCATCTGCGCTATCCTGTGATTCCTACTCTGACTATCACGTGGCACTGGTAGCAATCCTGAGATTACTACTTTTGAGGTCCTACTTTTTAATTTATCTCCTAGCTCCTTAAATTCGTTTCGCAGGACCTCATCCCTTTTTTTTTACCTATGTCGTTGGTACCAATGTGCACCACGACAACTGGCTGATCTCCTTCCCTTTTTAGAATGTCCTGCACCCGCTCCGAGACATCCTTGACCCTTGCACCAGGGAGGCAACATACCATCCTGGAGTCTCGGTTGCGGCCGCAGAAACGCCTATCAATTCCCTTTATGATTGAATCCCCTATCACTATCGCTCTCCCACTCTTTTTCCTGCCCTCCTGTGCAACAGAGCCAGCCACGGTGCCATGAACTTGGCTGCTGCTGCCCTCCCCTGATGAGTCATCCCCCTCAACAGTACCCAAAGCAGTGTATCTGTTTTGCAGGGGGATGACCACAGGGGACTCCTGCACTACCTTCCTTGCACTGCTCTTCCTGTTGGTCTTCCATTCCCTATCTGGCTGTGGACCCTTTCCCTGTGGTACGACCAACTCGCTACACGTGATACTCACGTCATTCTCAGCATCGTGGATGCTCCAGAGTGAATCCACCCTCAGCTCCAACTCCGCAACGCGGACCGTCAGGAGCTGGAGGTGGATACACTTCCTGCACACATAGTCGTCAGGGACACTGGAGTCGTCCCTGAGTTCCCACATGGTACAGGAGGAGCATAACACCCGACCGAGCTCTCCTGCCATGACTTAACCCTTAGATACACTTAAATTGGCAACAAAAATGTTAAAATACATAACAACATCCCCCTTTTAAAATCTTAACAATAGTTTTTTTACAAATTAAGACGGTCTGGGGCTTTCCTCTCACGAGTTGATCGTCTCAGTTCAATTTTGGCTCTGGACGAGCGTTCTAAGTCCGTTGAGACAGAGGGCTGAGTAGCCAATCTGATGGGAGTGGTCATGACCACATCAGAGACTGAAGGATCAGAGTCAGTAATGTCAACAGAGTCCTCTGATGAGTGAACAATGGTTGGTTGGTCACTGACTGCATCTTCCTCACTCGGTTCCAGTTCATCTGTGTGCCGCAGTTTAACCTGGTCAAGGTGTTTCCTGCATTTTAGCCCATTCTTGAACACGACAATAAACACTCTGTTACCCTCCTTGGCTGTAACAGTGCCGGTGATTCACTTTGGACCTTGACCATAGTTCAATATATAAACCAGATCGTTGACCGAGATGTCACGTGACACAGCAACACGATCATGACACCATTGCTGACTTTGACGTCTTTTTTCAACATGATCATTCAAATCAGGATGAACAAGAGAAAGCCTGGTCTTGAGATTTCTCTTCATCAGTAGTTCAGCAGGAGGAAACCCAGTAAGCGTATGAGGTCGTGACCTGTAACTGAGCAATATACATGACAACCGTCTCTGCAGTGAGCCCTGAGTTACACGTTTCATACTTTGCTTGATCGTTTGAACAGCACGCTCTGCTTGACCATTAGAAGCAGGCTTGAATGGAGCTGATCTCACATGTCTGATGCCAGAGTTTCATGAACTCCTGGAACTCAAGTCTTGTGAAGCAAGAACCGTTGTCGCTCACAACAATGTCAGGCAAACCATAAGTGGCAAACATGATACGAAGGCTCTCAGTGGTAGCTGTAGATGTGCTGGATGACATAATTACACATTCTATCCACTTAGAATATGCATCTACTATGACAAAAAACATCTTTCCTAGGAACGGGCCCGCAAAATCAATGTGGATCCTCAACCATGGTTTGGATGACCATGAACAAAGACTCAGCGGAGATTCCGCTGGTACTTTACTTAGCTGCATGCAAGTATTGCACTGATGCACGCATGATTCCAGATCAGAGTCAATTCCAGGCCACCATACATGAAACCTAGCAATGGACTTCATCATGACAATACCAGGATGAGTGTTATGAAGTTCACATACAAATTTTTCTCTACCTTTCTTAGGCATGATTACACGATTACCCTACAGTAAACAGTCTGACTGAATGGACAGCTCATCCTTGCGACAGTTGTAAGGTTTGGTCTCCTCACGCATCTCCATAGGTATGGCAGACCAATCACCACTGAGTACACACCGTTTCACAACCGATAAAATAGGGTCATGGCTGGTCCAGATCCAAACATTGTTGAGCAGTGACAGGGGTTCCTTCACTCCAAAAAGCATCCATTACTAACAGTAGATCTGCAGGTTGTGGCATCTCCATCTCAGTTGTGGGTAAGGGCAGACATAGAAACATAGAAAATAGGTGCAGGAGTAGGCCATTCGGCCCTTCGAGCCTGCACCACCATTCAATATGATCATGACTGATCATGCAACTTCAGTACCCCATTCCTGCTATCTCTCCATACCCCTTGTTCCCTTTAGCAATAAGGGCCACATCTAACTCCCTTTTGAATATATCTAACGAACTGGTCTCAATAACTTTCGGTGGTCGAGGATTCCACAGGTTCACATTTCTCTGAGTGAAGAAGTTTCTTCTCATCTCGGTCCTAAATGGCTTACCCCTTATCCTTAGACTGTGACCCCTGGTTCTGGACTTCCCCAATATCAGGAACATTCTTCCTGCATTTAACCTGTCCAATATCGTCAGAATTGTATATGGTTCTATGAAATCCCCTCTCATTCTTCTAAATTCCAGTGAATATAAGCCTAGTCAATCCAGTCTTTCTTTATATGTCAGTCCTGCCATCCCGGGAATCAGTCTGGTGAATCTTTGCTGCACTCCCTCAATAGCAAGAATATCCTTCCTCAGATTAGAAGACCAAAACTGTACACAATATTCAAGGTGTGGCCTCACCAAAGCCCTGTAAAACTGGAGTAAGACCTCCCTGCTCCTATACTCAAATCGTCTCGCTATGAAGGCCAACATGCCACTTGCCTTCTTCACTGCCTGCTGTACCTGCATGCCAACTTTCAATGAATGATGTACTATGACACCCAGGTCTCGTTGCACCTCCCCTTTTCCTAATCTGTCACCATTCAGATAATATTCTGCCTTCCTGTTTTTGCCACCAAGGTGGATAACCTCACATTTAACTGCATTATACTGCATCTGCTATGCATTTGCCCACTCATCTAACCTGTCCAAGTCACCCTGCAGCCTCTTAGCATCCTCCTCACAGCTCACACTGCTACCCAGCTTAGTGTCATCTGCAAACTTGGAGATATTACATTCAATTCCTTTGTCTAAATCATTAATGTATATTGTAAATAGCTGAACCTTGCAGTACCCCACTAGTCACTGCCTGCCTTTCTGAAAAGGACCCGTTTATCCCGACTCTTTGCTTCCTGTCTGCCAACCAGTTTTCTATCCATGTCAATACATTACCCCCAATACCATGTGCTTTAATTTTGCACACTAATCTCTTGTGTGGGACCTTGTCAAAAGCCTTTTGAAAGTCCAAATACACCACATCTACTGGTTCTCCCTTGTCCACTCTACTAGTTACATCCTCAAAGAATTCTAGAAGATTTGTCAAGCATGATTTCCCTTTCATAAATCCATACTGACTTGGTCCGATCCTGTCATTGCTTTCCAAATGCGCTGCTATTACATCTTTAATAATTGATTCCAACATTTTCCCCAAGACCGATGTCAGGCTAACAGGTCTATAATTCCCTGTTTTCTCTGTCCCTCCTTTTTTTTAAAGTGGGGTTACATTAGCTACCCTTCAATCCATAGGAACTGATCCAGAGTCTATAGAATGTTGGAAAATGACCACCAATGCATCCACTATTTCTAGGGCCACTTCCTTAAGTACTCTGGAATGCAGACTATCAGGCCCTGGAGATTTATCGGCCTTCAATCCCATCAATTTCCTGAACACAATTTCCTGACTAATAAGGATTTTCTTCAGTTCCCCCTTCTCGCTAGACCCTCGGTCCCCTAGTATTTCCGGAAGGTTATTTGTGTCTTCCTTAGTGAAGACAGAACCAAAGTATTTGTTCAATTGGCCTGCAATTTCTTTGTTCCCCATTATAAATTCACCTGATTCTGACTGCAAGGGACCTACATTTGTCTTCACTAATCTTTTTCTCTTCACATATCTAGAGAAGCTTTTGCAGTCAGTTTTTATGTTCCCGGCAAGCTAACTCTCATATTCTATTTTCCCCCTCCTAATTAAACCCTTTGTCCTCCTCTACTGAATTCTAAATTTCTCCCAGTTCTCAGGTTTGCTACTTTTTCTGGCCAATTTATATGCCTCTTCCTTGGATTTAACACTATCCCTAATTTCCCTTGTTAGCCATGGTTGAGCCACCTTTCCCGTTTTACTTTTACATCAGACAGGGATGTACAATTGCTGAAGTTCATCTATGTGAACTTTAAATGTCTGTCATTGTCTATTCACTGTCAACCCTTTAAGTATCATTCACCAATCTATCCTAGCCAATTCACATCTTATTGCATCGAAGTTACCTTTCTTTAAGTTCAGGACGCTAGTCTCTGAATTAACTGTATCACTCTCCATCTTAATGAAGAATTCTACCATATTATGGTCACTCTTCCCCAAGGGGCCTCGCACAACAAGATTGCTAATTAATCCTTTCTCATTGCACAACAGCCAGTCTAGGATGGCCAGCTCTTTAGTTGGTTCCTTGACATATTGGTATGGAAAACTATCCCTTACACACTTATACACTCCAGGAAATCCTCTTCCACCGTATTGCTACCAGTTTGGTTAGCCCAATCTATATGTAGATTAAAGTCACCCATGATAACTGCTGTACCTTTATTGTACGCATCCCTAATTTCCTGTTTGATGCCATCCCCAACCTCACTACTACTGTTTGGTGGTCTGTACACAACTCCCACTAGCTTTTTCTGCCCTTTGGTGTTTCGCAGCTCTACTCATACAGATTCCACATCATCCAAGCTAATGTCCTTCCTTACTATTGCATTAACCAGTAACGCTACCCCATCTCCTTTTCCTTTCTGTCTATCCTTCCTGGATGTTGAGTTCCCAGCCTTGGTCACCCTGGAGCCATGTCTCCATAATCCCAATTACATCATATCCGTTAACAGCTATCTGCACAGTTACTTCATACACCATATTACGAATGCTCCTCGCATTGAGACACAGAGCCTTCAGGCTTGTTTTTGTAACACTCTTTGTCCTTTTAGAGTTATGTTGTAATGTGGCCCTTTTTGATTTTTGCCTTTGATTTCTCTGCCCTCCACTTTTCCTTATCTCCTTTCTACCTTTTGCTTCTGCCCCCATTTTACTTCCCTCTCTCTCCCTGCATAGATTCCCATCCCCCTGCCATATTAGTTTAAACCCTCCCCAACAGCACTAGCAAACACTCCCCCTCAGACATCAGTTCCGATTTTGCCCAGATGCCGACCGTCTGGTTTGTACTGGTTCCACCTCCCCCAGAACCGGTTCCAATGTCCCAGGAATTTGAATCCCTCCCCCTTGCACCATTCCTCAAGCCCCATATTCATCTTAACTATCCTGCTATTTCTACTCTGTCTAGCACGTGGCACTGGTAGCAATCCTGAGATTACTACCTTTGAGGTCCTACTTTTTAATTTAACTCCTAGCTCCCTAAATTCAGCTTGTAGGACCTCATCCCATTTTTAAACTATATCATTGGTACCTATATGCATCACGACAACTGGCTGTTCATCTTCCCCCTCCAGAATGCCCTGCAGCTGCTCCGAGACATCTTTGACCCTTGCACCAGCGAGGCAACATACCATCCTGGAGTCTTGATTGCAGCCGCAGAAATGCCTATCTATTCCCCTTACAATAGAATCCCTGACCACTATAGCTCTCCCACTCTTTTTCTTGCTCTCCTATGCAGCAGAGCCACCCATGGTGCCATGAACTTGGCTGCTGCTGCCTTCCCCTGATGAGCCATCTCCCCCAACAGTATCTAAAGTGGTGTATCTGTTTTGGAGGGAGATGACCGCAGGAGACCCCTGCACTACCTTCCTACTCCTGCTCTGCCTGATGGTCGCCCATTCCCTATCTGCCTTTGTAACCTTTACCTGCGGTGTGACCCACTCACTAACCGTGCTATTCACGACATCTTCAGCATCGCGGATGCTCCAGAGTGAATCCATGCGCAGCTCCACTGCCGCAATGCGGTCTGTCAGGAGCTGCAGCTGGATACACTTCCCGCACGCATAGTAGTCAGAGACACTGTCCCTGATTTCCCACATAGCACTGGGGGAGCATGACATGGGTCTGGGCTCTCCTGCCATGACTTAACCCTTAAATTAACTTAATTTGGCAACAATGCCAAAGGTTTCTTACTGATACAAAAAAGAAAAAGAAAAAAGAAAAACTACTCACCAATCAACCAGCCAATCACTTAATCTCTTGGCTGTGACATCACACTTTGATTTCTTTTTACTTCTTTGTTTTACCTGCGGCCTCGATCTCCCAAACTGCCGCTCCTCCTCCCGAACTCCGCGCCCTTTTATCAGGGCCTCGATTTCCCGAACTGCTCAGTGCATCGGCACAATTCTTGGTACCAGGTCTATGACGGATGACGTAATCATAGGCAGAAAATGTCAGCACACACCTTTGAATGTGGGACAATGCATTGGTATTAATACCTTTGTTTTCCGCAAACAATGAAATAAGTGGCTTGTGATCCATTTCTAGTTCAAAACGAAGACCAAACAGGTACTGATGCATTTTTTTTACCCCATACACACAGGCCAAAGCTTCTTTCTCTACCAGACTGTTATCTCTTTCCGCTTTAGACAGACTTCTCGAAGCATACGCAACAGGCTGTAGCTTGCCCGATTCATTTGCTTTTTGGAGTACGCAGCCAACCCCATATGATGAAGCATCATAGGCCAATACAAGGCGCTTACATGGATCATAATGAACAAGCAACTTGTTTGAACATGCCAGATTCTTGGCTTTCTCAAAGGCACTATCTTGAGCTGCACCCCAAACCCAATTGTCGCCTTTTCTTAGTAACAGATGCAATGGCTCTAGTAAAGTGCTCAATCTGGGTAAGAAATTACCAAAGTAGTTGAGTAGCCCAAGGAACGAACACAGCTCCGTCACATTCTAAGGCCTGGGTGCATTTTTGATGGCCTCGGTTTTCGATCAGTGGGCCTGATGCCATCAGCAGCAATCTTCCTCCCAAGGAATTCGACTTCAGGTGCCATGATTACACACTTCAAGCGTTTCAGCCTGAGTCCCACTTTGTCTAGACGCTGTAGGACTTCTTCAAAATTGTTCAGATGTTCAGCAGTGTCACGACCTGTGACAAGAATGTCATCTTGAAACACGACAGTTCTAGGAACAGACTTCAGTAAACTCTCCATCTTCCTCTGAAATATTGCTGCAGCCGAACGAATCCCAAAAGGACACCTGTTGTAGATGAACAGTCCTTTATGGGTGTTGATGCAGGTGAGTTTCTTCGAAGTGTCAACAAGCTCCTGGGTCATATAGGCCGACGTCAGATCCAGTTTCGTGAACGACTTTCCACCAGCTAGCATGACGAACAGGTCATCAACCCTCGGTAACGGATACGGATCCTGTTTCGAAAATCGGTTAATCGTAAACTTGTAGTCTCCACAAATCCTGACAGTGCCATCACTCTTCAACACAGGAACAATGGGACTAGCCCACTCGTTAAACTCGACCGGTGATATGATCCCTTCACGCTGGAGTCTGTCAAGCTCAATTTCAACCTTCTCCCTCATCATGTACAAAACAGATCGAGCTTTGTGATAGACAGGCCTTGCATTGGAGTCCAGGTGAATCTGCACCTTGGCTCCCGTAAAATTACCAATGCCCGGTTCAAACAAAGAAGGAAACTTTTTCAATACTTGAGCACACGAAGTATCATCCACCGAGGACAATATCTTGATATAATTCCAGTTCAGCTTGATTTTCTCGAGCCAATTCCTGCCGAGCAGCATTGGACCATTACCTGGGACGATCCATAATGGTAGCTCATGAACCACACCGTCATATGACATCTCAATTGCTACACTGCCAAGCACCGGTATGAGTTCCTTAGTGTAAGTAGGCAACCTGGCATTGACTGGACTCAGCTTCGGTTTTGCAGCCTGAGTGTCCCACAGCTTGTCGAATGTCCTTTGGCTCATTATCGACTGGCTTGCACCCGTGTCCAGCTCCATTGATACAGGCACGCCATTCAGCTTCACATTAACGACTATCGGCTGGCTCTTGCTCAGGAACAAATACAGTCCATTCTCTTCTTCCTCGGGTTGCGTATCCAGGCCATCACTGAACTGGTCCTCATCAACCACACGGTGAGCCGCACCACGCTTGCTCTGTTGTGGACACATCCTGTGAAGCTGTCCCATTTTCGAACATCCATTGCATGAGTATTGTCTAAACCGACACTGATGAGGCCGATGATTGCCCCCACAACGCCAACAGGGTGAAATCTGGTTCTAACCAGTTGGCGGGCTCTGAGAGGCGGCAGGTTTCGCGTAAGCAGCTCCGCCCGAAAACGACGTCATCTTGTTTACAGTACTTGCCGTGGAACTCCGACTCGTCGATGATATCTGCCTCAAATTCTCACCCTTCGTCATGCGTGCCTGGGCAGTTGTGATGGCCTTTTTCAAATCCAGCGTCTTTGCAGCCAACAGCTTCCAGAGGATCGCATCATGACTGATGCCTATCACAAAGACATCACGCAGCATGTCTTCCAGCATGTTCCCGAACTTACACGGCTCAGCAAGGCGTCGCAGGTTGGCAACAAATCCTGACACGACCTGGCCCTCAGCACGACCATGCGTGTAGGAACGGTAGCGTGATATGATGATCCCCTCTTGTGGCTTCAGATGGTTACCCACCAACGTACACAATCCCTCATACCTTTTTTCCGCTGGACGTACAGGCGAGAGAAGATTCTTCATGAGGCCATAAATTTTTGGATCACAAACGGTGAGGAGAACTGCCCTGTGCTTAACTGCCTAGGCCTCTGCCTCCATGCCATTGGCCACAAAATACTGATCCAGGCGGTCGACAAAATCCACCCAATCCTCGCCCTCCACTAATCTCTCCAGGATTCCAACCGTGCCCATTGTGCATGCGAAGGTTCTTAAATTACCTCATCGCCAATTGTAATGACTCAAGAGTCTGGTTACAGTAACCTCACTCAGATACAACCTGATCCATTTTTATTCCAGCCCGAGAGTGCCTGCGTGACAAAGACACCCAGCTTATATACAGGTGACCAAGCACACATGCCACATGCATACAGCCTGATGACCTCCATCCGCGGCGCCCTCTGGTGTCTGGTGACTCTCAAGCATTAATACATAACACATACAACAGGTGACACACTTTAAATGACTATCTATATCTTGCTAGACTTGCTAAACTTGAAGTCTCAATCTTGCTTTCTCAGCTTAATCCGTATCACATGCTAACCCTTTATTTAACCTTGTGATCTTTTCTCCAAATTTATCCAAGTTTCTCTGAACTCCTGTAATTTCTCCCCCTCAAATTATCCAATTTATTTGGGTGTTACGAACACCACCTTTTATACATCTACTTCCTCAACTATTCAACTGACCAATCTGAGTGATACATCTTATTGCAAGGTTTCACTTTTATATGCCAATGATCTCATTGGACATGTTAAGGAATTATAAGGAACCAATTTTAATTATAAGACAAAAAAACAACTTGCTTGTAGTTGGTAACTCGGTTTACTTGTACACAAATAACAACAAACTCACACACTCCAGATTAAAGTGGCATTCCTTTGAGTCCATACTGGTCGATTTATCTTTCTTCAACAGTGTAATCTATATGTTGTCTCTGGACTTGGGACCTCGAATGCTTAGGTCTATGAACTCTGGTTGTGTAAGATCCTATTTCCTCAAACTGCTGTCTAAAGTACTTATGTTTATTAACATTGACTCTTTTCATTTTCGGAGAGTTCAACAGGACTGTTGCAAACACCAGAGGGATAAATATAGGACTGGGAGTCCAGTGGAACAGAAATTCCAACGGGATCTGGGGACACTGTGTCCTGGCCTTAAGCAAGAGATTCCAGTGGCCTTGTTACAAGTGGAGCCTTTGTCCGTTCCAAAGAAGCTCACTGAATGCAGAGGGGTGAGGCTGGGGGCTGGGGGCTGGGAGTGGTGTCGCCCTAAGCTGATAATTCCCACTTCCCCAGCCCTAGTGGAACCCAGATATTTCAAGGCCACTAGTCAGATGAGGCATACCGGCCTCCAGAAGGGTGCAAACGGGCCCCACTGAGAATGGAGATAGGAGCACCAAGCCAGAGAAGGGGCCTGGACCCAGAGGATCAAGATATTTTTTCAATTTTCAGTGTCAGCACTCTTGGTAATACAGCAGTAAGGCTCTACTGCTGTTTTATGATCCAAAAATAACTACCTCGTTGCAAAAGAATTTTAGGTTAATACATAAAATACATTCATTTTAAAGGTGGTGCAGAATTACTTCAGCGATTTGATCCATAGAACTATCTTTGAAGCATCTCCGCTTGACAGATGGAGAAGGATCTATGTCAGTGGTCGGGTGAGTTTGTTCATTGATTGCAGATTCCAGGACAACGGAATAACATGTGTCGCCATTTAACCCTCTGCAAAGGTTGGGAATGTCCTTTTGATTGTTTTTAACGTAAGCGCGAAAACATGACTCGAGGAAGAACTTAAGATCTATTATATATATACACAACTTGATATTGTTAGGGAATGTGATCGGATATCTCCTTCAACAGTTCCTCGTAGTTTAGGGTCCGCCCTCCCCGCTCCCTGACCAAATAAATGAGGCAACCAAACAAAGTGCTAAATTACAAGGCTTGGCAATCTCCTTTCTCCTTTCATTAAGGTATACTAGCAGGCTGACAAGGTTCAAACCAAGGGATTCTAAGAAGTAAGATGAATATGCGTTTCCATATTTGGCTAAATTCCACAACATAGCAAATGCTACAATGTGTAATTTATCAAACAGTCTTGAAGAAAAGAATGTACCAACATTTCAAGAACAAGTTTTCCACGTGGTCATCTGCAATCCCAGAGTCTGTTTGACAGTGGGCCAACATGGCAGCGTTCCCTGATTGTTCTGAGAATCTTTTTCTGTCTGGATTAAAATCTTCATTACATAACCGAATACAGAGTAACATGCATAAGTTGTCCAAGGCCATCTGCCTTATGGTAAAAAAAATACTTGGAATTTTTATATGTAAAGCTGCTTTACTGCTCCCAAGTTGGTTGTTGTTTTAGGTTCAGAAATGTCTTGTGCTTGCGATTTATTAGCTCTTGGATCTCCTGGTCATTCTCATCAAACCAATCGTGGTGTTTCCTGGTTGAGTGATCGAGCGTCTCTTCACAGGAGCTGGTTATGGTGGCCTGGAGGGCAGACCAAGCGCTGTGGGCACTCTGCATCTCAGGGTCATCAAGGGTCACCAGGTTAGCAGTGAGGTGCTGGCTACATAGGGCTCTCTTAGCTGGGTCTTTGAGTGCCCTGGTGTTGATTTTTCTGCTGCATTTGCTTCTGTTGCCGTCGTCGCTTTGGGGCCATTACTAGGGGGGATCTATTACTAGGGGGAATCAAGGGGTATGGCGAGAAAGCAGGAATGGGGTACTGAGGTTGCATGTTCAGCCATGAACTCATTGAATGGCGGTGCAGGCTCGAAGGGCCGAATGGCCTACTCCTGCACCTATTTTCTATGTTTCTATGTTTCTATATTAATATTGATGACGGAACGGATTGGGCGATGGTCCGTCCAGCAGTCATCGGCTCCTGTCATGGCACGGGTGATGCCCACGTCCTTGCGATCCCTTGCTCGAACTATGATATAGTCAAGCAGGTGCCAATGCTTGGAGCGAGGGTGTTGCCACAATGCCTTGTACTTATTTATATAGCATCTTTCATGACCACCGGACATCTCAAAGCGCTCTACAGCCAATGAAGTATTTTTGAAGTGCAGTCACGGTTGTAACGTGGGAAACGTGGCAGCCAACTTGCGTACAGCAAGCTCCCACAAACAACAATGTGATAATGACCAGATAATCATTTTTTTTGTTATGTTGATTGAGGGATAAATATTGGCCAGGACACCGGGGGTAACTCCCCTGCTCTTCTTCGAAATAGTGCCATGGGATCTTTTACATCCACTTAAGAGAGCAGACAGGGTCTCGGTTTAATGTCTCATCTGAAAGACGGCACCTCCGACAGTGCAGAGCTCCCTCCCCTCTGCACTGCATTGGAGTGTCAGCCTGGATTTATGTGCTCAGGATTCTGGAATGGGACTTGAACCCATAAACTTCTGACTCAGAGGTGAGTGTGCTACCCACTGAGCCATAGCTGATACTGTGGTAATCAATGTTCTGCCCAATGAACCGTCAACAGAAGCAATCAAAGACGATAAGTTTTGGAATATCAGTACATTTCTAACGTTCAGCCCGTAAAATTTCAGCAACTTTGAAATAGTGCACAGTGCTCATTCTCATTCATAATTTTCTTGTATGCACTTGACTATGGCCTAAAGCACCTGAGGGACAAATCCTGATGGAAGATTTGAATCAGAAGTCTATGCAGGACAGTCATAGTTTCTGTTTAAAGTGCCCGTTTTATGTTTGTGCAAACATTTATGTCCTCATTATCCTTTGCAGTTTTGAAAGGCAACAAGCTGAAGGCATGTTTAAGCATGTTTGAATTAATTCAAATGTACCACCTTCATTTGTTCAAAGCTCATGCCTGGATTCAGATAATCAGATAAGATCTTTCTTTCTGACTTTCCTTCTGTAGCAGTTTTGTTGACTCAGCCTTGATAGGTTTCTGTATATACGTAAGCAGCTCATTTTTGCTGATAAAGTTGAAAGAATTGCTACTAGAATGTTTAGATATACCTATCAGAGTCACGGCCTTTATCAAGTTCAGCATTCGTGTAAAATCTTCGTCCTTTGTCCATTTGTATTGAATTGATTAAGAACAATTGGCAAAATGTGCATCTGTAATCTGGCAGGAACGATCCTTGGATGCACGTAGTGCCATCCACCCATATCACAGAACCAGTGAGCCCTTAACTTTTATCCATATCAATAGTAGACTTGTCTGTCGTTTTCTACAAGATGTTTGAGTTGGAAAAATCTTCCAGCTCACAGGATGTAAGGGGGTAAATGGAGTTGAGATACAGATCAGCCATTAACTAATTGAATGGTGGAACAGGCCCGAGGGGCTGAATGGCTAATTTCTATGCCTATAGGTTACCAAAGTGGTCCTGGCACTTGATGCCAACAGCTGCACCCTCACTCTCAAAGCTCTCATTGTGTTGATCAGTCACCAGCATTTGCTGGCGCTCTTTCTTCATGTTTTTTGCTGCTGGTTTTCTATAGGACTGTACCAAGACATTCATACAGAAGCCTCTTCCCTTGTGAATAGGCTTAATAGGTGGAGATCTATTTGTTCTTGCCATTGCTGAGATTGCACACTCATTTCTCATTGTCGGTTGTCTTCTGAATTCTGGACAAAAGCAGGACAAGTTTCTCCTCCTTATTGGCAGAGTTTCCTCTGAATTCTCTACTTGTTAATGAACAAATGGTGGAAGCTCCACTTCATAAAGGATGCATCGTCTTGGGTAGATATTGACGACCAATCCATACAATAACCTCAGTGCAGAAGCACTTCAGTCTTCTCCCTGTTTTGCATTTGTGCTGCAAATAGCTTTCATCTCCATTGCGATATGCAAAACCATTACAGATTGTCATCTTAAGGATTTTGTGTTTTGATTCATGGCCACAATCTCCAGTAAAAATGGCCAGATAACATCCTCCATCTACACTGTAACTGTATTAGGTGTTACTTCATAAGTAGTGATATTAGCTATCACTTTATTGAGATGGGAGCTGGATTGTTGGAGTACCCGAATCAATGCACTGCCAGATAAAGAATAGGCTGCGTCTATTTGTACTAACTGAAAGCCAGCAGTTTTTCTGATTGGCTCTCCATTTTCACATAACTTATTGCTGATTGGTCCCCTTGGAGGATAAGCCACACCCTGAAGTTCCTCTGGAATGTGTAAATGGAACCACCCAGCCCAAGTTCTGACTGACATTCCAATTTGTAATTCGATCCATTTTGACTTCAGAAGCCACAGAGGATAGATCTCCCCAAAAGCCACCAAGTTCCAGCTGAAGTCCCTTACCCCAGCGCAAGTGCATCCCTCCCTCAGTCGAAGTCCTTTACCTAAATGAGGGTATTAGATGGGGCATTGCGTGCGGATTGTTAATAGGTTTATTGGGTATGAAGTGAATAGTGAGTGTCGTGACTTTTGGATTTCATCCACTCCAACGATGTCCCTTGTAACACACACACCGAGCTTGCACGCACCAGGGGGTTGGAAGAATGTGATTTGTTTTCTCTGAGTTCCCTCTCCCCTCCGATCCCACCCCACCCCCCCCCCCCCCCCCAAGCTCTCTCTCTCTCTCTCCCTGCACCCTCCCCCCAAAGTCTCTCTCTTCTCTCTCCTCGGATCTCTCTCTGCCCCCCCCCCCCCACCAGGCTCTCTCTCTTCCGCCCCCCCCCCTTCTCCCAGGTTCTCTCTCTCTCCACCCAGGATCTCTTTCCTCCCTCCCCCAAGATCTCCCCCCCACCCCAATAAGCTCTCTCTCTTTGTTTCCCGCCAAGCTCTCTCTCTTCCCCCAAGCTCTCTCTCTTTCTCCCTGCCCCCCCCCCCCCCCCAAGGCGCTCTCTCTCCCTGGCTTTCTCTCTCCCCATCCCCTCCCCCACCGCCCCCCCAGACTCTCTCTCTCTCTCTCTTTCTCTCTCCCCCCAGACTCTCTCTCTCTCCTCCCCCCACAGGCTCTGTCTCTCCCCTCCCCTCCCCCCAGGCTCGCTCTCCCTCTCTCTCTCTCACTCCTGCCCCAGGCTCTCTCTCTCCCTCTCTCCGCCCCCAGATTCTCTCTCTCTCTCTCTCTCTGCCCAGGCTCTCTCTCCTCCCTCTCCCAAGCTCTCTCTCTCTAGCTCCTGCCAAGCTCTCTCTCGCCGCCCCACTCTCTCTCTCTCCCCACACCCCCCCAAAGCAGGCGCTGCGGGGGGCTTGGAGCCCGCTCGGGACTCGGCACTATGGGGGGCTCAGAGGATGCGTTCGGCTGCTCAGGCCTTGGGGCTGCTGCTGGATAGATCGGAGGCAACGTGCTGTTGGACGCATGCGCAGGAAAGGGTGCGTAGGAATTGCGCTGGGGGGGTGGGGAGGGCGGAGTCAGTGATATTTGTCCTAACTCTCGCTTTTACCAGACGTATGTGCAGAAGGGAGACTTAGTACAAATGGTTACTCCGTAAAGAATACTCATACATTTTTTTCCTTCCTCTAGGCTATAATTTTTTTTAAGTCTTACATTTTTAGGGGTTTTCCCACAATTTTCTGCCCTCTCTGTGTACCAGCAAACAATCAGGATTGGAACGAACCCGAGCTGCTTTGCCCCTTCCTAACCTGGGTGCCGTGGGGGTTAAAATAACTAGCAAAAGAATGTCAAACAGTTAAGTGTTCAGCCACCCATTGGAATTAGCAACAGTAACATTATTCATTGTGTTTACTAATAATGCCACCTGGGGGCGCTGTGACACAATTATTCATTATCGAACTCCGTTCAGTCGAATTTTGATCCGACAAATAACTACAAGTAACAGCTACCTGGAAGGAGTAGCATGTTTGGTAACTGTTATATTTCAACGCATGTACATGTATGGCACAGATATCCACAAATATCTTCAAAACAGTGGTGGATGTTCTCAGAATTACTTGAACACATTTAATTGCTGCAGCTGCAATTCTGAATATAAGAAAGAAAGAGTGGCATTTACTTAGCGCCTTTCACGACCACCGGATGTCCCAAAGCGCTTTACAGCCAATCTTTTGAAGTGTAGTCACTGTTGTAATGTAGGAATAATTTAATGGGCTGAAAACAGGAGATGGAAAGATAAGTATACTAATAAATTATGATATTAGATAACTTCAACGATAATTATATATCGTTTGTGTAAAGTCCTGTCCCCTCAGTACAGATTCACACGAGGCATTGTAGTGAAGTCAAGGTCACTCTGGACCTGCACCTTTATTTCACAGCTCTGGAATGCTGCACTTGCCTGAGACCTCTCCTTATATACCTCTCTCTTGCAAGTGCACCCCTGGTGGTAAGGTATGCTGGTGGTTACAGGTCATATCTTATTACAGTCACGTATAGCATGTTAGGATACAGTTATATATAA
This sequence comes from Pristiophorus japonicus, assembly GCF_044704955.1. Taxonomy (NCBI): domain Eukaryota; kingdom Metazoa; phylum Chordata; class Chondrichthyes; family Pristiophoridae; genus Pristiophorus; species Pristiophorus japonicus. Next base: position 23,239,573 of record NC_091994.1, read on the forward strand.
TAATGTAAGATACATGACAGTTTGGGCTGTAAAATATAGATGGAATCCGATGAAGGTATTTGCACAATAATGTTGGTGCAGTAACTGTTGGTCATAATTGAGGGATGGGGTGTGGGAAGGTGGACTGTAACTCCTCCCAACCCTGGGAAAGGGGAAAGGAAAGTTGGGTAAAGAAGGGAAACCCAGAGGGTTTAGTGGGGCAAGGCAGGAGGCAGTGCCGTAGCAATTGCTGACTTACATCGCGTTACATCGAGTCTACAGCACAGTAACAGGCCATTCAGCCCAACTGATCTATGCTTATGCTCCACATGAACCTCCTCCCACCCCTCTTCATCTAACCCTATCAGAAGAACCTTCTATTCCTTTCTCCATCCTGTGCTTATCTAGCTTCCCTGTAAAGCTGTATCATTGCTATCGGTTACCATTAAATGTGCTCTGTGCTATTTACATAACCACATTTAAAGATTTGTGCTTAAGTGACTCCTTGCACTGTGCAGTTGGAAAGCACCTGAACAGCTGCCCGAGACCTATAAATTCTACCTCTGTGTCGCTGCCCTAAACTTACAGCGAAGTGCTGTTAAGATGTATTGTAAGGCAACGTTTGGAGAGTAAGCAAATCGTGAGCACATTTGCCTTGGCAAGATTCCTAAGTGCAGCAAATTTCCTTCCTCACCTGCTTCCAGATTTGGTGCGCCATAGGTGAGACAGCATTTATTCTTTCTGCCACCTCCATCCAAATCTTTGCTCCCTTGTGAGCAAGGGCCTTTATAACCATCTTCTCATATTGGGTGAATCTATTGACATCCTGGTAGTAATAGAAACATGGCTCACATTTGGAAAATCCTTCCTCTTACTGAAGTCTCTCCACCTAACTATATTTTCCATTATTTTCCCTGTTAAATCTTAATCTTACATAATGGTTGAAATAATCCAATCACTAAAGCACTTACTGTTGCTAATCTAGGGTTAATGAATTCCTCTGAACCAGTTCTCGTGTTCATGTCAATATCATTCATTACTTTCACACCATACCTTTTTTCTTTAAATCAACGGCAGTATATTTTCTAACGTGTTCATGTTTGGGTGATGTGGTGGTGCTCTGCGTTGTAACTGAAGCTCAGTAGCTCAGTCCTTTACCTCCATCCCAGAGTCCTACACACACAATCAGGAATGGAAACCCTTGTTCTTTATTGTTTGTCATTAATCTTGTACACTTTAATCAAAAACAGTCTCGTCATTCATTCTTGCTGAAGCTATGGAGAGAGGTGGGTGGGGGAGTTCGGGGAGTTCGAGGAGCCCCCAGGCAGAGATTCTACCCTGGCTTTTATCAGATTAGATTTTGAACTGCATAGGGATTGAGATGTTAGTGCAGAGATGTTAAATACATCTGCTCCATTGTTTACTGCCTCAGTAGTTTTTCATGAGATGCTACTTTGGAAATCAAGCACCTCAGTTAGGTTGTTATGTGTTCTATTACAAGAGTGGCACCTTCTGGGATTCAGAACCTTCATATAGAAGTGCCTTATTAGGTGAGGAGTTGGCTGTTCCAACTGTTCTCTTACAATTAAGGTTCACCAGAGGACTGTAATCCTTTGGGTAAGGGCATAATTGAAGATCTCTATTAATTGGACAAAAAAGGGTCTTGCATGTATTCAACAGCTGGGTATAAAAATACTTAATTAGGATCTTCAATGTTGAACTAAGCAGTTGACAAATGCTTCTCTATTATCTCATTGGGCATGACAAACAGGCAGTGTGATTACAAGAGCTTAAAATAGCTCAAAGGGGAACACAAGTTTATTATTTTGCACCACACGCTACTATGTTGTGAAGAAATCCAGATTCTAACAGGCTTTACTCACCGCTGAATAGATTTTTTTTAATTCTCTGGATGCGGGCATCGCTAGCTAGACCCACATTTCTTGCCCATTCCTAGTTGCCATAAATGCAAGTTGTTATTGTTGTTGCCTTTGAGAAGGTGATGGGCCCTCTTCTTGAACCGCTGCAGACCGTGTGTTGAATGCACTCCCACAATGCTGTTCGGTAAAGAGTTCCAGGATTTCGGTCCAGCAACAATGAAGGAACAGCAATGTTATTGCAGGTTGAACTTCCCTTATCCTACCCTGTGCTGAATAAGGGATTTTGCCGGATAAAGGGAAGTCAGCGGCCCGAGGTGGGGGAGGGAGTTGGCGCCCCGGGCAGGCCCAAAGTGTTGGCGGGCCCTTGGTGGGCCGGGTGTCGGTGCGGCCTCAGTGGGCTGGGTGTCGGTGCAACCCCAGTGGACCGAGTGTCGGTGCGGCCCCAGTGGGTCGGGTGTCGGTGCAACCCCAGTGGGCCGGGTGTCGGTGCGGCCCCAGTGGGTCGGGTGTCGGTGCAACCCCAGTGGGTCGGGTGTCGGTGCAACCCCAGTGGGTCCGGTGTCGGTGCAACCCCAGTGGACCGAGTGTCGGTGCGGCCCCAGTGGACCGAGTGTCGGTGCGGCCCCAGTGGACCGAGTGTCGGTGCGGCCCCAGTGGACCGAGTGTCGGTGCGGCCCCAGCGGGCCGAGTGTCGGTGCAACCCCAGTGGGCCGAGTGTCGGTGCGGCCCCAGTGGACTGAGTGTCGGTGCGGCCCCAGTGGACCGAGTGTCGGTGCAACCCCAGTGGACCGAGTGTCGGTGCGGCCCCAGTGGACCGAGTGTCGGTGCAACCCCAGTGGACTGAGTGTCGGTGCGGCCCCAGTGGACCGAGTGTCGGTGCGGCCCCAGTGGGCCGAGTGTCGGTGCGGCCCCAGTGGACTGAGTGTCGGTGCGGCCCCAGTGGACCGAGTGTCGGTGCAACCCCAGTGGACTGAGTGTCGGTGCGGCCCCAGTGGACCGAGTGTCGGTGCGGCCCCAGCGGGCCGAGTGTCGGTGCAACCCCAGTGGACTGAGTGTCGGTGCGGCCCCAGTGGACCGAGTGTCGGTGCGGCCCCAGTGGACCGAGTGTCGGTGCGGCCCCAGCGGGCCGAGTGTCGGTGCAACCCCAGTGGGCTGGGTGTCGGTGTGGCCCCAGTGGGCTGGGTGTCGGTGTGGCCCCAGTGGGCTGGGTGTCGGTGTGGCCCCAGCGGGCCGAGTGTCGGTGCAGCCCCAGCGGGCCGGGTGTCGGTGCGACCCCAGTGGGCCGAGTGTCGGTGCGACCCTAGCGGGCCGAGTGTCGGTGCGGTCCCAGCGGGCTGGGTGTCGGTGCGACCCCAGCGGGCCGAGTGTCGGTGCGGTCCCAGCGGGCTGGGTGTCAGTGCAGTCTCAGCGGGCCGAGTGTCGGTGCGGTCCCAGCGGGCTGGGTGTCAGTGCAGTCTCAGCGGGCCGAGTGTCGGTGCGGTCCCAGCGGGCCGGGTGTCGGTGCGGTCCCAGCGGGCCGAGTGTCGGTGCGGCCCCAGCGGGCTGGGTGTCGGTGCGGTCCCAGCGGGCCGAGTGTCGGTGCGACCCTAGCGGGCCGGGTGTCGGTGCAGCCCCAGTGGACCGAGTGTCGGTGCGGCCCCAGCGGGCCGGGTGTCGGTGCGGTCCCAGCGGGCCGAGTGTCGGTGCGACCCTAGCGGGCTGGGTGTCGGTGCGGCCCCAGCGGGCCGTGTCGGTGCGGCCCCAGCGGGCTGGGTGTCGGTGCGGTCCTAGCGGGCTGGGTGTCGGTGCGGCCCCAGCGGGCCGTGTCGGTGCGGCCCCAGCGGGCTGGGTGTCGGTGCGGTCCCAGCGGGCTGGGTGTCAGTGCAGTCTCAGCGGGTCGGGTGTAGGTGCAACCCCAGTGGGTCGGATGTCGGTGCGGCCCCAGCGGGCCGAGTGTCGGCGGGCCCCAAAGTCAGGGTGGAGGTCGGCTGCATTCTGCGCATGCACCCCTGGCCACTAGAATCATGACGGACGAGGGGTGGTGCCGGATAAGGGAGTCCCGGATACGGGAAGTCCAACCTGTGCTTCTTTTTAAACAGAGCTTGACTTTAACAGATGCCCACATGCCCCAGGCAGCTGCATCTGATGGCGATTCGGCACAGACCAGGTCCCGAGGGTGCCTGATTAGGGAGGTTCCACCTGCATCGGCACTACCTGAGGCACTTTCCCAAAGACAAGGCTGTCTTTTACTCTTCACACCTTGCAGTGTCTCGCTTTGTTTCGTAATGTGACTTGGTAATGCAGCACTGCTCCAAACTGCTTTTGCAAGGTAATACCAAGTGAGGGAACACTATTGGGAAACTGATATGACAAAATAGGGAGATTCCTGATTTTATTTCATAACATTTTTAAATAGCTGGTGTCAAAAAAGTTTCCCAATTGCTACATGAGGCCTGGAGACAAGTTGCAGGTACAATGGGAGTGTCCAGGCTCTTTGTCTTCATGGGCCACCTAGATGCATACCATGGGGCCTCGTGGGCCACTTGTAAAGCATAAATTAATGGTCTTATTAATCTGCATATATTCAAGCTGCAGGTACAACATATCTTAGTGTTCTGTCTTATCCACTAATTCAACAGGACAAAGCAGCAAGTGAGAATTGTATGTGCAAAAATACATCTCTTAGATATTGTGGCCCAGATTCCCAAGTCTCAGGGAACACGTGTAGCTATAGGTTGGATGCCTCTGATCGAAAGGACCAGACTGCATTGACTGACCTGGAAATTAGACAGGGTATAGGGGCTTTTTCTTAGCTGCTAATTAAATTGTAATTACATTTGCTAATTTAATTGATTTTTTTCCCCCCAAAATATACTTTATTCATATAAAATTTTCACATACATTGGAAAATAGTTCAGTACTTTGCGGTCAGCAATTCCATACAATTCGTTTGGACAGCAGTTCCATACAATGCACTAGCGTGCATTTCATTTCAAGATACAGTTTAGTACAATCCGTAAATCACGTTACATGTAGTACTGTGCAAATAAGGGTATTACATGGAGCAGATGAGAACAGGTTTACTTAACATTCCAGGATACATTTCAATACCGATGACGAATCACATTACATGTAGCACTATGCAGATGAAAGCAGTACACGGAACGGATGGGAATACATTTACATTTCTTTACAAGTTACTTAACAGTGAATTAACAGATACTCAAACCCTAAGAGACATGTAATCACCTGTCCTTTGGTATTCTATGCAATAATTATTACTATCACATGTCCTTAATCATGGATAATTGACAGTTGGACAATTGACTTCAGCATCCCTTGGGCTGCACAATTCTCCCATAGTTTTAGTTCTGACAAAAGATTTGAACTCTGAATAAATTGGAAATCCATGTCATCAACATACAACATTGGATTATGGTTGTCTACAAAGGACTGTTTCATCCACTAATACTGCTGCACGTGAGCCTTTGTAAGAACCATGGTCTAAAAAGGGCATTTTAACCCCTCATGGACTATTAATTAACCTGTAAATAAGTCTCAGCAAGTAGTTTTAACCTATGTGCATTGGTCTGTTAATGTGCTACTTTCCATCTTGTGGACACCTCACGTGATGTGCAGTGCTTACTAAAGCTGAGTATCCTAACCTTACGTGATATGTATAAGGATGCCGATTTCAGATCATAGAAGGCTTAGACACCTTATGAAAACACCTTTATACTGGGAAGAAACTCAAACTGTAACAAATAGTGACAGTGATAGGATAAATGTGATTTGCAGATTAAGCAGCCAGTCTAATATTTAAATTATCAGAAGCAAGTAGCAGTTATAAGGAGTAAAATCTGCAAAAGACATTGACAGAGAATTAGATTTGACATGTCTGGCAACATGAAGTTGAAGTGCGTAGACAGGGAGGATAAGGTCTGTGCATACCAGTTTGAAGTATTTAACCTGGAGACTGAAAAGGTGCACCACATATATTAGGCTGAAAAAAGGAGGGGCGGCACCAGCACAAGGAGGCATAGTGCAAGGAGGAGGCAGCGAAGGGAAGCTGGTCTTCCAGAGCAAGGAGATGTCCACGGCCGAGTGTTGCAGACTGGCGCAATCCAAGGTCCAGGAGTACGTGCTGAGGGACACACTAAAGGTTGGTGCAGTCGCCGCAAAGCACGATGGGGAAGAGCCACAGTTTAAGGCCCTTCTGCCACGGTAAACCCAGGGGATGGAATCAGACCCCCCTCGGGCTGTACATTTTAATCTGCTTGTATACATAGAGCACCATGTACTGAAAAACACTCCATGTTGTGCCATGTATAATGAAAGTCTCTGCACTGTTTAGTAACTTGTAAAGAAATGTAAATGTATTCCCATCCGTTCCGTGTACTGCTTTCATCTGCATAGTGCTACATGTAACGTGATTCGTCATCGGTATTGAAATGTATCCTGGAATGTAATGTAAACCTGTTCTCTTCTGCTCCATGTAATACCCTTATTTGCACAGTACTACATGTAACGTGATTTACGGATTGTACTAAACTGTATCTTGAAATGAAATGCAACCTAGTGCATTGTATGGAACTGCTGTCAGCATCCAAACTAATTGTATGGAATTGCTGACCGCAAGGTACCGAACTATTTTCCAAGGTATTGTGAAAATTTTATATGAATAAAGTATATTTTTGAAAAAAAAACTTGAATACATAGGTTACATAGACATAGAATATACAGTACAGAAACAGGCCATTTGGCCCAACTAGTCTGTGCTGGTCTTTATGCTCCACACGAGTCTCCTCCCATTGTACCTGCCTATTCTCAGCATTTCAGCCTATCTTTCTATCCCCTTTTCTCTCATGTACTCATCTAGTTTCCTTTTGAAAGTATCTAAGCTATTTGCCTCAACCACTTCCTGTGACAGCGAGTTCCACGTTCTCACTACTCTCTCAGTAAAGACATTTTTCCTCATTTCCCTATTGGATTTATTAGTAACTATCTTGTAGTTATGGGCCCTAGGTTTGAATTCTCCCACAAGTGGAAACATTCTCTCCACATCTACTGTGTCTATCCCATTCATAATTTTAAAGATCACTATCAGGTCACCTCTAACTCTTTTCTAAAGAAAAAAGCCCCAAACTGTTCAATCTTTCCTGATAGCTCTAATAGTCGGTTCTGGTACCATCCTTGTAAATCTTTTCTGCACTTTCTCTAGTGCTTCTATGTCCTTTTTTTATAGTATGGAGACCAGAACTGTGTGCAGTATGGCCTGACCAGGATCCTTTACAAATTTAACATAACTTTATTACTTTTAAGTTCTATACCCCAAGAAATGAATCCCAATGTTTTGTTACCATTTTTAATGACAGTGTCAGCTGTGGCTCAGTGGTTAGCACACTTGCCTCTGAGTCAGAAGGTTGTGGGTTCAACTCCCACTCCAGGGACTTAAGCACAAAAGGTCTAGGCTGATACTCCAGTGCAGTTCTGAGGGAGTGCTGCACTGTCTTTCAGTGAAACGTTAAACTGATGTCCTGTCTACTCTCTCAAGTGGATGTAAAAGATCCCATGGCACTATTTAGAAGAAGTGCAGTGGAATTATCCCTGATGTACTGGCCAATATTTATCCCTTAATCAACATAACAAAAACAGATTATCTGGATCATTATCACATTGCTGTTTGTGGGAGCTTGCTGTGCACAAATTGGTTGCTGTATTTCCCACATTACCACAGTCACTACACTCCAAAAGTACTTCATTGGTTGTAAAGTGCTTGGAGATGACTGGTGGACAAGAAAGGCGCTATATAAATGCAAGTTTTTCTTTGGTGACCTGTGATGCTACTTTTAATGATTTGTTCACCTGCATCACTAGATCCCTTTGCTCTTTCACCCCATTTAGTTTCTTATTTTCTAAGGTGTAGGTGATGTTTCTATTTTTCTGACCGAAGTGCATCACCTCACATTTATCTATGTTCCCACTTAAGGTGTGAGAGTGAAGATAGAAGGCGGGGGGGAAAAGAGAAGTGACACTGATGTGCACTGAGATGGGCAAAGGAAGGTTTAATGAGACTAGACTTTACTTCCTCTTTGAGTTCTTCCAAATTTTAAGAAGGGGGGATGAATAAAGAAAGACATCTTAAGAGGATTCAAATTGTGAGAAAACCATCATAAATGGAAGACAAATATATGGGCAGAAAGACTGGTATCATCACTTAATGGCAAAATCTTTACAGCATTCTCGCAAGTAGATCTATGGATTATAATATTATAAAATTAATGATTCCTTCTGCTCTTAGCCTCATGCCAGAAGCATAGAATCAGAGAATGAAACTGCACAGAAAGAGACCATTTGGTCCATCATGCCTGTGTCTGCTCTTTGAAAGAGGTATCCAATTAATTTCATTGCCCTGCCCTTTCCTTGTAGTCTTGTAAATGTTTCCCCTTCAAGCATACCGACGGAAATGTAAAAAAATTACAAAAAACTCAGGACCATTGTTGGGAGGGACTGGCAATAATATTGAGAATGTTTTGGTATTTTCAGCTGTGGCTCAGTGGGTAGCACGCTCACCTCTGAGTCAGAAGGTAGTGGGTTCAAGTTTTGAGCACAAAAAAAATCTAGGCGGACAGTCCAGTGTAGTCTTGGAGGAGCGCTGCACTGTCGGAGGTGCTGTCTTTGGGATGAGACGTTAAACCGAAGCCCCGTCTACTCTCTCAAGTGGACATAAAAGATTCCATGGCACTATTTCGAAGAAGAGCAGGGAAATTATCCCTGGTTTTCTGGCCAATATTTATCCCTTAATCAACATAACAAAACAACAGATTATCTGGTAATTATCACATTGTAGGAGCTTGCTGTGTGAAAATTGACTACTGTGTTTCCTACATTACAACAGTGACTACACTCCAAAAGTACTTCATTGGCTGTAAAGTGCTTTGAGATGTCCGGTGTCATGAAAGGCGCTATATAAATCCAAGTCTTTCTTTTATATATGAAAATGACGATTAGAGGGAGAGAATTTAATGAACTTTGATGAAATTATATTGATCTATTTTTAAAACAAACACTCGGGCATTCAACCTGTTGAGCATTACAGAAGAACATAAGAACATAAGAAATAGGAGCAGGAGTAAGCCATACGGCCCCTCGAGCCTGCTCCGCCATTCAATAAAATCATGGCTGATCTGATCATGGACTCAGCTCCACTTCCCCGCATGCTCCCCATAACCCCTTATCCCCTTATCGTTTAAGAAACTGTCTATCTCTGTCTTAAATTTATTCAATGTCCCAGCTTCCACAGTTCTCTGAGGCAGCGAATTCCACAGATTCACAACCCTCTGAGAGAAGAAATTTCTCCTCATCTCAGTTCTAAATGGGCGGCCGCTTATTCTAAGATAATGCCCTCTAGTTCTAGTCTCCCCCACCAGTGGGAACATCCTCTTTGCATCACCTTGTTGTGACACAATGCCTAACATTGTAACCAGTTTGCGCTCCATTGCTGCGATTTGCAACTTTTTGGAAAATGTTGGCACATTTGCAAAACCCATCTTTACTATTTTTAAGAACCAATTTCTATAAGACAGCTGTTTAATTGTTGATGCATGTTGCAACCGCATTATGGTGTGTTTTTGCTATTCTATTCTGGGTTCAGTGCACTTTGCATCAAAGTATTTTTACAATTGCAAATCTTGCGTAAAATTTAAATAGGCTTCAAATGATGTTACAAGGTATTTATGCTTTAGCATGTACCCTTAATGCTAGGACTCAGGAACACAAGTCAAATCAATTGGCTGGCGAAGAAAGCAACAGCCCTCAAGCAGGAAAAAAAACTTATTTTGGCAAATAGAATTTGGAAATCCTATGATTGAAGTATACCAAAGTTACAAAGAAGGATGCCAAATCTTTTGCTCTAGGAGCAAAATTCTGGAAATCAACCTAGCCTTGAAAACATGTCCACCACATAAAAGTTTGCTCTGACATCAAGAGGGAAATAAATGACTTAATAATACGCTGGAGGGGTGCTCGTGATACTCTGAAACAGAGAATGGCACAAATTAATGGGGTAGATGACAGACTTGTCAACCTCTCAGAGGAAGTGGTTGATTTCTGTGCAGCAGAGTGGGTGTGAATGCGTGCATCTGCACAGATGTGTTGGTTGCCCGCTTTCACTATTCAGTTCAGGTTTTGACTCTTTTTCTGTGCATGAAGCATTCTTTGAATTGCACCTGTTATGCCCCATTATAGACAATTAAATAAATATGCTATACATTTAGCTGGAAACGAGCCTGGACTCATTTCTAAGCCATAAAGTCATACAGTGCATTAATAGAGTCCAGAGTGGTTGCGATGATGTAGTTCCTCCCAAAATACAATATATTGAATGAGCTGTCTTCATGGCTCAGTGAGTTTGACCAGTGAGAGCATCAGCCTGCCAAGGAAGATTCCAGCTTTGATTGCTGTTTTTTATCGTATTACCTGATCTTACCCGGGCGACAGCATGACATTACAAATGGCCTCAGCTTCGGGAGGGCAAAATTAGCCAGGCTTCCTACTTCTGATTAGTAACATTGATCTTTGCTGGAAGTGTGCATGTGTGGACGCTAGATGAGGACAGGATCGGAATTGGGTGTGATGCATCCTGCAGTCAAATAGTATGCCAGCACTGGCCGTCAAGACTCACACATGAATGATAGCCAATGGGACAAAGTACCAGAATGCTCCAGATGCCCATGGAACTGTATCCCATTGAGGAATCAATACCTTGAGCAAGGAGGACACTCAGGTAAGAAAATGGTGTAGAAAATAGCCGAGAGAAAAAAATATACTGAATAATGGAAAAGTAGTGATATTCCTAATGATGCAAAAAATACAATAGTGCAAATTGATATATGCCTAAAACACAGCAGATTGTTCAGAATGAGAATGCAGTAATTTGCTAACTTTTAAAAATATTTCTTTCAGATTGTTTTATGGCAATGGGATTCAGAAGGATGAAATAAAGATGATGGAAGTGGAATTGTGGCAGAGGTTTTTTTCTCCCCCATATTGACGAACTGGCATTATGGTGCGCATGAACGTTCTTGCCCTTACAAGCATCAACAATGCCGAGAAACGCGGAAAACGTCAAGTTCTCATCTGGCCATGCTCCAAAGTGATTGTGAGATTCCTGACTGTAATGATGAAGCATGGCTACATTGGAGAATTTGAGATTATCGATGACCACAGGGTGGGAAAATTGTTGTTAATCTCACAGGCAGACTGAACAAGTGCGGTGTCATTAGCCCCAGATTTGAAGTTCAAGTAAAGGAACTCGAAAGGTGGCAAAACCCCGTCAGTTTGGGTACCTCGTTCTAACGACCATGAAGAGGCCAAGCGAAAACATACAGCAGGAAAAATCCTAGGATTCTTTTTCTAAAATGTGAAACCAGCCTATAATAAAACATTCAAACTCAATTCATCCAAAACTTCACCAGCCACATCCTCCTGTCCTGCTCCCCAACCATCGATGGGTCCACGCCCAAGCTGAGGGCTAGTATCATTTTTTATCATCCTCCGAATTCTTACTTTATCAACTCATTCACTCACTGACACCAATACATGCCCTCAAGCACAAGAAGGTATACCAAATTCTAATGGAATGCATTTTCATGTGATTCATTGTTGACCACTTCTGCGCCATATCCGTGCCAACCCCAGCCCCCTGGTTGGTCAGAAAGCATTGCTCCCTCATTCTGCACGCTGCATAAGCATTGAGAAACCTTGTGTATGGCAACACAGGAGGGCAACAGCTGCCAGCCAAGCAAGCGCAGACATAGAAACATAGAAATATAGAAAATAGGTGCAGGAGTAGGCCAGTCGGCCCTTCAAGCCTGCACCACCATTCAATAAGATCATGGCTGATCATTCCCTCAGTACCCCTTTCCTGCTTTCTCTCTATTTTTTGAGGATGTTTCCAGTAGAGTGGACAAGGGAGAACCAGTTGATGTGGTGTATTTGGACTTTCAGAAGGCTTTCGACAAGGTCCCACACAAGAGATTAATGTGCAAAGTTAAAGCACATGGGATTGGGGGTAGTGTGCTGACGTGGATTGAGAACTGGTTGGCAGACAGGAAGCAAAGAGTAGGAGTAAATGGGTACTTTTCAGAATGGCAAACAGTGACTAGTGGGGTACCGCAAGGTTCTGTGCTGGGACCGCAGCTATTTACACTGTACATTAATGATTTAGACGAGGGGATTAAATGTAGTATCTCCAAATTTGCGGATGACACTAAGTTGGGTGGCAGTGTGAGCTGCGAGGAGGATGCTATGACGCTGCAGGGTGACTTGGATAGGTTAGGTGAGTGGGCAAATGCATGGCAGATGAAGTATAATGTGGATAAATGTGAGGTTATCCACTTTGGTGGTAAAAACAGAGAGACAGGCTATTATCTGAATGGTGACAGATTAGGAAAAGGGGAGGTGCAACAAGACCTGGGTGTCATGGTACATCAGTCATTGAAGGTTGGCATGCAGGTACAGCAGGCAGTTAAGAAAGCAAATGGCATGTTGGCCTTCATAGCGAGGAGATTTGAGTACAGGGGCAGGGAGGTGTTGCTACAGTTGTACAGGGCTTTGGTGAGGCCACACCTGGAGTATTGTGTACAGTTTTGGTCTCCCAACTTGAGGAAGGACATTCTTGCTATTAAGGGAGTGCAGCGAAGGTTCACCAGACTGATTCCCGAGATGGCAGGACTGACATATCAAGAAAGTCTGGATCAACTGGGCTTGTATTCACTGGAGTTCAGAAGAATGAGAGGGGATCTCATAGAAACATTTAAAATTCTGATGGGTTTAGACAGGTTAGATGCAGGAAGAACCAGGAGTCACAGTCTAAGGATAAGGGGTAAGCCATTTAGGACCGAGATGAGGAGAAACGTCTTCACCCAGAGAGTGGTGAACCTGTGGAATTCTCTACCACAAAAAGTTGTTGAGGCCAATTCACTAAATATATTCAAAAAGGAGTTAGATGTAGTCCTTACTACTAAGGGGATCAAGGGGTATGGCGACAAAGCAGGAATGGGGTACTGAAGTTGCATGTTCAGCCATGAACTCATTGAATGGCGGTGCAGGCTCGAAGGGTCGAATGGCCTACTCCTGCACCTATTTTCTATGTTTCTATGTCTATGTTTCTATACCCCTTGATCCCTTTGGTGTAAGGGCCATATCTAACTCCCTCTTGAATATATCCAATGAACTGGCATCAACAACTCTCTGCGGCAGGGAATTCCACAGGTTAACAACTCTCTGAGTGAAGAAGTTTCTCCTCATTTCAGTCCTAAATGGCCTACCCCTTATCCTAAGACTGTGTTCCCTGGTTCTGGACTTCCCCAACATCGGGAACAATCTACCCGCATCTAACCTGTCCCGTCCCGTCAGAATCTTGCATGTTTCTGTGAGATCCCCCCTCATCCTTCTAAACTCCAATGTATAAAGGCCCAGTTGATCCAGTCTCTCCTCATATGTCAGTCCGGCCATCCTGGGAATCAGTCTGGTGAACCTTCGCTGCACTCCCTCAATAGCAAGAATGTCCTTCCTCAGATTAGGAGACCAAAACTGAACACACTATTCCAAGTGAGGCCTCACCAAGGCCCTGTACAACTGCAGTAAGACCTCCCTGCTCCTATACTCAAATCTCCTAGCTATGAAGGCCAACATACCATTTGCCTTCTTTACCACCTACTGCACCTGTATGCCAACTTTCAATGACCGATGAACCATGACACCCAGGTCTCGTTGCACCTCCCCTTTTCCTAATCTGCCACTATTCAGATAATATTCTGTCTTCACATTTTTGCCCCCAAAGTGGATAACCTCACATTTATCCACATTATACTGCATCTGCCATGCATTTTCCCACTCACCTAACTTGTCTAAGTCACCCTGCAGCCTCTTAGCATCCCCCTCACAGCTCACACCGCCACCCAGTTTAGTGTCATCTGCAAACTTGGAGATATTACACTCAATTCCTTCATCCAAATCATTGATGTATATTGTAAAGTGCTGGGGTTCCAGCACTGAGCCCTGCGGCACTCCACTAGTCACTGCCTGCCATTCTGAAAAGGACCCGTTTATCCCGACTCTCTGCTTCCTGTCTGCCAACCAGTTCTCTATCCACGTCAGTATATTACCCCCAATACCATGTGCTTTGATTTTGCACACCAATCTCTTGTGTGGGACCTTGTCAAAAGCCTTTTGAAAGTCCAAATACACCACATCCACTGGGTCTCCCTTGTCCACTCTACTAGTTACATCTTCAAAAAATTCTAGATTTGTCAAGCATGATTTCCCTTTCATAAATCTATTTTTTTTTAAATTCGTAGCCAATCTTTCCAATTCTTTGTCAAATCGCAAACGCCAGAGGTCACCTTGCACACATCAAGGATCACTCTGCGCCAATGCTCTTAGCCAAAAGGCCTAGAGCCACTGCACCGTTCCTGGAAGTACTGCAATACCAGGTTCGTGCCATGGAGGTGGATGGGTCAGGCCCCCCACACACCTCCGTGGAGGTGGATGGGTCAAGCCACCCCACCCACCTCCTATTTCCAAAAAGCATAGGAGAACCACCTTCCTGATCCAGGGAGAACCACTTTGGGGTCATGGTTACTCCCCTGTCAGGTCAGTTACGCATGATCTTAGCATAAATCTATGCTGACTTGGACTGATCCTGTCACTGCTTTCCAAATCCGCTGCTCTTTCATCCTTAATAATTGATTTCAACATTTCCCCCACTACTGATGTCAGGCTAACCAGTCTATAATTGCCCGCTTTCTCTCTCGCTCCCCTTTTAAAAAGTGGTGTTACATTAGCTACCCCCTAGTGCATAGGAACTGATCCCGAGTCGATAGACTGTTGGGAAATGATCACCAATGCATCCACTATTTCTAGGGTCACTTCCTTAAGGATTCTGGGATGCAGCCTATCAGGCCCCGGGGATTTATCGGCCTTCAATCCCATCAATTTCTCCAACACAATTTCCCGCCTAATAACGATATCCCTCAGTTCCTCCTTCTCACTAGACCCTCGGTCCCCTAGTACTTTTGGAAGGTTATTTGTGTTTTCCTTTGTGAAGACAGAACCAAAATATTTGTTCAATTGGTCTGCCATTTCTTCATTCCACATTAAAAAGTCACCTGAATCCGACTGCAAGGGACCTACATTTGTCTTCACTAATCTTTTTCTCTTCACATATCTGTAGAAGCTTTTGCAGTCAGTTTTTATGTTCCTGGCAAGCTTCTTCTCGTACTCTATTTTCCCCCTCTTTATTAAACCCTTTGTCTTCCTCTGCTGAATTCTAAATTTCTCCCAGTCCTCAGGTTTGCTGCTTTTTCTGGCCAATTTATTTGCCTCTTCCTTGGATTTAACACTATCCTTAATTTTCCTTGTTAACCACGGTTGAGCCACTTTCCCCATTTTATTTTTACTCCAGACAGGGATGTACAATTGCTGAAGTTCATCCATGTGATCTTTAAATGTTTGCCATTGCCTATCCACCGTCAACCCTTTAGGTATCATCTGCCAGTCTACTCTAGCCAATTCACGCCACACACACAGACACACACACAGACACACACACAGACTAACACACAGACTAACACACACAGACGCACACACACAGACTCACAGACACAGACTCACGCACACAGACTAACACACACAGACTCACACACACAGACTCACACACCTCCAATAGTCAGGACTCTCCTGTTCACCTTTCTCTAGAAGTCATCATCATAGGCAGTCCCTCGGAATCGAGGAGGACTTGCTTCCACTCCCAAAGTGAGTTCTTTGATGGCTGAACAGTCCGATATGACAGCCACAGATCCTGTTACAGGTGGGACAGACATTCGTCGAGGGAAGGGGTCAGTGGGGCTGGTTTGCCACGCACTCCTTCCGTTGTCTGCGCTTGGCCTCTTCGTGCTCTTTGCGTTGAGACTTGAAGAGCTCAACGCCCTCCCGGATGAACTTTCTCCACTTAGGGCGGTCTGCAGCCAGGGTCTCCCAGGTGTCAGTGGTGATGTCGCACTTTACCAGGGAGGCTTTGAGGGTGTCCTTATAACGTTTCCGATGTTCTCCTTTGGCTCGTTTACCATGAAGAAGCTCCGCATAAAGCATTTGCTTAGGGAGTCTCGTATCTGGCATGTGTACTATGTGGCCTGCCCAGCGGAGCTGAT
The DNA here is from genome assembly GCF_044704955.1 of Pristiophorus japonicus. NCBI lineage: Eukaryota > Metazoa > Chordata > Chondrichthyes > Pristiophoridae > Pristiophorus > Pristiophorus japonicus. The sequence continues at coordinate 23,255,624 of NC_091994.1, forward strand.
CGAGTATGGTCAGTGCTTTAATACTGAGGATGTTAGCCTGGTCGAGGACACTGATGTTGGTGCGCCTGTCCTCCCAGGGGATTTGCAGGATCTTGCGGAGACATCGTTGGTGATATATCTCCTGCGACTTGAGGTGTCTTCTGTACATCGTCCATGTCTCTGATCCATACAGGAAGGCGGGTATTACTACAGCCCTGTAGACCATGAGTTTGGTGGTAGATTTGAGGGCCTGGTCTTCAAACACTCTTTTCCTCAGACGGCCAAAGGCTGCGCTGGCGTACTGGAGGCGATGCTGAATCTCCGCATCAATGTCTGCCTTTGTTGATAAGAGGCTCCCGAGATATGGGAAATGGTCCACATTGTCCAGGGCCGCGCCGTGGATCTTGATGATTGGAGGGCAGTGCTATGCGGCGGTGACAGGCTGGTGGAGGACCTTTGTCTTACGGATGTTAAGCATAAGGCCCATGCTTTCATATGCCTCAGTGAATACATTGTCTATATCCTGGAGTTCAGCCTCTGAATGTGCACAGACGCAGGCGTCGTCCGCATACTGCAGCTCAACGACAGAGGTTGGGGTGATCTTGGACCTGGCCTGGAGGCGGCGTAGGTTAAACAGCTTCCCACTGGTTCTGTAGTTTAGTTCCACTCCAGCGAGGAGCTTGTTGATTGTGAGGTGGAGCATGGTGGCGAGGAAGATTGAGAAGAGGGTTGGAGCGATAACGCAGCCCCGTTTGACCCCGGTCCGGACGTGGATTGGGCCTGTAATGGATCCCGGTCTGCATGTCATCATGAACCAGGCGAAGGATGTTGACAAACTTTAGGGGGTGTAGTGTCTCTGTACCTTGTTACAAACTCATACGAGGCATGGATATATCAGACACGGTCACTCTGTGACCTTCACTTTATTTCCAGGACTGAAGAGTGCTGATCCTGGGTTGGACCTCCCCTTTTCTACCTGGAAGCCCAGGTGAGGAGCTCACTCCCTGTGGTCAGGGTGTGCATTACAAGGGTACAGGTACAGTATGCATGAGTTGCAGTTACATACTTATAGTCATGCAAGATGGTGAAATACATGACAGGAGGCATCTGAAACGAAGGAGGACGCTCCATAGACCCTCACGGTTGACAGTGTCAAAGGCCTTTGTAAGATTGAAAAAGGCCATGTATAAAGGCTGGCGCTGCTCCCTGCATTTTTCCTGCAACTGTTGCGCTGCAAAGATCATGTCTGTTGTGCCCCGTAGGGGACGAAATCCGCATTGTGATTCCGGGAGGAACTCCTCGGCCACAGGGAGAAGACGAATGAGGAGAACTCGAGCGACAACTTTCCCAGTGGCTGATAGCAGGGAGATTCCTCTGTAGTTGCCGCAGTCGGACTTCTCCACTTTTAAAAAAAATGGTCACAATCACTGCATCTCTGAGATCTCCCAGCATGCTCTCCTCCCTCCAGATGAGAGAGATGAGGTCATGTATCCGCGCCAACAGCGCCTCTCCGCTATATTTTAGCGCCTCAGCAGGGATTCTATCCGCACCCGTAGCCTTGTTATTCTTAAGCTGTTTTATGGCTTTGCCTACCTCGTGCAACGTTGGAGTTTCACTGAGTTGGTGCCGGGCTGCATGCTGCGGGATGGAGTCGAGAACACTCGAGTCAAAGGCAGAGTCTCGACTGAGGAGATCTTCAAAGTGCTCTTTCCATCGGGCCCTGACAGCCTCGGTGGCCTTGATGAGTGTTTCCCCATTCTTGACCAGGAGTGGGGTGGGGCCTTGGGAGTTTGGACCGTAGGTGGCCTTGACTGCAGCGAAGAAACCTCACATATCGTGGCTGTCGGCCAGTTGTTGTATCTCCTGTGCTTTCTCCATCCACCACCTGTTCTTTAGGTCCTGGGTTTTTTGTTGGACCTGAGCCTTGAGCCGTCTGTAATGTTGTTTTGCAGCTCCCGAGTTGGGTTGTTGTTCGAGGCTCAGAAATGCTTTGCACTTGAGATCAATTAGTTCTTCGATCTCCTGATCATTTTCATCAAACCAGTCCTGATATTTTCTGGTTGAGTGACCAAGTGTCTCTTCACAGGCATTGGTTATAGAGGCCAGGAGGGCAGACCAAGCGCTATGGGGATTCAGCACCTCAGGGTCATCAAGGCACGCCAGATTGGCTGTGAGGCGCTGGCTGTATAGGGCTCTCTTGGTCAGGACTCTCGTGTTCACCTTTCTCTAGAAGTGCAATAAAGGTAATAGCAGGGCACCAGCCCAGGTGTCCCAAGCATTTTACAGTAGACAACCCCACCCAAGTACCAGCTAAGCTTCATCCACTTTGGGGGATTTGCTTATTGACTGTGCTGAGGGTGCTCCCAGTGGCTAATAAGGCAGATATGAACAGGAAAAGTAATTGAAGAGACCGAGGAGGAGGTAGTCTGAAGGTCCAGCTAGTATCCTCCCACAGTTGAGAAGACAAGGGATGCAGTCCTTCAGATTGTTTTGTGGTAATGGGAGTCATGAGGATGAACTAAAGATGGTGGGAATGGAATTTCGGCAGAGGATCATCTTTGAAAGAAGATTGCTTTTTGGTCACCGAATCATGAAACAGTCAATAGACACTGTAACATCTGAAAGACATTGTGTAGGAGTTCAAAAGCCACAATTGCATATAGATGATGGAAACATTCAATGCTCTGCAGCCCATCCATAAGAACATAAGAACATAAGAAATAGGAGCAGTAGTAGGCCATTTAATAAGGTCATGGCTGATCTGATCACAGTCTCAGCTCCACTTTCCTGCCCGCTTCCCATAACCCCTTACTCCCTTATCGCTCAAAAATCTGACTATCTCCGCCTTAAATATATTCACTGACCCAGCCTCCACAGCTCTCTAGAGCAGAGAATTCTACAGATTTTCAACGCTCTGAGAGAAGAAATTCCTCCTCATCTCAGTTTTAAACAGGCAGACTCTTATTCTGAGACTATGCCCCCTAGTTTTAGTTTCCCCGATGAGTGGAAATATCCTCTCTGTATCCACCCCAGAGCCGATGGTAACTCCAGAAACATCTGCAGCAGATAACCATATGCACAGATCTTGGTCCCCATTATACTTCCTTCTAAGTAAAAATGCGACTTGGAGGGCAGTTGGTGATGTGCTAAATGTGCCAGTTATACAACCTGGTCTGCTGAGCACCTCGCCTTCGCTCCTCCTCTTCTTTCTCCAGGAAACATAAATACAATAGGTTTCTCATGGGGAACTTTGCACTTTTGACAGTCTTGAGCATTTGTTCTCATCCCTGATAACATCCTGATAAATTTACACTGCACACTCTCTATAGCTTTAGCGTCTTTTGTATAATAAGGTGCTCAAAACTGCTGTGGGCTAACCATTGCCTTGTACAAATTTATGACCTCTTTGTTCTCGTAGTACTTAAAAAATGCCCCTATTTATAAAACTCAAAATTGGCTTTTATTATGGCTTTACCTACCTGTACTATTTAATAAAGCAGTGGCTGGTAAATAAGTTAACCATGTGAGGAATAATAATCAAAGATATCAGACAAATCTTTAACCCTTCTCACCTGAAGTCCATATAAGTGAATTTGGCTGAAATTTACCATCTGAGTCGAAGGGTGAATTGATACCTAAAGTTGTAGCTCGCCTCTGGCTGTATTATATTAAATAAAGTACATTGACAATTACATAAACCAAGTTCATTACTTAAGGTATACAGTACATGATTGACTGAAGTAGTTAACCTCTCTCTAGCTAGAGTCATCTAAAATGAAGTCACAGAAGAATCGTAAAATCATGCACTGAGAAGGAGGCCATTCAGCCCATCATACCTGTGCCGGCTCTCCGAAAGAGCTATCAAATTATTCCCTCTCCCCTGCTCTTTTCCCATTGCCCTGCGAATTTTTCTTTTTCAGGCATGTAACTAATTCCTTTTTGAAAGTTACTATTGAATCTGCTTCCACCAACCTTTCAGGCAGTGCATTCCAGATCATAATAACTTGCTGCATTAAAAAAAACTCAGCACCCCTCTGGTTCCTTTGCCAATTACCAATATTCTGTGTCCTCTGGTTATCAACCTTTGTGCTAATAGAAATAGTTTCTCCTTATCTCCTCTATCAAAACACTTCACAATGTTGTACACCTCTAGTCTCTCCACATGACTGAAATCAGATGCAAATATGCATGAACATATGTGTAATGTATGCACCAGTGAGTATGCTCACAGGTTTGTAGAGCTGTTGACTCGTCTGCCGTCGGGACACACCTTGGCGCACCATCTTGCTGTCCCGGAGGAGGCGGGAGTCCCCAATGGAGGGCCCTCTACGCAGGAGTCCTCCTTTTATCTATTGGGGTCTTGACCTGGAGGGTGTTGCACGGAGCAGTCCCGTGCAATAAGTTTTAAGTCGGTTTACGGACTCCCAGGCCGCCGGCATTTTCTGCAGTCTGGAAGAGTCTGTGTTCCATGTGTATGTTTAGCGTGTGAGATTACAGCCCCTCTCCCATTATTTGAAAGAGCTGCTCCTCGATTTCCTTGAGAACCCATGAAGCAAATTCAGGCTGCACTTCAGTCCCACGCTCCTCATCTTTGGGCATCTGATGCGGAGGGGAGCGGGCAGGTCGGAGGGCCTCCCTGTAGGACTACTCCTGAGCCTGGCCAAGGTGGCCATTAACCGGTCCAGACAGCGGGCAGTCGAGGGAGTCGTTCAGCCTGACTGCTTGCCTCTCTTCCACGATTTAGCTCGCGCCAGGGTGTCCCTGGAGATGGAGTATGCGTCGTCCACCGGTATGCTCGCAGCCTTCCGCGAGAGTTGGGCACCGGAGAGACTGGAGTGCATCATCATCTCCGGGAAAAGTATTTTAATTTAATTTGGCAAAGTTCCCAGTTGATTTGTAAATGTGTAGGTTTTAGTGCCCTTACCAAAAGGGGGCACTTGATTTATAAAGTTATATCAAAATAGTTGTAGAGCTGTTGAGTTGGGAGTGGCTTAGCCAGTCATGTGATGTTCACAAGACTCAATAAAACCCCAGCCAGTTGGGTTCAGGGGATCACGACAAGGCAGGTGGTTGTGAGCTGGTGGATGAACTGGTAATGTGTAGTGTGATTGTTTAACCTTTGCTAATAAACGAACTAGTTCTTAATAGCAATGTGTTGCTATGAATTCTTAAGCAAAGAACCCATGAAGCAAATACGTTACAACATGTATGATAACAGAATTAATACCACTGTAAAATAAAACATTAAGGAGTACATAAAACATTTGAGTAAGTATTAATAACAGAGATTTTATAGTTACAGACTCAAAGCACAGTTTAAATGTAACATAATAACTCAGCTTCAGCTGGGCTCTACTTAACACAACATTGGAGTACAGTCAGTGTACAAGATTATGTAGTTTGATAAGGTGTTTTGTTACACCGCTGACAGGTTTGCAGCTTTGCACGAGTATTTCCAAGTCAATTTACAGTCTATTTCAGCATTTGGCTGATGAGCTACAAGCTCTGACAATATTATTCTTGGACTTTATACAAACTTGTTTTTCCAAGTTGGCTGTAACAGAGTTGGACAGAACTGCCTCCCTGTCATCACTCCATGGGGTTGAACTCCATCAGTAGCTGTGATATCGCTTGTTCTGCCATTTGTTTCTTTTCAGGATAGATCTAGCCTAGCCGTTTTGTGTACATATGTAACAGTGTAAACTGTTGTTTCTTCCAGAGACTTGAACTATTATATACACATCTAAACATTTGCCTGTGGTTAACAAAACTTTTTAAACTTTTGAATTCTCGCTGTTAACATTTTCTCAGCAATGTAAGCTAATCTGACCTCTATTAGCTTTCACACAACATCTCCTGGCTTCTTTTTACTCCCTTCACTCTTCTGTAGCTTCATTTAATTTAATGCTCTGGGTGTGAAAGGCTCAATCTTTGATACAGATAATTTCAGTTAGACCCCTTTTCCTATCTATTTCTTGTTGATCATCCAAGATGATTCATTTATCAACTTTTAAGTATCAGTCATGCTGCACAGACACGGGTCAGGGACCTGTGATGTTAAATTTTAATTGGCCGACCAAGGTCAACCTGATAATTTGATAGTTCACTATGTTTCTCTTTGACTTGATAAGAACAGAACTTCAGAACGTTCTTATCTGTTGGAGCAGTGTACAATTTATTTCCTAGTCTTGACTGTATAGCTTCTCAACTCCACCTTAAGGTGAGTTGTTAGTTGTTAAAAATATGGGACTAGATTTTCCACTTTTTTTGCATGCTTAATGCCAACTTAACGTCCATTTTACCGCTGAAATGACGTATAATGCCCATATATCGCCCATTTAGCCACAAAATGGAAACTGACGCGCATTTTTCGGACGCTTATCGTCGGGCGTTACTTCCCCCGTGTGTGTAATGCCGGGAAAACAGAATGCCGCCCGCCCATTTTTTGCGGGCGGAATCATCAGAATGGGCAAAATCAACGCCCATGATATCGCCCAGCGTTAGTTTCCGCACGAAATTAACGCCTACATTCAATAATACCACACACCCATTTAATTTTGTCGTAAAGATCACATTTGCCGAAACTAACACCCAGGAGATCACCCAGTGTCACTTGCGCCACCTTGCAAGCATTTCGCCCACAATATCGTTCGCCCAAAATAATGCCCGGAAAAAGTGGAACTAACCGGAACTAATCACAGGGTTATGGACGCCATGTTCTAAATCACATGTCGCATCATTTAAAAGGCTGCTCTTCATCAACCTCAGAGGAGATCGGATGTACTCTGAAGGTCTTTGGAGGTGATGTGAACATCTGAACAAACATCTTTATCATACTGTGAACGATTGGAATTTAATAGGTGTCTTCGTCGGGACATTCATTCTTTGTGACCAATCGGTGGAAAACAGATAGCTATTGCAATGGGGCCTGTCCTTTCTCACCCTCTCTTGATGACCAATTACATGCTGCAGACTCGAGATAGCAGAAGGTACGCTCCACAGCATTATGTGCCCAATGTAAGATGTGCCAGACTGATGAGGAGGACCAGATGTTACACCTCCCGCAAGTACAGGGAGAAGCAGTCTTACCTCAACTTGCCCGATACCACTTGCCTTCGGAGACTGCGCTTCCACAAAGAGGTTATCACTGAGGTATGCCGGCTCATAAGGGGAGATCTGCAGCCTGCCAGCACCATCAGTACTGCACTGTCCGTCGAGGTCAAAGTCACCGTGGCACTGTTGTTCTACACGTTGGGTTCTTTTCAGGCCTCAGCTGGCAACATTTGCCGTCTTTCTCTCCACTCCCTTAATGTGCAACTAGTTGTCGACCAGCAGCAAATTATTATCGCAGTGAATGCTAAATTTCTGAGCAGCATCCATGATGCTCACATCCTGCATGAGAGCACTGCATCTGACTTGTTTAACAATCAGCCACAAGGTCAATGCTAGATGCTTGGTGACAAAGGATATGGCCTCGTCACCTGGCTGATGATCCCCCTGCGTGATACCCACACCGAAGCTGAGAGGCGATACAATGAGAGCCACAGAGCCATTCACAATATCGTGGAGAAAATCATTCGAGTGTTTAAGCAGTGCTTTAGATGCCTGGACCACTCAGGAGGCGAGCTCCAATACTACCCTGAGCAGGTAGCTCAATTTGTGGTGGTGTGCTCCAAGCTGCACAACTTGGCTATCAGGAGGGGACAAGAATTGCCTGAAGCATCTGACAGTCCACCTCACCCGAGAGAGGAAGAGGAGGATGAGGAGGTGGACGCTGACATCGGCCCAGACAATCAGGCTGACGCTGAAGCCATGCCTCTGCCTTCCTGAAGACCGCATGAAAGGGCCCATGGTGGCATGATAGCTGCAAGACTCTTACATCAGGAGCTCATCAATGAGCACTTTGCTTGAAAGAACGTTGGTGGTATTTACGAAGCTAACACACTGCTGGGTGTGCAGGTCATACATCAATAGTGGTCATCACCTTGGTGCCAGTTAAAGTTTAAATTGATTGAAGTTAAGTGTAATTATACCCTTTGATGTTAAGGAATCATCAGCGTATAATGGTGCAGCTATCTGAGCCAATGCGTAACAAGGTTTTGATAAATTATAAACATTTAAACTGAACATTTGTGTGAAATCATCAGTATTTCTGAAAAACCAACCCTTCACCACCCCCCCCCCCCCACCCCCACTCCCCCCGGCTTCTCCTCCCCACCTCTACCCCTTCCCCTCCTGACTCCAAACCGCCTGGCCAAGGAGCTCCTCAGGCAATGCTTCATTGGGGGGGGAGGGGATGACGGCTGAAGTGCTGCTTGGACGGATACGGGAGAGGACGGTCCCGAGGTGGGAACGTGCTCTCAGCCAGAAGCAAGATGTTGCTCCTGGCTCTCATGTGTCGTTGGCAATGGAGATGCGGCTACCTTGGGATGCAGTGCCGCGCTCCGGGACCACTGGGAGCCCTCTGCCACCAGTGTTCCTGATTATCAGCTCCAGGGTCTCCTCCATCCCTTCCATGTTATATATTATTTGTTGGACAAAAACTCAGTGCAAACTATGTTCTTGGTGCTTAGTAGGCTTTTTGCTGCTGGTGAATCTCCCTCGTGCCTCCCACAACAGTCAAACAAGCACACACCACAGCCATACATGCCTTCAGTCCCTCTCAGTTCCCTCTCTCTCTGTCTCCTCTTTTGCGCATGTCATGATGGCCCTTGACGTCCTGAATCGCGGGAATAGAGCGTTGCCATGCCGTTGCTAAAGATGGCGACACTTTATGGCAGAAGATCGGAGAGATTTAGCGCTACCGCCCATTTCATATCGCTCGCGGTAACGCCCAATTTCAAAAATGGAGACGAAGGGCTTTGAGAATGGGCGACAAGCCAGCGATCTGAAAACCCATTTTTACTGCCCATGCCGGAAATAACACCCATTTTTGGGTGATCTGTACAAATGTGTAAAATCTAGCCCATGGGCCCTGAAATCCTGATTCATAGAATGAGCAAATTGTTTAATGGGAGCTGGAATTTGTGGTGGAACCCAGTTCCACAGGGTTTTTGTCCCATTCTAAGTTTCATTTTAAATTGCTGTGGGCTGAAGCAATTGAGTCATCTGCCCTCCCTCCCTACATCTTGGGCCATGTCTGGGAAATTCTGGGTTTCCTTCATAATTCTACTCTTCCCATTCTAAACAAGCCTATTGCGTATATGCAGACCAGGGTGTGGTCCACACTAGGGCATCAACCTTGGGGAGAGAGAGAGGAGAGAACCTTCAACTCCTTGTCCTGCTGTTTTGAGCTTCTTGCAAAAGTATAATTTAATTATGGGGGCAATATTGATAATGCCATACCTCGTGCAAGCTGTCATGTATGTATGATTGGGTTTACTAGCCACTAGGTGGCGCCACTGTCGGAGGTCATTGGGCTGTGCATATAAAAGGCCAGCCATCTTGTAATGTAATCACTTTGGACCCTAATAAAGTAGAGCCAGGTTTGTACCTGTTTGGAGTTTATAGAATTCAGCCTATTGAGTTATTGCATACACAGCACAAGCCTTCTGCATGATGGTGCTGCAGACAAGATGATTGATTCAACGTCATCGCATGAGGAACCTCAGAGCACGTAGGATGATGGGCAGGAGGCCTTACCCACATTGGGTATATCGAGACAGGTGGTCAGACCTGCACCTGAGTGTTGCAGACTGTGTGAGAAGGCTGCGTTTTCGCAAAGAAGTTGTAACTGAGATCTGTGAGGTACTAAAAGCAGACCTGCAACCTAGAAACGTCAGGAGGACTGCTTTGACAATTGAAGTGAAGGTTACAGCTGCATTTTTATTTTATGCATCTGGATCATTCCAGGCCACAACTGGGGATGTGTGCCCCATTTCTCAACATGCAACACATATCTGTATTCGGCAGGTGACTGCTGCACTATATGCCCGGAAGAATGACTACATAAAGTTCCTGATGACCGCCCCATAATTAAATTGTACTTTTGCAAGAAGCTCAAAACAGCAGGACAAGGAGTTGAAGGTTCTCTCCTCTCTCTTTCCCCTAGGTTGACGCCCTAGTATGGACCACACCCTCGTCTGCGTATACGCAATAGGCTTGCTTTGAACAGGTTGCTAGACATTCAAGGAGAACATTTGGGGGCAATGAAGTCTAATGCAATTCTTTAATTTTAGATTTTTTTCAAATTACCACCCCACCACCGACCGAACGTCTCTTCACCGGGCTCGAGGGTCGGCCGGTGGAATCGCTCCCTCGCCCGGACACAGCGGCTCGGCAAACACACCCCCACCCGCCCTCCCCTCCCCCCCACCCCCGGGCTTCTTTTGAAGCTGCTGTATAGTGTAAGGCTTCTCATCCCTTCAGTTCGGCTTCCACACACCACCCCCCCCCACCCCCACACTCCCAAGCTTCTTCTGAAGCCGAGCCCTGAGCCCCTGTGTCCGGGCGAGGGAGTGATTCTGCCGGCCGATGCTCCGACTCTCCGCCTGGTGAGGAGACGTTCAGTGGTGGCGTGGCACTTTGAAAAAAAATCCAAAATTAAACACTTGCATTAGACTTCTATTTTCTCCATTTGAGTTTGAAAAAAATTAAGCTTCATGATGCATATTCTTTGTCTACTTGACTCCCTCCAAAACTTCGTATAAAAACAATGGCGTCTTTCTGCGCCAATTTTTTAGCGTGCGCTGGGTTTTCTTAAGTGCACAGAAGGTTTTTTGGGAGTGATCACATATACCATCCTAGGAAAAATGTAAGTTGCATAAATGTGAAAAACTGGCACAAACATCAGGTTATGCCCCCTATAATGCAAAAAAATACTAACCTAAAAAAATCGTAACTAACTGAGTTACGCTGGCACAGAAACTTTGGGGAAACTTGGATATTTTAATTTACGCCAAAAAAAGTGGCGCATACCAAAAAAACAGTGCGGATAACTGGGGAAAATTGATCCCTAAGTATTATCAACAAGTTCTGATATTCTGTTCCTTATGCCCAAATCCAAATCATCTATATCTATCGAGGACAAAAGTGTGCCCAGCACTGACCCCGACCACTTCCAATTCATCTCCAATCTGAGCCATCACTATTCAACCTAACCCTTTGTTTCCATCCATGCTGTTACATTTCCCCTTACATCGTAAACCTGAATTGTTATAACCAGTATCCTTATTGAATACCTTCTAAAAATCCATATATGGTACATCGACTGTACTTATATAATCAGTCACTTCTTCAATGAGATTTATCAAACATAACTTGCCTTTAACAGATCTATGCTGACTGTCTTTGATTATTTCATGAAGCTGTAAGTGCTGACTAATTTGATCTTGAATTATGGATTCTAAGAATTTTCTCATAACTGACATAGGACCAACTGATCTATAGTTACCTGGTTTATTCCCCTCTTACTTCTTAAACAGAAATGTTATATTGGGTACCATCCAGTCTCCCTGCACAACATGCATATCTAAGGAGGACTAAAAATTCTTCAGGCTCCTCCAGCTGAGAGGGAAAGGCAAGCTTGTTCCTAGGCTTCTGTTACTACTGCTTTTAATCAAGCATGGTTTTATGTATGAACTTTGACAGTGAATATTGGTCAGCAATTCGACTGCAGGAGACATCATCGTTTAATGCTATCCTCATCCAACGTATGTGTACACTTGCACCAGAAGTTTCTAGCAAGCAATCAGGAGCCGGAACACTAGCCGATTTCCCCCTCTCTAATCTAGGTTTTCTGAGCCACCCCAGCTGGAATCACCTAACCTCAGCACAGATGAGAGATTGAACTGGGGGCTTTCCTGGTCTGTACATTCTAGCTATTCACTGGATAAATTTGCTACAATTTTATCATGCTTTGTGATGCTACTCTACATGCTGGACTGGATATCAGTTTAGTTTATACAGTCGATACACCCTATCTTGACTAATGTTTTTCTAGCTCCTGGCATTACCATTTGAATTTGGGCCATCATCCCTTTTGTCGCTCTGATCTCTCCTGTCTTCCAACCTATCACAGACCTTCCCTTTTGTTCTTTCTTCCCCTCCCCTTTTCAGTGCTTGTTAAAAATCTGTTCTTTCCGAACATTTTCCAGTTATGACGAAGGGCCGTCAACCCGAAATGTTAACTCTGCTTCCTCTCCACAGATGCTGCCTGACCTGCTGAGATTTCTAGCATTTTCTGTTTTTATTCCCGATTCCAGCATCCACACAATATTTTACTTTTGTATTAGTTTATACAGTTAACCATTTTCTCTTTTAGTTTGTGATTCAATCTAAATTAAATAAGATGTTATTCATAAAAAGTCTCAAATCATAAGCTATGCTTGCAGGCTAATGTAATACATGGATCATCAGCCATTTTACTGTATTGCATTCTAGTAACTGAGTGTAAGTTCCTGACCAGTAATATAGTTTTATATTAAACAGGAACCAGCTGTTCTTTTACACTGATGTGAAACTATAACTTTTTCTGTAATATCCTAATAGTTGTTAGTTTAATGAATCTAAGTTAAAGTACTCACGTTTATTTTATTTTTATAGTGGTAAGAGAAATTTACCTCTGAAACATGATATATTGTGATAATTTAGACATTCTTAATCACGTGCCTGAAAGGGAGGCTAATTTTGATTTTTTTATTGTGATGAGTTGTGTGAGCTAGGCAAAATTCAACTCAAAGAGCAGACTGAGTGTAAATATAAGCTCTATCGCCAATCAGAATCAAGTGAGTGTTGTGTAGTCTTACACGTTCACCTAAAGTTTAGTAACAAATAAATCAGCTACGTGATTGGCACAGGAACATGACTCAGGAAACTGCTGTACAATTTAAAATATCATTAAGCATAGTCAGAGAAGGGCTCTCTCTCTCACCAGCAAACATAAACTATTATTTACCCTCTTCTCTGCCTGTTCAAACATGCTTGAAAGCAATAAGCCAGCTCATTTACATCACTGACCTGCTAAAATATGTGAGATTTAAAAAAAAAACTTCAACCCTCATAGCTTTCTATATTTTATATTGTTTTTGTTATTTACCAGGGTTGTAATGTTAGTTAGTAAATGGAAATAAATGAAATAAAATACTTGATAAAATGATTAAACATTTCTTTTAGCAAATCCATTTAAACTGCTTACTTTCTCTGAAGAAAAGGAAGACAAAAGACAAAAAACTCACTTTATTTAATCCTTCCTAATATAGAGACCTGTTGCCAGGAAAAATTATGTCAGTGGTTGTAAAATTATGTGCTTTTGGAAATATGCAAACATATTCAAGGAAGGATATTATAAGAATATCCCTTTTGAAGGTAGGTGCCCTTTCTTTTTAAATTATGTACTAGAAAGCTTTTATATTTGGTCCTTTCCCTCCTCTTCCCTCTAAAAAGAGAAATGCTGGTTGCCAGTGATTGTGAGACTGGGTGCATATATTATGTGAACGTATGAAGAGAGAGAGAAACAAACTGTTTGTAAGAACAAGAACATTTGTGAGAGACTCTTGCTCCTCCAAGACTTCGATGACCTGGGGGAATAACCTTAAAATTAGAGCTCGGCTATTCAGGGGTGATGTCCAAAAGCACTTCTTCACACAAAGGGTAGTGGAAATCTGGTAATCTCTCCCCCAAAAAGCTAGGTCAATTGAAAATTTAAAGTCTGAGATTGATGGATTTGTATTAGGCTAGGGTACTAGTGGCTATGAAATCAAGGCAGGTAGATGGAGTTAAGATACAGATCAGCCATGATCTCATTGCATGATGGAACAGGGTCAAGGAGCTGAATGACCTATTGTTCCTATGTTCCCACGTTCCCATGACCTACCAGTCTGGCAATAATTTAGTTTCAAGAAAGCAATATCAGATGTTTATGAGAATTGCTGCTTTTACTAATGTTGCAAATTCACATTTATTTTGCACTTTCTCATTTAAAATTTACAAAAGAAAAGTGCATTTGCAACAAAGTGCCGATCCATGAAGATCTCTTTTTAAAAAGGAATATGTTACATTTAGATTCCCTGCTGGCCAAATAGATAGGGCCACTTCCTGGTGCAGTATTTCTTCACATACCAGCAACTTCCAGGACTGGAAATGAATCAGCTGATCTTAGTTTTTTATTCCCGTTTGGTTCTGGGAGTGCTGGCAATATTGAATTCATTGCTTATCCTGAGCTGCCTTAGGAAGATGACAGTGGGCCTTGTCCTTGAACTGCTGCAATCCCTGTGGTGATAGGGTTGCCAATCCTCCTGGAGTCTCCAGGAATTAAAGGTTAATCTCCAGGACACGGCACTGAGCAACCCGAGAGAAAAACCACAAGAACGTGAAATAAAATTGTGTGTTTACTTCAGTTACTTTCAACAATTTTATTTATTAGTTATAAAAATCTTGGAGTTGAGGAAAAATTATTGGTTTATTGGGTTGGTAGGAGGTCATGTGATGAAACCTCAAGGAATATGTCTGACCAGATTTGGTAACTCTCTGTGGTGATGGTGCTCCCACAATGGAATGCTCATTGATGATGACGACAACATGATAGGATGGTATATTACTTGGATGCTAACTTGCAGGTGATGACATTCCCATTAAAAAAGAAGGCAGACAAAAAGCAGGAAACTATAGACCAGTTAGCCTAACATCTGTTGTTGGGAAAATGCTGGAGTCCATTATTAAGGAAGCAGTAGCGGGACATTTGGAAAAGCACAATTCAATCAAGCAGAGTCAGCATGGTTTTATGAAAGGGAAATCATGTTTGACAAATTTGTTGGAATTCTTTGAGGATGTAATGAGCAGGGTGAATAAGGGGGAACCAGTGGATGTGGTGTAGTTGGATTTCCAAAAGGCATTCGATAAGGTGCCACATAAAAGTTTACTGTATAAGATAAAAGTTCACGGGGTTAGGGGTAATATATTAGCATGGACAGAGGATTGGCTAACTAACAGAAAACAGAGAGTCAGGATAAATGGGTCATTTTCCGGTTGGCAAACAGTAACTAGGGTGCCGCAGGGATCGGTACTGGGTCCTCAACTACTTACAATCTATATTAATGACTTGGATGAAGGGGCCAAGTGTAATGTAGCCAAGTTTGCTGATGATACAAAGATGTGTGGGAAAGAAAATTGTGAGGAGGACACAAAAAATCTGCAAAGGGATATAGACAGGCTAAGTGAGTGGCCAAAGATTTGGCAGATGGAGTATAATGTGGGAAAATGAGAGGTTATCCACTTTGGCAGAAAAAATAGAGAAGCAAATTATAATTTAAATGGAGAAAAATTGCAAAGCGCTGCAGTATAGAGGGACTTCGGAGTCTTTGTACATGAAACACAAAAAATAAGTATGCAGATACAGCAAGTAATCAGGAAGGCAAATGGAATGTTGGCCTTTATTGCAAGGGGGCTAGAGTATAAAAGAAGAGATATCCTGCTACAACAGTACAGGGTATTGGTGAGGAGTCTACAGTTTTGGTCTCCGTATTTAAGGAAGGATATACTTGCATTGGAGACTGTTCAGAGAAGGTTCACTAGGTTGATTCCAAGATGAGGGGGTTGACTTATGAAGATAGGTTGAGTAGGTTGGGCCTATACTCATTGGAGTTCAGAAGAATTAGAGGTGATCTTATTGAAACATATAAGATAATGAGGGGGCTCGACAAGGTGGATGCAGAGAGGATATTTCCTCTCATAGGGGAAACTAAAACTAGAGGATATAGTCTTAGAATAAGGGGCCGCCCATTTAAAACTGAGATGAGGAGGAATTTCTTCTCTCAGAGGGTTGTGAATCTATGGAATTCTCTGCCCTGGAGAGCTGTGGAGACTGGGTCATTGAATATATTTAAGACGGAGATAGACAGATTTTTGAGTGACAACGGAATAAAGGATTATGGGGAGCGGGCAGGAAAATGGAGCTCAGTCCATGATCAGATAAGCCATGTCTACTCCTGCTCCTATTTCTTATGCTCTTACATAAGAACATAAGAATTAGGAACAGGAGTAGGCCATCTAGCCCCTCGAGCCTGCTCCGCCATTCAAAAAGATCATGGCTGATCTGGCCGTGGACTCAGCTCCACTTACCCGCCCGCTCCCCATAACCCTTAATTCCCTTATTGGTTAAAAATCTATCTATCTGTGATTTGAATACATTCAATGAGCTAGCATCAACTGCTTCCTTGGGCAGAGAATTCCACAGATTCACAACCCTCTGGGAGAAGAAATTCCTTCTCAACTCGGTTTTAAATTGGCTCCCCCGTATTTTGAGGCTGTGCCCCTTAGTTCTAGTCTCCCCGACCAGTGGAAACAACCTCTCTGCCTCTATCTTGTCTATCCCTTTCATTATTTTAAATGTTTCTATAAGATCACCCCTCATCCTTCTGAACTCCAACGAGTAAAGACCCAGTCTACTCAATCTATCATCACAAGGTAACCCCCTCATCTCCGGAATCAGCCTAGTGAATCGTCTCTGTACCCCCTCCAAGGCTAGTATATCCTTCCTTAAGTAAGGTGACCAAAACTGTACTCCAGGTGCGGCCTCACCAATACCTTGCACAGTTGCAGCAGGACCTCCCTGCTTTTGTATTCCATCCCTCTCGCAATGAAGGCCAACATTCCATTCGCCTTCCTGATTACCTGCTGCACCTGCAAACTAACTTTTTGGGATTCATGCACAAGGACCCCCAGGTCCCTCTGCACCGCAGCATGTCGTAATTTCTCCCCATTCCAATAATATTCCCTTTTACT
The DNA here is from genome assembly GCF_044704955.1 of Pristiophorus japonicus. NCBI lineage: Eukaryota > Metazoa > Chordata > Chondrichthyes > Pristiophoridae > Pristiophorus > Pristiophorus japonicus. Next base: position 23,272,322 of record NC_091994.1, read on the forward strand.
GTTTTTTTTCCAATGTGGATGACCTCACATTTTCTTACATTGTATTCCATCTGCCAAACCTTAGCCCATTCGCTTAATCTATCTAAATCTCTTTGCAGCCTCTCTGTGTCCTCTACACAACCCGCTTTCCCACTAATCTTTGTGTCATCTGCAAATTTTGTTACACTACACTCTGTCCCCTCTTCCAGGTCATCTTTGTATATTGTAAACAGTTGTGGTCCCAGCACCGATCCCTGTGGCACACCACTAACCACCGATTTCCAACCCGAAAAGGACCCATTTATCCCGACTCTCTGTTTTCTGTTAGCCAGCCAATTCTCGATCAATGCTAATACAGTTCCTCTGACTCCGCGTACCTTTATCTTCTGCAGTAACCTTTTGTGTGGCACCTTATCAAATGCCTTTTGGAAATCTAAATACACCACATCCATCGATACATCTCTATCCACCATGCTCGTTATATCCTCAAAGAATTCCAGTAAATTAGTTCAACATGATTTCCCCTTCATGAATCCATGTTGCGTCTGCTTGATTACACTATTCCTATCTAGATGTCCCGCTATCTCTTCCTTAATGATAGCTTCAAGCATTTTCCCCACTACAGATATTAAACTAACCGGCCTATAGTTACCTGCCTTTTGTCTGCCCCCTTTTTTAAACAGAGGCGTTACATTAGCTGCTTTCCAATCCACTGGTACCTCCCCAGAGTCCAGAGAATTTTGGTAGATTATAACGAATGCATCTGCTATAACTGCCGCCATCTCTTTTAATACCCTGGGATGCATTTCATCAGGACCAGGGGACTTGTCTACCTTGAGTCCCATTAGCCTGTCCAGCACTACCTCCCTAGTGACAGTGATTGTCTCAAGGTCCTCCCTTCCCACATTCCTGTGACCAGCAATTTTTGGCATGGTTTTTGTGTCTTCCACTGTGAAGACCGAAGCAAAATAATTGTTTAAGGTCTCAGCCATTTCCACATTTCCCATTATTAAATCCCCCTTCTCATCTTCTAAGGGACCAACATTTACTTTAGTCACTCTTTTCCATTTTATATATCGGTAAAAGCTTTTACTATCTGTTTTTATGTTTTGCGCAAGTTTACTTTCGTAATCTATCTTTCCTTTCTTTATTGCTTTCTTAGTCATTCTTTGCTGTGTTCTTGTGTTCTTGTGTTCTTATGATCTTGCTGCTCTTCATTTTCTTGTTATTGGATATTGTGGGGTTGTAAGGTGCTGTTAGCCTAAGGTAGCTGTGTCAGCAATGGTGCATTACAATTCATCTTAGCACCCCTAGTGTAAGGAGGGGAAAATTGACTGATTGGGCCGAATGGCCTGTTATAAACAGAAAATGCTGGAAATACTCAGCAGGTCACTGACCTGAAACGTTAACTCTGTTTCTTTCTCCATAGATGCTGCCTGACCTGCTGAGTATATCCAGCCTTTTCTGTTATTATTTCAGATTTCCAGCATTTGCTTATTGTGTTGTGTGGCCTGTGGCCCAGATAGAGAGGGAATGTTTCCATTTGTGGGGAAAAGCATAACTAGAGGCCATCAATATAAGATAGTCACCATGAAATCCAATAGGGAATTCAGAAGAAACTTCTTTACCCAAAGAGTGGTGAGAATGTGGAACTTGCTACCACAGAGAGTGTTTGAAGCAAACAGTATAGATGCATTTAAGGGGAGGCTAGACAAGCATATGAGGGAGAAGGGAATAGAGGGTTATGTTGATAGATTTAGATGAGGAATGAGAGAAGGCTCGAATGGAGCATAAACGGCAATATTGGTTGGTTGGTCAGTTGCTGTGCTGTATATTTAGTTTCTCGGATGAGACGTTAAACCGAAGCCCTATCTGCTCTCTCAGGTGGACGTAAAAGATCCCATGGCACTACTTCGAAGAAGAGCAAGGGAGTTATCCCCAGTGTCCTGGCCAATATTTATCCCTCAATCAACATGGCAAAAACAGATTATCTGGTCATTATCACATTGCTGTTTGTGGAAGTTTGCTGTGCGCCAGTGGGCTGCCGCGTTTCCCATATTACAACAGTGACTACACTCCAAAAGTACTTGATTGGCTGCAAAGTGCGTTGAGACGCCCGATGGTGGTGAAAGGCGCTATATAAGTGCAAGTTTTTTATTTCTTCATCCTGTGTGACATCCCCTTTGATGTTGACAGGGGCAGCTTTGTGGATTGTATGAATGCAGAAGGACAATTACAAATCCATTTTTAAAGAAGAAAAAGAACAAAGTTGCAGATTGTAGAGAAGAATGTGACTTTATTTGCTGGCTTGGCTTGCCATTCCCTTCACTGTGTGTCATGTGTGTTTGTGGCAGGAGACTGCTCCCTGACGTCAGAGGGGCCCAGTTAAAGAGCCAAGATGGCGGCGGCCGCTGAGCGGGGAGAGAGGGAAGTCAGCCCGGGGGAGTGAAGGCTGTGGTTTGTGGTCCCCCTCCATCTCGCCATTGTACTTTTATTATTATTTTGTCCCCTATCCCCCCTCCCCACATTATTCTCTCGGGGATTATGCCTTGTTGCCGAGGCCGGGGCCCGAGTGCAGAATGCTGCGTTCCACCGAGTTTTTCCGCAGCATCGAGTGTCCGTTTTACGGCGGTGGCGGCTCGTGTAACCGGCCCTACTGTCACTTCAGGCACCGCAGCCAGAAGCCGAGGGAGAAGCCGCCGGCCCACGGACAGCCTCTAACAGCTGACCGAGGTGAGTCGTGAGGAGGAGGAGGAGGAGGAGGGTGTGGTTTATAATAATGAGGATTAAGTCCTGTCGACCTAGGTTGCCTAGGGTCTCCAGTGTACCTTCCTCCCTTGGTCACCTTATCAATGGCCTGGTCATTTTATTTGAGGGAGGGAGGGAGGGAGTGGGGTGACTTTGTGTATGTGTGTGTTCAAATTAGAACGTGCAACTGAATTTCTCTTCTGGCGAAGTGGGAGGGCCTTCATCCTTGTGCATGTTTGGGTTGTGTTTAGTCATAGCTTCAATACTTAAGGTGTCAAGGGCAGCGAGCTTCTATGCAGCCAACTGGTCCAACGAGTAGATATTATAAGGTGTATAAAAGGTCACGGTTTATTGAATAAGATCCCTGTGTTTTTGTTAACGTTTTGTGTAACTGACTTTTGATTAGTGGATTAAAAAGATGTGACACATTGCTAACAAAAATACATTAAGTATGAGTGTAACTTGACTTCAAATGTGCATTTATAGTGAAGGTTTTGTCATGGTTAACATTTTAGTTTATCAATCAGTAGAGATCTAAACAGTTGGTATGATCAGCATTGTGCTTCACAAGGGATACTGGGGTTTTGAATCTGAGAAGTGAGCAGTGGTCCGCTGCTTTCTTGCAACACTTGGAGAACTGATCTACAGTTATTGGTGCATTAATATTAATACATTTAGACAAAGTTTAAAGAAAATATTATCTTTGATATGCAACACAGTAAGCTTGGTTAAAATTTTCATGCAGTAATAATGAAAAGAGCGAGTGGAAATATATGCACTTTCCTGAATATATTGCAGCCATAGAAGTTTGGAGCTCAGAAGGGGACTATTCAGCTCTTTGCCACAGAATTTCAAAACAAACCCCATTGCCCTTTTCTCTCCCCATAGCCTTGAATCTTCCTTTGCTTCAAATATTTATTTTTCTCTTCAAAAAATGTAAGGAGCTTTGCCTCAATTCCTGCCTGTGACTCTCTGCTCCTATTTATAAATGCTAATGGCATATTTTATAGCTTTATCTACCCCTACTTGCAATTTCAAGAAATTATGTATTTGAATCGCTATGTCTCTGTTCCTTCACTTCCTTCTGCATCTTTCAATTGCGTGTATATTCTCATTCCCACATTACAACAGTGACTACACTCCAAAAGTACTTCATTAGCTGTAAAGTGCTTTTCAGATGTTTGGTGGTTGTGAAAGATGCTATATAAATGCCATTCCTTTCCTGCCATAAATACATTTCTCTCAGTTCTCCACATTCAGTTGTATCTGCCACCAGTCTGCCCATTCTAATTTGTTGATGTCCTCCTGAAGTATTTTACAATCCACCTTATTGTTTGCCTTTTCCCAAACTTTTGTGTCATTGGCAAATGTTATGCTCCCAATGCTTCAATCTAAATCATCTAATGTCATCTTGAACAAAAGTGAATGTAATATTGATCCATAGGATTTGGCACTTCCAACCTTTCCAATCCAAGCAGCCTCTTGACCCTAAATTTCCTGTCCATTTATTTATTTGCTACATTTCCTGATATACCATACTCCTGAATTTTTGTAGCAAGTCTTAGACATCTTGTGGAATGCCTCTGAAAATCCAAATGCAGTACATTTACTTATATTCTCTTATCCAATTGGTCACTTCTTCAAGAAATTTTATTAACTTTGTCAAATGCAATCTTTCCATTAATAAATCTGTGCTGGCTATTCTTGGTTAGCCTATTGAGGGTCTGATGATTTCTCTATCTTGAAGCTAAATTCAGATTTTTCTTCTGTTAGTCACTGGAATACCTGACGCTGAAGTCCTGTATTACATGTTTTGCTTCCGATTTTTTTTTGCCATTTTCTGAGCATTGTATCTTGTCTCACTGGATGTAATTGTGGCACGTTGTCTGACATTTGTCCTCTGCTGAGCACAGTGACCTTGTGGTATGGTAAACAGTGAAGGTACATTAGAGTGGTCCCCTCCATTTATTTGAAGTGTGTACTTGGAACTGAAGGACTCCAAGGAGAAATAAATGAAAAAATATTTTGTCAAAATTTAGAGGAAATGGGAAAGCCTTAGTTAATTATCAGTTATTGCTCAATGATAGCACCCTTGCATCTGTCAGAAGGTTGTGGGTTCAAGCCCCATTCTAGAGTCTCGAACTCCTAAGATAGGCTGACACTTCAGTGCAGTGTGCTGTCTTTCAGATTCGATGTTCAGCTGAGACACCGTTTGCCCTTTTTCAGGTGGATGTGAAACATCCAATGGCACTATTCTCCTGGCCAATATTTATCTCTGAACCACCACCAAAATAGATTGTCTGGTCATTAATTTTATTATTATTTGTGGGAGCTTGTTGTGCTTCGTTGGCTGTGAAGTGCTTGGGGACGTCTTGAGGTTGTAAAAGACGCTCTATAAATGCAATTTCTTCCTTTGGCTACGACCTTCTGAAACTGTACTTTGTGTTGCGATGTGTAACAATAGCTGTTACACATCGCAACACCTGTAATAAAACCTGCATGCTAAATTGACCTAGATTTGGCAATACAAACAGTAACTGTGTTTGATCACAAAATTGCCAGAATCTGAATGTTGTAGAATGTTGCAGAATTTGTTTAATATCTTAGTCATTTTATTTATGCACTTCATAGAATCATACAGCACAGAAAGAGGTTATTTGGCCCATTGTGCCTGCACTGTCACTTCGACAGAGCTATCCATTTAGTCCCAATCCTCTACTCTTTCTCTGTAGCCCTGCAATTTTTTTCCTTTTTCAAGTATATATCCAGTTCCCTTTTGAAAGCTAATGATTAAATCTGCTTCCATCACCCTTTCAGGTAGTACATTCCAGATCATAAATCACTGCTTAAAAAACATTCTCTTCAATTTCCCCCTGGTTCTTTTGTCCCTGTGTTGATACGGATTCTTTTTCCCTCAATCTGTTTCAGCGAATACACTGACGCGAACACCTCTTGCCTTTTCAGTAAAAGACCTTTATTGAAGATTCTCCGGCCGGGACTTGTCAAGACAAAGGAACACTCTCAATCAGAGCCTGTTTACCTTCCCCTGGACAAGCCCCTTTTCAGCGCGAAAAGCACAGTAGATATACATTTTCAAAACAGAACACATTTGATTAGCACTTGGTCTATCCAATCCCTTTCTGTCTTCCCCCCCCCCCCCCCCCCCCCCCGAGTATGTCCAATGGCAGGCAAGAAAGTCTCCCAATTAGGGCTGGTGTCAGGTAGGTTAGTTATAGCTTTGCTACACTGTCTTCCCTTATCAGTAAAGAACCCAATTAGTTTCTCTTCCTCCTTATCAGTAGAAGCTATTACTTTTCCCTTCCTATCTAGAATTGCTTTCTTTCTTTGTGCTGCCTTGGGCTTTCTCATAACCCGTGTCTAACCTCAACTTCGACTCTTGGTAACCCCTTTTTTTTCTGTTGATTCTGCAGTTGTCTGTATCTTGACCATTTCTTTAGCTATTTTCCCATGATTCCCTATCTCCATCCTTTTGCCATCTTCTCTAGTCATCTACCACTTTCGCAACCCTTTTACACATTCTCACCTGCATCAGCTCATTTTCTGCTGACACCCTCATCCACGCCTTTGTTATCGCTAGGCTTGACTATTCCAGCGTACTCCTAGCTGGCCTCCCACATTCTACCCTACATAAACTTGGGGTCATCCAAAACTCGGCAGCCCATGTCCTAACTCGCATCAAGTCCCGCTCACCCATCACCCCTGTGCTCGCTGACCTACATTGGCTCCTGGTTAAGCAATGCCTCGATTTCAAAATTCTCATCCTTGTTTACAATTCCCTCCATGGCTTCGCCCCTCCCTATCTCTGTAATCTCCTTCAGCCTCACAACCTCCTGAGATGACTGCGCTCCTCAAATTCTGCCCTCTTGAGCATCCCTGATTATAACTGCTCAACCATTGGTGGCTGTGCCTTCAGCTGCCTGGGCCTTAAGCTCTGGAATGCCCTCTCTAAACCTCACCGCCTCTCTACCTCTCTTTAAAATCTACCTCTTTGACCAAGCTTTTGGTCATCTGCCGTAATTTCTTCTTGTGTGGCTCGGTGTCAAATTTTTTTGTTTTTTCTTGTAACACTGTCGTGAAGTGCCTTGGGATGTTTTACTATGTTAAAGGTGCTATATAAATACAAGTTGTTGTTGTCATTTATCTTATCTGTATCCTTTGCTTACTGATTTTCCAGCCAGTGGAAATGGTTTCTCCCTATGTACTCTTATCAAAACCTCATCATTTTGCACACCTTTTATTAAATCGCCTCATAACTTCTCTGCTCGAAGAACAATCCCAGCTTCTTTACTGTCTCCACATAAACTGAAACATAGAAAATAGGTGCAGGAGTAGGCCATTTCGGCCCATCGAGCCTGCACCATCATTCAATATGATCATGGCTGATCATGCAACTTTAGTACCCCATTCCTGCTTTCTCTCCATACCCTTTGATCCCTGTAGCCATAAGGGCCACATCTAACTCCCTTTTGAATATATCCTTTGAACTGGCCTCAACAACTTTCTGTGGTGGAGAATTCCACAGGTTCACGATTCTGAGTGAAGAAGTTTCTCCTCATCTCGGTCCTAAATGACTTACCCCTTATACTTAGACTGTGACCCCTGGTTTTGGACTTCCCCAACATCGGGAACATTCTTCTGCATCTAACCTGTCCAATCCCATCAGAATTTTATGTTTCTGAGATCTCCTCTCATTCTTCTAAATTCCAGTGAGTATAAGCCTAGTCGATCCAGTCTTTCTTCGTATGTCATTCCTGCCATCCTGGGAATCAGTCTGATGAACCTTCGTTGCACTCTCTCAATAGCAAGAATGTCCTTCCTCAGATTAGGAGACCAAACCTGTACACAATATTCAAGGTGTGGCCTCACCAAGGCCCTGTGCAACTGCAGCAAGACCTCCCTGCTCCTATACTCAAATCCCCTAGCTATGAAGGCCTACATGCCATTTGCTGCCTTCACCGCCTGCTGTACCTGCATGCCAAATTTCAATGACTAATGTACCATGACATCCAGGTCTCGTTGTACCTCCCCTTTTACTAATCTGTCACCATTCGGATAATATTCTGCCTCCCTGTTTTTGCCACCAAAGTGGATAACCTCACATTTATCTACATTATACTGCATCTGCCATGCATTTGCCCACTCACCTAACCTGTCCAAGTCACCCTGCAGCCTCTTAGCATCCTCCTCACAGCTCACACCGCCACCCAGTTTAATGTCATCTGCAAACTTGGAGATATTGCATTCAATTTCTTTGTCTAAATCATTAATGTTTTTGTAAATAGCTGGGGTCCCAGCACTGAACCTTGCGGCACCCCACTAGTCACTGCCTGCCATTCTGAAAAGGATCTGTTTATTCCTACTCTTTGCTTCCTGTCTGCCAACCAGTTCTCTATCCACGTCAATACCATGTGCTTTAATTTTGCACACTAATCTCTTGTGTGGGACCTTGTCAAAAGCATTTTGAAAGTCCAAATACACCACATCCACTGGTTCTCCCCTGTCCACTCTACTAGTTACATCCTCAAAAAATTCTAGAAGATTTGTCATGTATGATTTCCCTTTTATAAATCCATGCTGACTTGGACCGATCCTGTCACTGCTTTCATCTTTTATCTCTGGTACCGTTCCAGTAAATCTCCTTTGCACTCTCTCCAAGGCCGTGACATCCTTCCTAAAGTGCTATGTCCAGAATTGGACACACTATTGAGGCCCAATCTGTGATTTTTAAAAAGGTTTCACATGACTTTCTTGCTTTTGTGCTCTGCCTCTGTTTATAAAGCCCGGGATCCCGTATGCTTTTTTAACAGCCTTATCAACATGAGCTGCTACCTTCAAAGATTTGTATATGTGAACCCCAGGTCTCTCTGTTCCTGCACCCCCTTTAAAATTGTACCATTTAGTTTATATTGCATCTCTTCATACTTCTCTGCATTAAATTTCATCTGCCATCTGTCTGCCCCTTTCAGTCTTTGTCCCCCCTGAAGTCTGCTGCTACCCTCTTCACTGTTAACTACATTTAGAAGTTTTGTGTCATCAGCAAACTTTGAAATGATGTCCCCTATACTCAAGTCTGGTTAATTAATATATATCAAAGAGCAATGGTCCTAATACCATCCCAAGGGGACACCACTGTTTACTTCTATCCAATCTGAAACATAACCATTCACCACTATACTCTGCTTTCTGTCTCTTAGCCAATTTGAATTGCCCCTTTAATCCCATGAGCTTCAATTTTGCTAACGTCTATTATGTTTCACACTTATCAAAACGCCATATATACATCAGCTACACTACCTTCATCAACCCTCTCCAGTATTTCCTTGAAAGCATTCAATCAAATTTGTCAGACGTGGTTTGCCTTTAACAAATTCATGTTGGCTGATATTTATTAATCCATTCATTTCCAAGTGACAATTTCGTCCCGGATTATGGTCTCTGGAAATTCCCCTTGGCATGTAGTTACCGGATTCACCCCCTCCTTTTTTGAACAGGGGTGTACATTTGCAACCTCCTAATCCTCTGGCACAACATCCAAGGTGGATTGAAAGAATGTGGCCAAAGCAGCTAGAACCTTTTAAGTAACTTCTCTCTTACTATCTTTATCCAAGTGCTCATTTAGTACCTCATCCATGCCCTCCTGTCTCCACAAGATTTTCTTTTTGGTTCTGAATTGGCCCCATCCTTTTGTCCATCCTTTTACTCAGTTCTTTAAGATTTCAGTGATCCCTTTTAAGTTGCTTGCTAATCTTTTCTCTGGCACTCTCTCTGCCACTTTTACTTTCTTTTTCAGTTCTCCTTTGCATGTTTTGTATCCTGCTTGATTCTCTACTCTAATCTGAGATTTATCATACGCTTCCTTTTTTTTGTTTCAATTTAATCTCTATCTTTAGTTATCCAGCCTTGGATGCTCTTCCTTTTCCCCCTCACCGGGATGTGCCTGAACCAGAACCATCTCCTCTTTGAAGGCCTCCCAATGCTCATTTACTGGTTTACCTCGCAGTCCACCTGAGCCAGAACCCTTTTCAACTCATTGAAATGAAGCCTCTTCTAGTTGAGTATCTTCACCTTTTGACTGTTTCTTGTCCTTTTCCATAACTGCTCTAAATTTAATGATGTGATCGCTGTTTCCCAGATGCTCCACTTGTGCTACTTCATTCCCCAAAACTAGATCCAGCATTGTTTCCTTCCTCGTTGGTCTGGAAACATACTGATCAAGAAAGTTCTCCTGTACACATTTCAAGAATGCTTCTCCTTCTTTGCCCTTTACACTTTTTTCCCCCAGTCTGCATTAGGACAATTGTTTTTACATCTTTCTGAAATTTGCTCCTCCATCTCCGTCCCACTATTTGGTGGTCTATCATCATCATCATAGGCAGTCCCTCAGAGTCGAGGAAGACTTGCTTCCACTCTTAACATGAGTTCTTAGGTGGCTGAACAGTCCAAAACAGGAACCACAGTCTCTGTCACAGGTGACAGGCAACAGATAGTCGTTGAGGGTAAGGGAGGGTGGGACTGGTTTGTCTCACGCTCTTTCCGCTGCTTGCGCTTGATTTCTGCATGCTCTCGGCGACGAGACTCGAGGTGCTCAGCGCCCTCCCGGATGCGTTTCCTCCACTTAGGGCGGTCTTTGGCCAAGGTCTCTCGGGTGTCAGTGGGGATGTTGCACTTTATCAGGGAAGCTTTGAGGGTTTTTGGCTTGTTTGCCGTGAAGGAGTTCTGACCAGAGCGCTTGCTTTGGGAGTCTCGTGTCTGGCATGCGAGCTATGTGGCCTGCCCAGCGGAGCTGATCAAGTGTGGTCAGTGCTTCGATGCTGGGGATGTTGGCCTGGCGAGGGCGCTAATGTTGGTGCGTCTGTCCTCCCAGGGGATTTGTAGGATCTTGCGGAGACATCGTTGGTGGTATTTTTCCAGCGACTTGAGGTGTCTACTGTACATGGTCCATGTCTCTGAGCCATATAGGAGGGGCGGGTATTACTGTAGCCCTGTAGACCATGATAGTATACACCCAGCAGCGTAACTGCTCCGCTTCTACTGAACCCTAACCAAATAGATGCTGCCTTTGAAGCCTCAAGCACATCATTCCTTTCCAAGGCAGTAACAGTGGGCCCAAGTTTCGGCCTCAGTTGCTCATGATTTTTTGGAGCAACTGGTGTAGAACGGAGTTTCTAAGAAATTCAATTCTCGGTATTTAGTTTGCTCCAGTTCTAGTCAGTTAGAACAGTTTCACTTTGGAACAGAATTTTTTTTCAAAAGGGGGCGTGTCCGGCCACTTACACCTGTTTTCAAAGTTTCGGCAGTGAAAACTTACTCCAAACTAATTTAGAATGGAGTAAGTGAAGATTTTTGTACGCTCGAAAAAACTTTGTCTACACTTTAGAAAATCAGGTGTAGGGAATGGGGGGTGTTTAAAGAGAAGTTTACAAACATTGAACACTTCAGTTTTACAAATGAAGAGCCATCATCAATAATAAATGATTAAAACATCAATAAATCAACCAATAAATCAATCAAAAAAAATTAATAAGAAATAATTTTAAAAAAAATCAATAAATAAAACATTTTCTACTTACCGATTGCAGCACCGGGAGCCCTCCAACAGCGTTCTGGGATGGCCCCCCCCCCCCCCCCCCCACAGTGTGTGTCTGTCAGTGTCTCTATCTCTCTGTTTGTCTGTGTGTGTCTTTCATTCTCTGTGTCTGGGTTTCTGACAGCAGGGGGAGAGGAGTGAGTGAGTGAGGAGGGGGAGGGGGAGGGGGTGGACGGCGACCGCGGCCAGGGCCCGTCCCCGGCGCCCGGTTCGGCGGCGTCCGGGGGGGGGGCGGAGGGCGGTCGGGTCGGTTTGGGGGGGGGAGCAGAGGGAGGTTGGTTCGTGTCGGGGGAGGGAGGATGGGTCGGGTCCAGTCCGGGTGGTGGCGGGGTGGGGGGGGGGGTCGGGAGCGCAGGTCGGGGGGGGAGGTGGTGGGTGAGAAGCGGGAGTCAGGTCGGGTCCGGTCCGGGGGCGGGGGAAGCAGGAGTCGAGTCAGGTCGGGAGGAAGCAGGAGCTGGGCATGGGAGGCAGCCTTATGCATGCAGCCCCAGTGAGGCCATTCGGCCAGGGCTAGGGGCTGCGTGCTTCGGGCCCCTCCCACACAGTTTTGTGCGCCTGGAGCTACTGCACATGTGCGCCCACTGTAGCGCGCATGTGCAGAGGTCCCGGCACTGTTTTCAGCGCAGGGACCTAGCTCCGCCCTCTACATCTCGTGATGCGCTGCGCCCGCCTCCAGAGGACCAGCAGGGAGCTGGAGAATCTAAGTTTTTTTTAGGCGCACTTTGTGGCGTGAAAAGCGGGCATCCAGGTCGGGGCTGTGCCGTTATAGGCGCAGCCCGAAACTTGGGCCCATAATCTTTGATCAATACAGCCACACATCACCTCCCTTTTTTTTTCATTCCTTATTGCTCCTGAATACATTGTAGCTACTTTTGTTCCTGGAATTTAATATTTATAGACTATGCATGCAAAGTATGTCTATTAATAATCATGATCACAAGTAGTGCTAAGTTGACTCATTGACTTGGTATAAAGGCCATGTGGCCATCTAATGTCTCTTGGATATGCAGCAAAATGTGAGTATATGTCATGCATGGTTAAAAAGGAAACTTGAGAATCAAAATACATTTTAAGATATAGCATTATAATATCTGGTCTATAACTTCAGCTACATTACATAGAATGTATAGCACAGAAATAGGCCAATCGGCCCAACTGGTATGCTTTCCCCCACCCCTCTTCATCTAGCCCTCTCAGCATTCCTTTTTTAATATTCCTTTCTCCATCGTGTTTATCCAGCTTCCCTTTAATGCATCTATGCTATTTGCCTTAACTTCTCCATGTGGTAGCAACTTCCACATTTTGACCACTCTCTGGGTAAAGAAGTTACTCCTGAATTCGTTGTTGGATTTATTCGTGAGTGTTATATTTATGGCCTCCAGTTTTGGTCTCTGCCAGAAGTGGAACAAACCTTTTCATAATCCTAAAGACCTCTATCAGGTCAACCCTCAGCCTTCTCTTTTCTAGAGAAAAGAGCCCTGGCCTGTTTAATCTACTCTGGTAGTAATTCTGGTATCATCCTTCTAAATCTTGTTTGCATCTTTGTCAAGTGCTTCTATATCCTTTTATATAATATGGAGACCCGAATGGCACACATCACTCCAAGTGTAGTCTTACCAAGGTTCTATACAAGTTTAACATAACTTCTTTGCTTTTCAATTCTGTCCTTCTAGAAATGAACCCCACTGTTTTGTTTGCTTTGTTAATGACTTGATTAACCTGCATTGTTTTCTGCTGGGATACCTTGCCCAAGAAGTTGCTCTTCACATGAGCCTAGACAGCAAGTGTTGATGGGTTATTCACCATGGTTGGCAACATAGCTGAGCCTGGTACTGTTTTCACTTGATGGGTGTGTGCACATACACACATGTCTGTTATCCATTAGGGGTCACTGTATAACAATCAGGAGATGGAACACTGGCTAATTATTTGTTTTTCCCTTCACCTTGTCCAGGATGCTGAGGCCAGTTGTGTGCCCATCTTTGGGCCCAGATTTGGCCCTCCGGTTTTTTCAGTGCACTTAGTGAGGTGCGCCGACTTTCTACTCTCAAAACGGCACTGAAAAGATAGTGCCATATTCTCCCCGCTCTGTCGACTTTCCTTGTGCTTGGCGCAGCGTGGCAATTACAGTGGGGGGGCGGAGCTAGGGCCCTGCGCTCAAGAGTGTGCCGGCAGCTGAACGCATGCATACTGGAGGTGTCGCGCATGTGCAGTAGCTCCTCTGCAGTGTGGGACCTGATGCCGGGCAGTCATTGTTGCTGGATGGAAGGGGGGGGCCAGCAACCCAAGCACCTTTCTTTGGAAGCCAGCTTGGCCAGCCAGTTAAAAGTGGAGCAGCAAGCAGCCAGCCAGTAGGTGGAAAATTTTGATCGGCCATTTCTCTGGTGTGGCCGTGGTTGGAATGGGCTTGCCGGTGTGTTCTCCTGCCCCTAGCCCTGGCCGAAGGGCTTGCCGGTGCGTTCTCCTGCTGGTGAGTTCTCTCGCCCCTATCCCCGGCCGAGTGGCTTCTTGCACCAGCAGGCCCGCTGACTTCCCGGGCGAAGTTATTTTTTATTTATTATTGATGGTTTTTATGCTTGAAATATTTTTGTGAAGGTGTTTAGTGCTTTGCAATGTCCTCTCTGCTTCCCTTTCTCTCTTTCCCCCCCCCCCCCCCCCAATCTCTGGCTGCTTGTGCTGATTTCTTAACTGTCCAAGGGTTTTCTGTGTGGCCAAATACGCTGGCCTAAGTTAGTTTGGAGCAACTATTAGTTGTCCAAACTGGCTTAAATGGCCAAAACAAGCGTAGTTGGCTGGTAACGCCCCCTTTTGGGAAAAAAAAGTAAACAAAAAAAAATCCTAACTAACTCAATTACACTGGTGCAAATTAAATGTGCAGAATGGGGATTTTTAAGATACTCCAGGAAAATCAGGTTGCTCCAAAAAAAAACTGAGCAACTCCTGGGCAAATTTGGGCCCTTTGTCTTTAGCTGAGATAAGCTAACTTGATCCAGCTTAGGGACCTGATATGTGTAGATCAGTATCTATTTAGCAGGGTGGTTGCTATCGGAGTAGCTGCATAGAAAGGTGTGCCTAATTTCAGCCAGCTGCATTTTGACCTGATGTCTTTGTCAAAAACTTCTAACATTTACACGACAGTTGATATTGGCTCTAAATATGTGGATGACATTAAAATTGAAGCTTATTTATGCATTTCCCTACATTACAAAATTGACTGCACTTCACAATGACTTCATTGGCTGTGAAGTGCTTTGGGACATCCTGAGGTCATAAAAGTTGTTATGTAATACATGACACAGATGAAATAATGTGATGAAAGGTGAGAATGGAAATGAAAAAATGCTCTACTGGAAATTTAGTTCAATTTACTTGAAGGAAAATTATTACTATTGATTGGATAAAAACAAAGTATTTGTATTACTGTGTAGATCTGTTTGAGTTCCTTCGACTTTCTTTCCTTGTGGAATTTTTCTTCTCTTTGGGTTAGAAAATTCCAGTCTACACTGGCCCTGGGCAAGTGACTTTCCAGCTTTGGCACGGCTGGAAGAACATCAGTGTGTTCATGCTCCATTTCCAATCCTTGGGTGTTTTTTTTCCTGCTTTCTATAGTATTTGAGTCTTTGTGGCAGTGTTTTCTCACCCAATTTACAAATCCCTTGTGCGTCAGTATTTACCTGGAAGACTGATCAGATGGACGTGACACCAGATGATATTCATCATCATAGGCAGTCCCTCAATCGAGAAAGACTTGTTTCCACTCTAAAAGTGAGTTTTCAGGTGGCTGTACAGTTCAGTGTGGGAATTACAGGGCCCAAGTTTCGAGCCGCGCCTAGAACGGCGCAGTCCCGACCTGGACGCCCGTTTTTCGCGCCACAAAGTGCGCCTAAAAAAACCCTCCAGATGCTCCACCTCCCTGCAGGTCCTCTGGCCCTCGGCGCAGTGCAGCACGAGTTGGGCGGAGCCAGGTCCCTGCACCGAAAACAGTGCCGGGTCCTCTGCACATGCGCGCTACAGTGGGCGTGCAAGTGCAGTAGCTCCAGGCGCACAAAACTGTGTGGGAGGGGCCCGAAGCACGCAGCCCCTAGCCCTGGGCGAATGGTCTCACTGGGGCTGCGTGAATAAGGCTCCTCCCACGGCCTGCTCCTGCTTCCTCCCGACCCGACTCAACTCCTGCTTCCTGCCTCCGGACCGGACCCGAAAACCGCTCCCCCCCCCCCCCCACCACCCCTGCCCACGGATTGGACCCGACACCCGCGCTCTATTCTCCCCCCCCCCCCCCCCCCCCCCCGGACCGGACCCGACACAGTGCTCTTTCCCCACCCCGGACCGAACCTGACACCCGCTCCTCCCCCGGACCGGACCCGACACCCGCTCCTCCCCCCTCCCGGCCCCCGGACTGAATCCGACTTGACCTGACCTCCCTCTCCCTCCCTCCCTGACCCCCTCTCCCTCCCTCCCCCGACCCGAACTGAACCGAACTCCCTCCCACCAGCCCCCCGACCCGACCCGGCTCAACGCCACCTACCTGTAAATCTGGTGCTGGGGACGGGCCCTGCCCGAAGTCTCGGGCCCGGCACGTTCAGCGCCTCCACCCGCCCCCGGCCCCCGGACTGAATCCGACATGACCTGACCGACCTCTCCCTCCCTCCCTGACCCCCTCTCCCTCCCTCCCCCCCACCCGAACTGAACCGACGACCTTCCCACCACCCCCCCCCCCTGACCGACCCGACCCAACGCCACCTACCTGTAAATCTGGTGCTGGGGACGGGCCCTGCCCGAAGTCTAGGGCCCGGCACGTTCAGCCCCCCCCCCCCCCGCAAATCTCCTTCTCTCCCCCTCCCCCCCCCAATCTCCTTCTCTTCCCCTCCCCCCCCCAATCTCCTTCTCTTCCCCTCCCCCCCCCCCCCCAATCTCCTTCTCTTCCCCTCCCCCCCCCCCCAATCTCCTTCTCTTCCCCTCCCCCCCCCAATCTCCTTCTCTTCCCCTCCCTCCCCAATCTCCTTCTCTTCCCCTCCCCCCCCAATCTCCTTCTCTTCCCCTCCCCCCCAATCTCCTTCTCTTCCCTCCCTCCCCCAATCTCCTTCTCTTCCCCTCCCTCCCCCAATCTCCTTCCCTTCCCTCCCTCCCCCCCCAATCTCCTTCTCTTCCCCTCCCCCCCCCAATCTCCTTCTCTTCCCCCCCCCCAATCTCCTTCTCTTCCCCTCCCCCCCCAATCTCCTTCTCTTCCCCTCCCCCCCCCAATCTCCTTCTCTTCCCCTCCCCCTCCCCCAATCTCCTTCTCTTCCCCTCCCCCAATCTCCTTCTCTTCCCCTTCCCTCCCCCAATCTCCTTCTCTTCCCCTCCCTCCCCCAATCTCCTTCTCTTCCCCTCCCCCCCCAATCTCCTTCTCTTCCCC